>NC_090931.1:777333713-777638939 GCF_040938575.1 Ambystoma mexicanum
TCCACACCTTGTTTTGTTTACCTAACATATATTGTCTGACTTTTTTAGTGATCAGAATATTATTCATTGTGATCTTTCAACCTGTGAGTGCTAGCGTTTGCAGTCAATAACGGTCTGCAATTTACCCTTTTCTCCATTAACTGCACTTGCTTTACTTGACACCACTCTCTTGGAAAGGGTGACAAGACTGCAAATGCATCATACATTTGGAACTAGCTGCAACTGAGGCATTTGCTCATGCATGCTTTCTGTTTAGAATCCCTCTTTTTTTTGGACTATGACTCCCAAGATCAACTGATCAGGGCTAAAGGGAGTTGTAGTCCGAAACCTCTAGAAAGCCTAAGTTAGCAAGCCCCCGGTTCTACCTTCACTATTCAAGATGGCAACAGCACTGTGACATCTAAAAGATAGATGGAAACGGTATTTTATCAAAAAGATATGATAACAGCAGAGAATAATTTATTTGACGGGCAAACAGAGTTTGAGTTGGAGGTGGAGCGGGAAATTTAGAAATAGCACTTTACAAGCATTGGAGTAATTGGCCCTTAAGCCCAGACTAATGAAATTTTGCAAGATAAAGTTGCTAGAACATGATACTTCCAGGCCGTGTGGAGAGGTCTGAGTGGATTCCTGGGGTAACTCTGCAAATTATTGGTTAGTAAATGCAATAATGACTGGGGAAAACAGGCCTTGCATGGCTGAAGACCAAGAAAAAGCAACACCTAAACCTAAGAGATTAGGCTTTTGGTGTCAGTTTAGAAAGTATCCTATGTGGTAGGTTATTTATAACGCGCTTAATACTCAGAGATTTCTAAGCGCGCACCCGGGGACCGAGCCTGTGGTGCTCCGTGTCGTCTTTCTATCCCCCCGAGTACAAGTACAAGTATAGCATCGCGGGGGACCATAAATATTTGGTGAAATTTGGAATTCCTGCATGTAGGTATATTAAAAGGTTAGATATCTGAGTTGTAGCTCTGCTTTTGTTAAATGCACTTCTACAACCAATCCTTAATGAGTTGCATTGTACTTGTGTACTTTCTATCTTGAGTCCTGTAATTGCATTGCTTTGAAAGGTTTAAAGTTGCTATGTATTTGTTTATTCTACAAAATCAGTAGCAATAAATGATAAGAACAGCTCACTAAAGATCTCTGACCTGCTCTCCCTATTTCCGGTCACAGTGAGTCATCAATTTACTCTGTACTGTTGGCCCTGTCGGTAATTACTGGCCCTCCTAGACACCATTTTGTTAATGGAGCTGAACTCTTTGCCCCTGTAGCCACTCAGAGATGTATTCTAATTATTTATTCAGTCTGTAATACACATTTAATCATTTAATTATTCTATTTCCCTGGAGAGCCATTACAAAATATTTTGTTTCCATCAATTAAAGTAGACGAGCATATTGGAAAGCTTTCGTGTTAGATACTTTTCCAAGCCTAATATACAATCATAGCTACCATAAGTCATTTTCCCTTGTGCGACCTATGTGGCTGTGTGCTTTTCCTTTACTTTTGTATTCCAATGTATAAAAGTGACAGCCAGAAAGATAGCTCAGCTGTTTGAGTGCTTGCTGCCACGATGTCTGGTCGCATGCACGAATCCTGGAAATCAACTCAGTCTTCCATCCTTCAGAGGTCAATCTATGAGTAACAAATTTCGCTTGGCTATAATAATTGGATGTAAATGTCCTAGGTACAAAACCTTTACAAAAATGCTATAAAAGTAACAAATCATTATCTTTCCCAACTACCACTATAGGCAAGAGATCGTGTCACTCTACTTAATCACCACCATTCGGCTGCCATATTCTCACTTTGGCCCAGCAGCATTTGACCCCCTTCCACTATTGAAAGAAGTGATATAGTTCCCTATAAGGTTGGTAACTTGTGACTAGTAGTATTTGTGAGGTGGGCCCATTGATTTTATTTTAAAAAGTCATAACTAATAAAGGGTTGTATATGTGTTTTCGTTTATGGTAAAACATATTTGGTTATTGCAAGTCAATCCTACCCAACACAAGCACTTCATTCGAGGTCTGTTTGGGCGTTTATAAGTCCAGAAAATTCCAAAAGCTACAAATAATGGGTACCAGCAAATCAAAGACGCAGAGAGATTGCAGTGTTTAAAGTATGACTTGAGGCCTTTGCCACTACCGTACAGAATGATTATGATTGTACAAATAAAGTTTATAAAAAAAGAAAATGACTTCTAGTTGTGAAACCTGTATTTTTAGTTTCCCTCAACGTCTCTAAGGTCCCTCTCCCTTCCCCTGCCTCCAGATTAGAGCTCTTCTCAGTAACACTGTGACATCATTCAGTACACCCAGCAATAGGGCTGGTAGAGCGTAATGCGTAAAAATGAGCAATTCTCCCCTTAGGCTACCTCTAGCCACCATATAACTTCCCCTTGAATCAAATAAGGAGGGTAAAACAAATAAAGTGCCTGTGCGTCACCCTTCCTCAGATAGATGGGTGTGTAAAATATAGCTGGATCCTTGCTGCAGTGGTCGAACTGGGACTGATATTTACTTTTAGTCAACCAGGAGGTAGGAAAAAGTAGGGAAAACAGTTAGGTAGGTTGCTGCACTAGGAAATAAGACAATAAATACGGGTTGAATCTGATTGGGTATTTATTCTAGGTTTCAAATTGAATAATATGTGCTGTGAGCCAGTCCTATTTAGAGCCTGATGGTGGCACGTGTTTATGTTTCACCTTTTATCGGGCTTTGTCAAGGCATTGAGTGATATATTAGGTAGTGTGTAAATACAGTTGTTTCGTCCTTAGTAGATATCGTTTCAGTATATATTCAGCACAAATACTTTTCATGTATTCTGTATTATATGACCAAAAGCTATTTTGTGTTAGGGTGTAGCTGCATTCTAATGGCAGAGATGATGTGCTTTGCCTTTTAGTTTGGTGTATAAAGGCGGGTGCATGAGGGTGGGTGGCTGTGCCAGCAGCTGGTGTCCACCGAGGTGGTGCATATGTACATACATTGGCCCTCAATTGGAGCTTTGCTTTGATGTAGCAGTGGAATCAGATCATCTGGTCTGCTCTGGAATTATACGTTACCTTGCTCTGTAAAGTATTTTGGGGAGGCACTGACAGTGTCAAGGCCAGGGTGTCATGAAGGTAAGTGTGAAATGGGGAAAGATATTCAGGTTGCTGGAGGGAATAAGTGGGTTTTGAGGGCCTTTCTGAAGGAAAGGCAGTCCTCATTGCGGCGGATGCTGAGTGGCGTGGAGTTCCACATGGTAGGAGCTTGGATGGAGGAGGATCCTCTGACTCTAGTGGAATTGAAAGGGAGGATCACAAGGAGGAGTGTGGAACCAAATCTAAGGTTTCTGATAATTCGCACCATGTAAGCGTGTGATGTGGAATTCAGGGTCTGTCTTGTGGAGGGCATGGTGTGTAATGCACATGGCCCTGAAGGTTGCCCGTTAGCTGATCGGAAGCTAGTGGAGCACTCTAAGGGCAGGAGTGATGTGTTCTCTGTGTGGGAGGGCAAAGAGGAGTCTGGCTGCTGAGTTTGGGATCCACTGGAGTTTTCTGAGCTGATAGGCAGGAGCGTCCAGATAGAGGGAATTGGTGTAATGTACACAGGAGAGGATGATAGCCAGGATTGCTGAGACTCTGCGAGGGTAGGAGAGATAAGGAAAGATTTGTCTGAGGATGAGGAGGTGGTAATGACATGTTCTGGATACAGTGTTGATGTGGTGAGAGATTGTTAGATCCGAGTCCAACGTGAATCCCAGATTTTTTACTTACTTGGATGCTACAGGTGGGGGTCCTAGGGAGGTTGGCCAGGAGGTGGGTTGGGGAAAGAGTAATGTTTTACTGCTGATCATGATTTTGGTTTTACCAGTATTATGGAAGAGGTGGCTAGTTGTCATCCAGTGGTTGATTTCAGAGAGGCAGGAGGTGAGATCAGGATGGGAGGTGTCCAGGGTCTTGGGAATCTGGAAAATGATCTGAGTGTCATCAGCGTAGTTGTAGCAGGTTAGGCCATGAGAGCAGATGAGTTCCGGGAAAGGTCTTATGTAGAGATTGAAGAGGATGGAGACAGTGAGGCCCACTGTGGGACTCCCTTGGAGACAGGGTGGGGAGAGGACAAGGGAGTGAGGAGCAAAACTTGTGAGCATTTGTACAGGAAGGAGGAGATCCATTTTAGAGCAGAATACCTGATTTATTTATTTATTCATGTATTCATTTGTATTGTGCCAGTAGCTCGCAAGCTTTGGGGTGCAGAGACGTGTACACAGTTAGACAAACATAAAGGACATAGATAGCATGATACAGTTGACGGCTACAGAAAGATGAGAGAGTCGCTGGTCGACATTAGTTGAAGATATGGGTTTTCATCAATTTGCAAAAACGTAAATAGTTTGTTTCCATCCTTATGTGTGCAGGAAGATTGTTCCATAGGCCAGCGACTACGCCGGGGAAAGATTTTCATGCTCCATTTTTACGCTTGTGAGCGGTCACTGTGATCATGCCTTGGTCAGCAGATCTTAGCTTTCTGTTAGGCACATATAGGAATAATTTGGATTTTAAGTAGGCTGGAGCCTTTCCATAGATGCATCTGTGAACCAATGTCAGAGCCTTGACATGGACCCTGTCTTCGATTTTTAATCAGTGTAGTTCTTTTCTAGCTTCACTGATGTGCTGGGTTCTGGTTTTCTGTTTAATGATCGTCACTGCATTGTTCTGAACAACTTGATAGCTGTGGAGACATTGTTTATTCGATCCTAAATTAAGTGCATTGCCATAGTCGAGGCGCGATAATATAGTGGCTCTTGCAATGGTAGCGCAGTTGTCTTCTGATATGAATGGCCTAATGGCTTTTAGCAGTCTAAGATGGAATGCACGCATTCTTTTTATATATTGGGCTTGTGCTTCGGACCTCAGGGAGGCTTCAAGCATTATACCGAGGGTTTTAACCTTACTCAGGACTTGTATTTGGGTGTCTTTTATCACGAATGAGCTGTGTGTTGAAGGTAGCTCCTTTCGGGCTGAGTGGGAGCCAAAAACCATAAGCTCGTTTTTTTTGCCATTAAGGCACATCCAATTCTAATCCATCCATTGTTCTACCATGTTGTAGACCATGGATAGCTGCTCACTGTCTTTTTGAAAATCCCCACTGATGCCTAGTGAGTGGAGCCTGTCCGTTAGTATGGATTGGTCAATACTGTCAAAGGCAGGTGAAAGTTTTTTTTTGTTTTATTCGTATTTATATAGCACACAACAGCCCGAGGACATCGCGGCATTTGTTACAGTACAATGCTTAGTTACAGAGTCATGAGGCATGCATTTGTTACATAATGAGCAGTTGGAGCAAGGATACAATATATATACAATGTTACAATATAGTATATACACATTTGTGTTTATATTACAATATACATGACAGGAATAGAGGAGGAAGTCGCAGTGCTAGTTGAGGAAAGTGGTCTTGAGGTTGTTGCGGAAGACAGAGATGGAAGTTTCAGCTCTAAGGGTGGCAGGGAGTGAGTTCCAAAGGTTCGGTGCAATATAGGAGAAGCCTAGACCTCCAGTTGTGGCTCTCTTGATGCGTGGTATGTGTAGCTGGTTGGTGTACTGAGCTCTAGTGGGGCGAGTGGAAGTGGTTCTTGATATTGCTTCAGATAGGTATGTGGGAGCAGTGTTGTTGATGCACCTATATGTGATGGTGAGGATTTTCAGAGAAATGCGGTCTTTGACCTGTAGCCACCGTGCTGCAAGTCTGGCATCGGATATATGGTCTCTTCTAGGGATGCTCATAGCGGCTCTTAGGGCATTGTTTTGTGTGGTTTGCAGTATGTGAAAGTTCTTGGCGGAGGTGCCAGCTAAGAGAGCGTTGCAATAATCGAGTTTAGCGCCAATAGCTCTAGCTATGGCCAAACGGTTGGGAGCGGATAGGTAGGGTTTAATGGTATTGATGAATTTGGTGCTGAAAGCTGATGCAGAGGCTATGGCACTGACTTGTTTGTTCATCGATAGATTTGCGTCAATATGAACACCTAGAGTCTTGACGGAGGATAATACAGAGATGGTCGAGTTATCTATGTTGAGGTTGGCGTATTGGGGTCTTAGCTTCGTTATTGTGTTTTTCTGCCCAAGGATGAGAATTTCAGTCTTCTCCCTGTTAAGTCAGAGGCCATTGATTGCCATCCATGCTTGGATAGTAGCATAGATGTTGTGAAGGGCCGTGGTGTCTTGGTGATAGAGTCCAGATAGAGGTATAAGTACTTGAGTGTCGTCTGCATAGTTGGTATATGCAACAAACATGGAGTGAAGTAGGTCAAAGAGGGGTTTTGTGAAGAGGTTATATAGGGTGGGGCTTTACATGATCCTTGGGGGACACCGCAGTTTATAGTGGTAGGATCTGCGTTTGCTGTGTCGGAGTAGGCCTTCATGGCTCTTCCTTCGAGGAAGGATGTGATCCAGGATGCTGCTTGTTTAGAGAAATGGGCTGCATGAGTGAAATGGGTGGTAAGTGTTTGGTGATCTACCAGGTCAAAGGCTGCTGATAGATCAGGAAGGAGGAACAGGGCAGGTTTGCCTTTGTCCATGATCTGTGAGATTTGATTTTTTAGGTCTAATAAGGCGGATTCTGTTCCATGCCCGACACGGAAGCCAGATTTCCTTTTGCCTAGTATGGAATTAGCTTCATGTATGATTGGATCTGGTTATGAGCTGCTTTGTCCAGGATTTTCAAGAGGAACGGGACTGTCGTTGTCGGTCTGTAGTTGTTGGGTTGCGCTGGGTCAAGTGTGGCCTTTTTTAGAAGTGGCCCCACCCAGGCTTCCTTGAGATTGTTTGGGACAGTTCCTGTTTGGAATGATGCGTTAATGAAGGCAGTAATCAGGGGTGCTAGGTCGTTAGCGCATTCCTTGATGATTTTGGGAGGGCATATGTCTGCTTTGCAGAGAGATGGTCTCAGGTTTTTGATGAGATCAAGGACCTTAGGTTCAGTGATGTCTCTGAAGGTAAATTGAGCGTGATTGAAGTTGCTACCCTTGTCTTGTGTAGGGCGGTTAGCTTTTTGGTTTGGGAGGGCTTTGCAGTGGTTTTGGATTTTATTCTGGAGGAGTTTCATTTTGTTGAGCATGGCAGACTGGATGCTGGCACACCAGGCTTTGTCTTTAGTTATCTCGGCTGCGGTAGCCGGCGGTGTGACTAGTTCATTAAAGATTGCAAATAATTCTTGAGCTTGGAAATTTGCCTTTGAAATCCTCTCATTGAAAGAGTTGGATTTTGCTACTAAGATGCTTTTTTTAATATTGGAGGGCTATCTGTTTGAAAAGGCTCTTATTTAGGTCACTGGGATCCGTTTGCCAGTTTTTTAGTGACTGACGCTTTTGTGCTCGGAGGGTTTGGAGTTCATCCGAGAAACAAGAGTTGCAGTGAAATGATTTTTTTTCTTTCTTGCTTTCAAGTCGGGCTATAGAATTTATGGCATTGGTGAGTGTATCATTAAAGATAGCTGATAGTATATTTGGGTCCTGAGAGAAAGGTGGTGCTACACAGGGGTTTTTGAGGTAGGGTCGCAAGTTGTCTGCGTTGAGTTTTTTAGAACTTCTTGTTATGGCAGGTGGTGCGTGGGTGAGAGTCTTGAGTCTAGGGTTGGTGGGGATAAGGAATTTAATGCATGTGTGATCCGTCCATGGAAAGGCGGTGTTTGAGATAATGTTGGATGCACAGTTGTGATCCATGACCCAGTCAAGGGTGCAGCCTTTTGAGTGAGTGGGGGTGAGGACTCCTTGGGAGAATCCTAGATCTGCGAGTTCTTTTGCTAAGATTGTGGCAGATTTATCCTTGGGATCATTGTATCCTAAAGTTAGGTCTCCTAATAGAGGAGTGGGAGAGGTGCTCTTGGAAGTCTGCTGAGAGTCCAGGAGGTCTATATAGGATGTGGATATTGATTAGATTATTGGAAAGAGCGTAAGCTTGGCTGATAGGATATCGGCATTTCCACCCCATGCACTATGGTCTGCTAGTCTAATGGACAGTGAGTCTTTGTGGATAAGGGCGACTCCCCCTCCAATCCTATCAGATCTATCTTGCCTAAGGATGGTGTAGCCTGGGGGTAGGGCTAGTGTGATGTCTGGGCAGGAGGCAGCATTGAGCCAGGTTTTGGTGATGCATAGTAGAACCAGATTATGTGTGGATAGTAGATCATTTATCTCTAAGGCATGTGCAGGTAGGGAACAAACCTTCAGTAGTGCACATTTGAGAGGTGTGTATTGTGTGCCTTTGACATTTTTGCTTATACTAGTATGGGGTGAAGTGTGCTTGTTGTGGTGTGTGGTAATGAAGGACTTAGTGTGAGGTAGTGTTGAGGCAAGTTGGGGTGGTGGGGAGAGAGGGGCAATGCATCTGCTCATCTTAGTGTGGGGTAGTGGTGCGGTGCGGGTGCCTAATCTGGTATTTCTTGATGTGATGGGTGGGGACGAGCAGAGTAAATACCTAGGAAGTGATAGATTTCTGAGATTGTGGAGTCTTATAGCTAGGCTAGTTGGCTGAGACTGTATGATGTTATAGTCTGGTGCTGTGGCGTGTGAATTTAGTGCCGGGCGCTGAGTGTGGTGTGCTGGTTGTATGTGGGGAGGCGTAGGGGCCATATAGAGGGCTGTTAGGCTGGCTGGGCGGAGTGTGGCAGGGAGAGTGCGGGAGTGTGAGTCTATGCTGTGAATGGAAGGTGAACTCTTGGGCATCATGATAGTGGAGAGTGGCTGTGTGGGTGCGTGCAGCTGGTGTGTGACAGGAGATGACAGAGAGATCATGCGACTAATTCTGGGCAGTGGCAGGTCACAAGTGGGCCACAATTCAACAAAAAATACAGTGCCTAGATTCGATTTTCCATGTAGGGCAGGCAAAGACTAAATGGTGGCAGGACACAAGTAGTTAGCAATTCAACAGAAAATACAGTGCCTAGAATCAATTCTCCATGTAGGGCAGGCAAAGGCTAAATGATGGCAGGACACAAGTATGATACATTCAAGAAGGATACGTGCAGCACAGCCTTCTGAGCCTACTATTCTTTTCATGTAATCCCAGATGGAGATGAGGGAAGTTTCCATCCATCAGAGGGGTCTGAAACCCGAATGGGCAGGGTTGAGTATGGAGTTGGATTCTCTGTAGAGGCAGAGCTGGGTGTATGCCATGCGGTCTAAAAGTTTGGCTATGAATAAGGTTTGGCTATTAATAAGGTGTGTGAGATTGGGTAGTAGTTGGATGGAAGGAGGGGGTCGAGTTTGGGCAGGTAATATGCCTGATGTCAGTGAATGTAAGGATCTTGCAGTGCTGCCTGCGTGGGTCGAGGATAGAATGTACTTTAGGAGAGAGGAGGGGCAGGAGTAGGGGCAGGTGTCTCCAGGGGATCCAGAGGGGCGACTTTGGGATAGTAGGTTCAGGAATTCAAGGTGGGAAATGGCAGTGAAGGAAGAGAGGATCGGGTGTGCGGGAAGAGGCAGGGAGGAGACAGGAGAATGAGGAGATGATACAGGGTTACTAAAGTGTATTCCAGATGGTATGGTTTTCTTAGCAGGTGACTTCAATGATGGTACGGATGACAGGGAAGACAACTCCCCCCCACCAGTAAGACAAGAGAGGAGCAAAAATATGAAGTTGGCTGCATTTGTCGATGCACTGAGGTTTAAAGATGCTTGGCAGTTTCAAAACCTGGGGTGTAAGGTTTTGTTGGCTAGTCTATGTATTCCTGCCAAACAAAGATCTGTATGAGTTTGCGAAAATAGATCTACAGCCAATGGGTATCTCAGACAACTTCCCTTTGATGTTCTCATCCAAGACACCAATGAGTAGGTAAGGGGTGCCTGGTGGCTGAACGCTTTTCAGTTCAGAAAGCCAGTAGTCAGAGACTCTCTAGTAGAAGCCAAGGAAGAATATATACATTTTGATACCACCTAAATCGAGGGTTATCAAATTCGATGAGAGGTCTTCAAAACATTATTAAGAGGGAAGGCAATGGGAATAGTGAAGAATAAGGAAAAAACAAGGCTTGCAGACATGAAAGAAGCAGAGGAAAAAGTAGTGCCGCTGGAAGCAGAATATGTGGCTCCCCACTCCCAGGAGATTTGGGTCAAGGCTGTGGATACAATAAAGTATGAATACTAGCTCACACGCTGCACAGTAGATGAACCACAAGGCTGGCAAACTGCTGGCCTGGATGGCATTAGGGATGAGAAGGAGAATTTGAGGCCTTTACCAAGGGTGAGGTGGCCAGATTGTAGACCGACGTAGAATATACTGAAATAAAACAGGCGGTGATCAGTTGGAGGTTGAGAAAACAGCTAGTCCAAATGGGTACACTGAGGTATTATGGAAATGTCTGAAGGGGAAGGTTTCCAAAGTCATGTAGGAAATGTTACAAGAAAGGGGTCTCCTTTTCCATGGATCTACAAGAATCCTTAACAATAGTGATACCTAAAAAAGATAAACAACAAAACCTCTGCTCTACATATAGACCTATTTCCGTAATTAATTGACGGAGACAATTTTAGCAAGGATTTTAACCAACCAATGTCCGGAGTGCTTGCTAGACCGGATCCATCAAGACCACAATGTATTTGTTCCAGACAGTTTGAACCGGCTTAATCTTCAGAGTATTCACCTTGGCTTGTGCACAGAAATCACAATGTTCTGTCCTCTGAGTATTCTGCTTTTGACTCAGGGAACGCATTTGACTTTTTGGAATGAAGTTACTTGTTCAGCCTATTGGAAAAGAATTGAGTTTGGTCACAAATACCTGAACTGGGGTAAATTAAAATACACTTAGCCCAGGACCAGAGTAGGGACTCACTGCCGCCCAAATGTGTGTTGTCTTGGTGAACAAAGCAAGGGTGCCACTTACCACAGAACCTTTTGCAATAGTGATGGAATTAATAGCAGAATGGGTGAGAATGAACTCACTGATAAAAGGCTTTCGCTGGCATGGAGTACTGACGATCATGTCTGCCTCAATGCAGATGATATATTGTTATATTTAAAGAATCCATGGATCGCCGGCCACATCATAATGGACATAATAAGAGAATTTGAGGAGCATGGAGGGCTGAAAATCAACTGGAATAAATCAGTCAATAGAGGAAAAAGGGCAATAATGAGCAGATCCCTGCTGTTAGGTGCACATCACATACTTGAGGTTGCAAGTAGGAGATGACATTACGACCTTCCAAACTAGGAATCTAGTCCAAGTTATCAACGGTATTGCAGATGATGTCACTCATGGGAAAAGCTACCTTGACATTGATTGGGAAGGTGGCACTTTATTAAAATGGTGTCTTTTCCTAGATTTCGGTATGTTTTCTAAGTGCCCCAGAAGTGCTAGCTGTGGGAGACTTTCAGAAAATGGAGTCTCTATGTCGATGGCTAATATGGCACGGTCGTACACCGAGAGTGGCGATTGCAACACTATAAATATCTGTTTGGGAAGGAGGTCTGGGCTTGTCACATTTACAGATGTACTACTGTGCTTTGCAACAGGGGGTACTTAATTATTGGAGATTTAGGCACACAACGAACCATATGGTTGAAACGGAGCAGGAAGGCTTATGAGATAAGGGGTTGGATATCTCGTTATATTAGTCAGGGGTATCCGCAAACCACACTAGTGTCCAGAGTGATTGTGGTAGCCTGGAGACAAGCACACATAAGACTAGGATGGAAGGGTAGGTTCTCACTGACGACTCCACTGTTGGAAGGAAAGACACAGGAAAAAAATTAATTAACGAGTTTACCCAATTGGGAGGGAAAAAGGCAACCTACGTGATATTATTGCAAATGGTCAGGTGGAGACATTTCAAAAGCTGAAAGAAGAGTTTTAGCTGGAGAGAGAAGACTTTATTGAATGCTTGCAGATCCATCAGGTCTTAAACTCACAGTGGGGTAACAATTTGGATCGCCCAGTTAGTTCCCTGCTTCAAGTGAATGTGCTGGACAGCCCTACCCTAACAACACCTATATCCATTCTCCATGATATGATATGATATATGATATGGCATTTATAACACGCCTATACACAGGTGTTTCCAGGCGCGACGAGGCAAGGGAGGGGGACCAAAGGAAAGACAGAAAAATGATCCTACTAGGCCAGGTGTCATTCAGATCGCGCAAGTGCATGGGGCTGGGGAGAGGGAAAAGTGCGCAGGGAAGGGAGAGAGGAAAAGTGCAGTACTAGGGATAGGAGAATGAATAAGATAAATAGAAAAAAGAAAGAAAAACGGCCTTTTGTGGAAAGGCAAAGGTAGGTGCAGACATAAGTGCTGGTAGGGGCACTGTAGGGATACAGAAAACAGTCCCCAGGTGCCGGGCTAGCAAGGGAGGCAGTGCAGGTGGACAACTGGTGGGGCCTGGGCCCGAGAATCAGAAAGGGAAACCGGTGCTGTATCTGCCAGGAGTTTAGCAGGGGACAGGGGGAGAGAAAGCAGAGGCAAAGAGGAAGGTTTTGAGGTGCTGCCGGAACCAGAGATGGTTCTCCTCAAGTTTCAGGGAGACAGGAAGGCTGTTCCAGAGCGAGGCCCCTGCTGAAGAGAGAGATCTGCCACCAACTCGTTGCTTGGAGAAGCGACTGACCCTGAGGGAGTTGGATGCGGATGAGCGAAGAGCTCGAGAAGGAAGATATTTAGGAAGAGAGAGTTGAAGGTATTTCGGGCCCAGGCCCCAGAAGGCCTTGTGGACAATGCTGAGGGTTTTGAACTTAATCCTCGCAGCCACTGGGAGCCAGTGAACAAATTTAAGACCTGGAGAAATACGATCCCTGGGCTTAAGGCCAAGGACAAGTCTCGCAGCCCTGTTCTAGATAAGTTGCTATGTAGTTTTAGGTGCCATTTCAGTGACTCCTTTTGACTCATCATGACACAAATGGGCCAGTGCTCTAGAGGAGCTTACTGGCGGCAAGTGGAAGGAATGCCTTCAATCTCCAAGGAAGGACTGCCTATGATTCAGTAAAAATGCATGCATCGGGGATATTACTCCCGACAAAGGTTGCATAGGATGGGGAGGAGCCGAGACGGTCTCTTAGAAGAAAACATGCCTCTGATGATCTTTTCTATATAATCTGGAGCTGTGGCTATTCGACATTTTTGTGAAAAGGTCCTGAGAGATCGATCTAGAGTGGTACGCATTGGATGGTGTTTCCAGAGCCCAAGCTAACCATTCTGGGTTTGTGCAGCAAAACGTGCAGTTGTTTCGCCTTGGTGCATTGACAGTCCCTTGAGGCTATCCAAATTAAGGGAAGATATGAATAAAGTCAGGCTCTGGGAATAATTGTGGATTGCAATAGAGGGCTTGAAGACAAATTCAAGCAAATTTGGGGAAACTGTGAAGTCTTTCAGCATTGAACCGTATGTATAAGGTGACCAAAAGAATGGGTGAGCTTAATGGTGACAGCGAATAGAAAGGATCAAGGTAGTGATTACATTCACTTGTGCAATGCATGAAGGGTGTATAGTTGATGTATTGACACCCGTTAGTTTTACGACGGCAGTGAATTCTGTTTTGTGATAGTTTTTGTTTGATGTTATGTTTAAACTCTAAAAAATGTTTATAAAAAAAGTGATCATGCTTTTTATTTGGCTCCATTAATTGTCACTGTGGTGACATTTTTGAAAATAATTCCTTTTTGGGGAATTTGTTTTTTAAGCATTTAAGTTTGGAAGTACTTGGTGTCTGGCAAATAAATAAGAGAATAAACTTGCAGGTTGCAGTTACATTCAGAGACCATCACAACATTAAACCTGACCCCATTTTGACATATTTGAAACCCTGCATTTCCAGTCGCTGGCTGAGTAACCCTTGTTATATCGGCTGATATATTAATCACTTTTACTGCTGAGGGTAAAATGTTTGTGCCAAAATTGCAGACATTTTTAAATGTCATATGTTTCGTTTTTGAGGATGGGAGTTATGGAGTGAGTGGACTTGGTCCCTGTGACTCATTCTACACAAGTCTTTGAATGGGGAAGTTAGTCTTTCTGATGAAATTAGTGGTTTTCCTTTCCTTAAGAGCGTCAGTTTGCAACTACGGCTCATATAGTGTGTAGTGAAGTAAACTCTGCTAATTTCACTTGTCCAAGAATGGTCCTGTTGGCTGCAAAATCTCTGAGTACCAGGACACCTTTGAGTGTGAGTTCTATTGGACGTAAGGGAGCACAAGATGTACATCTCCTTCCTCAAATTGGGACATACACATATAGAGGTGTCGTGTGGCAAAAACAAGACACATTTTTAGCTTGTTGATTTAAGTCTTAGGGGTACTCAAAGGTCAAGGTCTAAAAAGGGCAAACTGAAAGAAAATTGTCACCAGAACCATGGTAACACACATTTCTCTAATGCTCCAGGGTTTGCCATTGGTGTCGGAGGATTTGGCAAATACATTTGAACAGATCGTCATTTGCAAAATGTCTTCTTTGCACTGATCAGTCAGTTACCATGTTATTGTAGCACTAATCGAGCAGTGCAAATGTCATGTCGAAACTTCCATCTAGTGGAGCAAAATGATATAGTCTTTCCAACTAATCTCAACCGATGAAATGCAAACCTACGGCACAAAAACAATTTTCAAGTGCAGTTGTCCTTCTCTGTCAACTTTCAGGAAATTGTTAACTTTTACTAAAAAGTCATTCATCTATGTTCCACAAAAAACAGGCACACATGCATGTATCACTAAACAAAACAAAGTCCATTAGGATCCCTCCCTCCGACTCCTTGTTCAATCATCACACACTGCACTGTACACTCCTCTTCTGCAGAATTCTCAACTCTCATTACGGGTACGGCCTCCCTTATGCATGCAGGCTTCACTGCTAAAACAGTGAGAGTTTCAATTGTATCCCCCATCTCGAAACTTTGTCAGCTCCTCTATTATCAAACACTTTCTACACCTTTCTGCATTCTTCTCAGCTCTCAGCTTAACAGGCCTCAAAGACATGGCCCTTCTTGCCATAACCGCAACAAACACATGGTAAATGTTGTGTTGCTTGTACCATCTCTTGATAGAACCAACTGCATCTAGGAGCAATGACACATTAATAAAATCAAGCCAAAATCATTTCACTGCGCACAATGGGAACAGATCATGATAATGAATAGAACAATGGGCCTCATCACAAGTAGGGCGGAACATTACCGCCATGGCATGCAGTCGAATTAGCGCTGTATCTCAACTTGTCGTGAGCACACTCATCTCTTCGACTGTAACAGTAATTCCGCCCTACGGAATTAGCACAGAAACAGGGCACACCGGTTGTAAATCCGCAAAAGTCCAGCGGAATAACCATTACCCCGGCCAATCGGCACTAAGAGCGCCAGCAGAAATATCATCATCGCCAGAACGGGAAGCAATTTGGTGGTCATTTTGAACACAATCCCCCACTTCCTGTAGCCATCCGGACCTACAAGTCACAGAAAACATGTCACAAGAGAGGACCAGAGGGCAGGTGCCTGAACACTGCCTTCTGAAGACACAATTTAGCGAGGGGAAGCTCCAAGTCCGAATGGATGAGGTGGTTGCCCATTGTGAGGAATTTTATGGCACCCGCCAGAGGAAAACATCTGGGCAGCGGAAGACTGCAATCTGGTTATCAATCAGCCAAAAGATGACAGCCGTAGGCATGGTTCCCCGGGATGTGGAGAACTGCTGTAAACTGTGGAATGACCTTCGGGTCAAAGTGCGCAGCCTCCTCTGCCAACACAGGCAGGAGGCAATGGCCACAGGAGGTGGCACGACGGAACCCCTTGTCCTCACCGCATGGGAGGAGAAGGCGCGCTCCATCCTCAACATGGAGGCGATAGAGGGAGTTGGTGGAGTGGAGGCTGGTGCCAGCAGCCAAGAGGCAGGAGGTGAGTCACCCCCTCCCCCCCCAATGCACAGTGCAAATGACCAACCAAATAAAGTGTCCCTTAGCACCAATTGGCCCAAAGACATGGACAGATGCCAGCAGGGCCAGCATCAGGCCTGGGTGGTCAGGGTGACCGTCTGGGGTTCCACATTAGCCCCCGCCACACCAGCCCGAGGGGAGACCTCCAAGTGAACCCCTGGGCTAGTGTGGAGTGTGAAGGTGTGGCATGCGCCCTATCTAAGTGTCATGCACCCCACTCCACTGCTGGCACTTGCCGTGCCAGCAGCAGTGCAGGGTGCAAGTAATCACGAAACAGTTCGTGCTGGGCAATGTAAGGCTGATCCATGCTGACATGGCAGCCAAGCCGTATGGCGGTGTAGGGCCTCCTGCACCTCCATGGGAACAGTTAGTCAATCACTGAACCAAACTGAGCCCTGCTGCTGGCTCCACAGCAGCATCCATAGAGCCATGGCAGTGCCGTGGATGATGCAACAAAATCCGCTCCCCCCAGGTGTGTGGTGCCAGGGGAGGGTATGATATGATATGGCATTTATAACGCACCTATACACAAGTGTTTCAAGGCACGAGGGGGCGAAAGATCACATACAGTCCGCCCACGTGCTGCCAAACCCAAGACGGGGCATGGATGCCAGCACATGTCCATAAGAATACACCACAAAATGCATGTCCATGCTGAGCTATTTGCAGGCATGGGTGAAGCTCCCAGCTGTACCTGCATAGACAGGTCGCCTTGCCAGCACAAGGGCCAAAGAGCACCTGGCCATGGGTCAGACACACTCAGCTGCGGACATACCCAGCCTGCTGTAGTCACATGCAATGGCCCATGTACAACCGTACCCTTCTTGCCAGATAGGTGGGGTGTCCATCTGATGAAAAGCATATGTGACTTGCAAGCCAACACAAGGGAATGCACAATGCCCGACATCATGTCATTTGCCCCCTACAGGCTCTCAGCTGGCTCAGGATGAGGCAGAGAAGGATGAGGGCAAAGGCCCATTGACGACCGGGGCCTCCAGGGCATCAACATAAACCACAACCCCTGAAGGGCCATCCGATGGAACGGGCAGACACAAGGGACACCATGTCACACTTTGACCTTGATGGGTTAACACACGCATCCCCATTGCTAACTCAGCCTGCTCTCAAAGAATAGTCTTAGCATGATCATATCACTCTCAGGTGATAGGCTCTTACTTTTGAAACTGCAAAGCTGCTTTAATCGAAGTGGGAAGTAGTTCTGGCACCATGATACAGGGTAGTCAGCCTGGAGCTTCCCCCTCCCTCCCGGACAATGACAATCTAATATTTGCAGTGGCAAATCATCGGTGGACAAGAGCAATCCTCACTATGCTTATCTCTTTTGCACATTACATTGGTAAAATGTCAGCCGGATGGATACTGTACCCTCTTTCTCATAAGAAAACTGAAGTTTGGAACTGCACAACAAGACACAGTTTGGTATATCTGGGCTGTTTTCTCTTGCATTGAACCTGGAGATCTCTTTGGTCATCTTAATTTACATGATTTTTAAGAACCCCAATTCTGACCTCTTCACACTGACATAGTGCCTGGCCAGAGGCCCCACTTCAGAGTCATCCACCTACCTACCTAGTGCACCCTAATGACGGGAATCTCACAGTTTTCAGTGACCACCTCATGAAATGTAAACTACCATATATCAGGCAACCTTTGATCTGTTGGAAGGGCTTAGAAATAGTGAGCTTTCCCCCTGATTTAAACATATTACTGGAACCTCTAATGTGGTTATAGATAAAGCAGACTCATTTCCGCTGAGGCTTTCCTGCTGTTCTATTACTCACACTAGATCATATTAGAAATGCACAATCTGTGTGTTGCATAGGTGTCACATTTTTGCTGAGCGTGACCTTGAGCGGATTATAAATACAGAGCTATGTCTTCTGGGGGTCAAATTGGGACCCTGGGGGAAGTTGGTTGATTGAGCAAACCAGATTCTCTCGGCTGTGTGCAGAAGCTGAATTGGCAATATGCTAAAATGCCAGTTTTGTCCTGCACTCTTTTCCCTGGATGTTTTTGGAACACACCTTCCGGTCATCACTATGGTCCTAACATCAAAAGGCTCTTTAGGAAAATCCCAATTCCACAAATGGATCAAATGTCCTCATGGGGGCTGTCAGCACAGTCTAATAGATTTTGGGTGTATTCACATCCCTCCTTTTAGGCCACACTGCTGTACTTTCCATTGCTATTCGTAACAGCAACTGGAAATGTAGGCACCCATTGCCCCATACAAGACCCTTTGTCCACTGTTTGATTTATTTATTTATTTATTTTCCCCCATTTCCAATAGGCCTAATGAGAAACTAATGGCACATCAGCGCTGTGTTGCACTAGACAGAAACCATGCTGCCCATAAACAAGGTTTGGTCCTGGCGAAGTGCATGATGACGTATGAGGGAGAGCTAGTGCTTACCTATGCTTAGACAGCCTTCGTGATTACGGCATTGCTTGTGAAGGGGTTTGGATGCACATCTCAAAACAAGGAGCGTTTTTGGGAGCTGGGTTTGAATCATGCCTCCTATAATGCTGTTATAAATTAATTGACCCTGCTTGTTTGAATTTTATTATCTGGCTTTTGTTTGCCCATTGACAAATGTAACATAAACATAAATAGGCACTATGGGGTTGACGCTTTGGGGCAGCAATCAACATCACAGCTTTTTGGCCCAGGGGATATGCCACAGCCTGTGCAATGATGTTTGATAATTAGAAAACATATATCTACTGATCAAGTGCACAGGTTTGGAACCCCTTCACATTCAATTCCATTTTTATTGTTGCTTCTCAACTGCTACACTTTTAATTACTGAAGACTAAACAAAATACTTCCTTGTTGAAGTTATTTTGGGCCTCATCATGAGTTGGGCAGTATCCCACCGGTAATACCGCCTGGATACCCCTGGGGCTATTAGCGTTAGCACCAAACCACCCCGTGCTATTAGCACTGGATCACAGGTTTGGCAGAACGGTAATTCCCCATTGGGCCCATTCGAGAATTCCACATTCCCTATTGGGCCTAATGGGGAATTTTTGGTGCTACTGCCGTCGGCGGTAATAGCGTGAGATAATAGCACCGAAAATCGGCAAAATGATGACAGATTTACACCCAGCTCACAGCTGGGGGTAAATCCTGCCAAACCCGTGATTTGTTGGACCCTTAAATGCAGCAGTAATAGTGTTACCGCCGCATTTAAGGGTTACCGCCAAACTCGTGATGAGGCAGTTTGTTTGAATTGTGGGTTGGCTTGGGGTAAAGGCAACTTAGTTAGTACTTGATTAACACACCACACTTCTCATAATGATGTCTCTTAACTGAAATGTATGCTACTGTTTCGTTGCAACTTTTTAAAATGTCTTTCATTTGAATTTTGGTTTGGGTTGCTGTGGATGAAAGGCACCCAAATGATATAGAGGTGTTTACCTCCTGTAGAGTGCACATCTTCACAAGTGCAGTTTTTGCATACCTTGGACTCTATGAGACACATAGGGCCTCATTACACGGATGGCGGTAAGGATTTACCGCTACCGGTAAAATACCGGTACCGGTAAATCCTTACCGCCTTACTACGGGGTCCCTTTGCGGGTTGGGGGATTTAACGCCTGCTTTTTGCAGGTATTTAAAATCCAACCCGCAAAGGGACCTCGGAGCTAATTACGGCACCGCAAAATTGCGGTGCCGTTATTAGCGCCTTCCCCATTCCCATAGAGCCCTATGGGGCAGAAATGGGAATGGGAAGGGCAATGGTGGAAGGGGGATTTACCGCCCCTCCAACCTTGGAATGGGGCGGTAAATCCCCTTTCCACCAAGGCGGTGCCAGTATTTTACCGGCATGAGCCATGGCGCTAATAGTGCCATGGCTCACCGCCTACCATGTAATGAGGCCCATAAACTGCTAATTGTTATGCACCTTGCCTAGACCTCCCCTTTCTGCACTGCCGCATTTAAAGGACCTGTTTTTGAGTGAACTCTACACTTATTTGATGTGCATTGGAACTAATGAGCCACTTCAACTAATGTACCTGCTGTTGGATACTGTGGCTGCTGCACATGCAATGCCTAAGATTATTGGTCCAGAGAGGAGCACCAAGATGAAGGAGGTTTTTGGTGCTGGGAAGTATATTATGCGAATCCAGCAATGGCTCACTACCCTTGTGGTTTCCCTCACTTACTTTGCCATCCACTACCACACCATTGGGAAAGCACACCCAGAGAAGAGGATAACTACCATCAGAAAGAGTGTGTGTTTTTCAGTTCTGTACACTCTAGGAAGTAGGGTTAAATGCTGTACATGCCAGAAATGCCAATTGAGGAGGGTAACCCCTCATTTATGCTTTCTCTTTCCTTGTTACCGTCTTTCTCACTCCTAAATAAGCAAGTCAATTAACACACTTGGTGCCCTCGTCGAATTTCCTGGTGAAGTGTTTAGCCCAAACAACACCAGGAATTCGGTTAATGATCAATTCGCCTTGAGGATGACCTCTTGGTCGAAACAGGTGTCGGCTGTTGATTTGTTGGATCTCGCCAATAAAGCACAATAGGAGATACATTTGGACTATATATTAATACTTACTTCTGTACATTACTGTTTACGAACTGATATACCAATTCAGGGTCACAGCATGGATCAGCAATTTACACTCTTTGTATATACTGACATTAGGAGGCTTTCGGGGACCTCGTATGCTACTGCTGCTGCACATGACCATTTGTTTAAATTCAGCAGACTAGCGCATCCTAACCTGTTCCACCCCTTAGTTTTAAAGGAACATATATACTAAGGCAACTCTGAATGGTTTGAAATTGGAAAATGTCACCAGCTACAAGTACTTAGGTATACACTTCCAAAATAACCTAAAGTGGGATAGGCATTGGCTAGAGACCAAAGCGAGGTGTAATAAAGCGGTTACAATTATTAGACAATTGGTTGGCAAACAAAGCAGAATGTCTATCTAAACAATATTGCTGCTGTACCATACTAAAGTGCATTTGATTATGTGTTATGGAGTTGAAATTTGGGGTGGCAAACTCGAGAGTCTACTCAGCCGATATGATGTGGTCACACTGCGGCGACTCTTGAGTTTGCCACCATCACTATCAGTTGAGTATATACACCTGGAATTTGAAATTGACAAAATAGTTTTGGATGCAACAGTGAAGACTATCATATTCTGTGACAGACTGTTTAAATCTGAGCCTGACAGTATGTAGATACCTTTATAGATTGCTTTTGCGCAATCGACAATTATCAGAAAATGGGCACTTTGGGAAATATGTTAGCCACGTGCATAAAATGGCAAGAAGGTTGCTGTGGGTGGTTGCCCAATGGAGCAGTGTATGTGATAAAGTCGGACCTAAAAGCAAAAATATTAAAATATAGTAAAGAACAGAATCTACTCAATTTATTATCTGGAAATCACAGCTTCGATTTTTGTGGGTGTATTTCTCGCTGTGAACTTAAACCATGCTACATAACGATGTATCCCAAAAGTGAGATTGTAAAGCAATATTTAAGGCTATAATTCAACATCAGTGCAGCTCTAATGACCCAAGGTGCCCAGTTGGGTATAGCATGTAATGATCGACATTGTAGGCGCTGCGGCTCAGATGAACTGGAAACCATCGAGCATTTATTGTTAGGTTGTAAAAGTTTAGGGGGTTTGAGATCTAGCTACTTCAAAGCATATAACAGCAATGTCAATTTGGAAGATCTAACACTAATTTGGGTTAAGTTTTTAAATGGCTGCTATGTTAATCTGATATTTTATTTAGTTCTCTTTTATTTTAAGTGTGTGGAAATTATTAACATTCTATCCTGATTATATAGTTAACTTTTGTAATGAAGTAGGGAAATAAGATGTTTTATTATTTTAAGTGTGTTAGTACTATTTATTAAGTCTAAGATTTTATTTTGATTAATTGAACTTTTTAATTGTAATAGACTGAATTCTTCAGGATAATCAATGCACTCATGTCATACCAACTGTGCAAAAGGTTGGAAAACCGGAGTAATGTTTAATGTCATGTGTATGTGTATGTTTTGTATGTTGTATATACAAAGCCATGTGGCCGATGATATGTTAAATAAATAAATAAATAAATACATACAAACATACATTTTTAAAAAATATGCAAGTCCAGGGGATTTAAAATATGGATTGGAGACCACAGACAAAGACAACGTGGAAATGTGCACATTATCTGTACTGAACTGAATTGATTAGAAGGCTATGTTAAGGGAAGACTATGGACACATAAGTGTCATGGTTATTGTCAAGGATAAGTTTTTATTTCATGGTAGGTGGCAGTCTGGACCATCACCACATGGCAGCGTGGTTATATATGTTGTATCATTATTCTATTATATATATATACTAGTGTGAAAGCCTGTGTACATGGTCCGAAAGTGCGTAAAGAAAGACATTTTCAGATGGTCATTTATTGTGGTGTATTTTCATGTAATCTTATACAGTAGGTTTTAATTCACACAGTAGGACCACTATACATAATAAGGTAACAGCTCCCTCTAGCGGTGACAACCAGTGAAGCGGGCAGACTCTACTGCGCATGACTGCATCTAACAAACATACATCAGCCTTTTATTATATAGGGTATAGTATTACTGTTGTTTATTTTGGGTAAAGGGGAGGAGGGTTGGGTTGAGCATCTGATGGAGGGAAATAGTCTCTTTTTTTTATCCAATCAAACTCATTGTGTTTGGTGGGGGTTTCTTGTAAACACAATTATGTCAGTGAAAGATGAATGTATTGGTTTGTGAAAAGTTTAATAAAAAGATATGATCGCAAAAGGAAATGGTGGAGTGTGACATGAGTTAGACTACAGTCGCTCTGAGCTGAGAGGGTTGTGCGGTGGTAAGGGCAGTCTGGGCTGTATTGATGTCAAGTGGTTGCACAGTACATATAGTGTACTGTACCTAAAAACTTGATCCATTGTCTTACAATCTGTAGGAGTTTATCCAGTCCTGAATTTTGTTTTGCATTTTGGGAATTATACTTCTGGTTTTATATTAGGAAAAAAACAGACTGGGCCTAGATTTAAAATTGAAAAGTAGACTGGACCTGACATTTATGGTATCACCTGCCACAATCATGTAACCTGAGGGGGTTGGTATGAAATTTGAGGGGGCAAACACCAGACTTGCATTTTGCACAGTGTTGCTATGTATTGTTTGTGTGAGTACAGTGCAGTAATGCTATGCTTCTATTATATAGTAGGCTGTCACGTATGATCCATGACATTAACACTGAGAAGCAGGTTCTGGCACAAACAGTGAATCAAGAGAGATGAGGACTTCGAAGACATGCTATTCAACAATAACATCCGTTACACCAAATCACTTCAACAGGATGGCATTTCAGAAGGCAGGGCACCAGCATAGTAAATCCCATCCGAAGAGCATAGTAAATGTTCACGTCTGGTGGGGGTTCGCCAACAATGTCCCAAGTACCTTAGTCATCTTTGAGGCAATAGTGGACACAGACTTCTTCAGGCAGTTTGTGGCTCAATGGTCCCACAGAAGCAAATGTTTTATTGTCAAGACCCCCAGATCTACCACAATCCAAAGAATTAATTGGCTGCAGGGTTCATAGCGAAACGTGTTTGGGTTCGGGTCACACCTGCGTCGCTCGATTTACATTTGATTCAAATGTTGTGGGGGAACCTCATTTTTTATTTGAAGTGGGTTCATAAACCCATGAAAAAAGCAGAACTAATTCAGAGCATCTAAACGTTTTTTGTTGCAAATACTTTACACAAGACATTAGTCGCTGGACAATTGCCCATTTGAAAATGATCCTGCCATTGGTCAATGAAAGGAATGGGGCAGCAATAAATGAGTAATATATGCATTTTGTGTGTGTTTGACTATGCACTCTGTGAATGTATTATTCTTATCATTATTATCATAAAGATTCATGTTCTTATAGAGGTCTCGAAATCAGATTCCTCCTGCATTTAAGCGCAATTATTATGAGCTCATAATGATAATAGCGCCTAAAAGCTGGGGAATCGGGCTTTAATGGAACTCAATTTCTCAGCATTGCAAGAATGAAAGACTAAGTTGACCCCGCTGCAGGATTCGGACTTGGGAAGTGCATGCTGCTTCCATGTCAGAGACCACCTTCACAAGTGAGGTCTGAGGTGTGCACGCATTGCCAATAAGCTCCAATGGGAAAACAGTATATTTAAATGTTCTACTTCAGCATCGCCCCAAGGCTCATGATGCCGCCCCTTGTCCCCCAGACTGTCCTGTACTGCACAAAAACATGACATAATAAATCTACTAATACAGATACCTAGGGTAACACCAGCAGGGAATGCATATAAACACTACATAGGAAATAACGATAAACCCTCATTGCCTTAAACGCCACCCCTTGCTTATTTCCCACAGCGTGTTCTCCAATCTAATCTGGGTAGTACAGGTGGTTTGGTGAGAGCGAATGGGCCGAGGGGGCCTAAGGTGTGCTTTCTACTGTGTGGCTGAGGTTCACCAAGGAAAGACGCCCCCGAGGGTGGGACAAAGGGTATTGTAAGTTCCCATTTGTCCCCTGCTCTCAGAAGCTCTGCCCAAAATTCAGTTTTTAAAGGGACACTGGGAAAATAACATACAGCCATACCAATATCTCACAGCAGAGTCCTTAGATCTGAATCAAGTGACGTGTGTATATACTTTGGAAACAACGTTTTACAAAAACCGTTTGCCGTGCTTGAAAAAAAGGAAATGTATTAAAACAACTAATAAATGACAAGATAATATTGTGCAGTTTGCTCAGCTTTGCCCTCCATATACTCCAAAATCATGTTGGAGGAGCAGATCAGATGGCACTCAGGGATGAGTGGTTCTTCCAGTAGACAAGGCATTCACCAGGCTCGAACCTGTGTTTCCCATCAACTATGGGTAGTCCAGGCCGGCTCTCAACACATGTCCACCATGTTACACAGAACCATGGGTACCTGAGCGCCTATGCTATTGAAAAGACACCTACATCACAATATCCTTCACAGTGTATTTGTGATCAGGACCAGAACATGCATGTGCAGGTGATTTGACTCCCATTAGATAACTGAGCCACCTAGTGGTGAAATGACAAACAGCGTCTCAGTTGGCTCTGTCTTGCATGCATGGGAACATTATTGGGGTAAAAATACTGGTGGCATTTGGAGAAAAAAAAGAATGATATAATCAAAAATCGCTCTCAAGAACACTACTTCTTTTTTTGGTATAAATATTGTATTATAATTCATTGGCATACAAGGATGATTTGAAACATACAGAAATATATTCAATATAAGTGTATAATGGTAGATACAGACTTTCCAATGTGGATCGATAATAAATGAAAGGCCTAATATGCAGAACCAAACAAGATATATCTTAATGCATGAATGCAATATTTCACAATAAACTAATAGGGGTATACAATATATATATTATGAAAGTTAAAACAGATAGGACAAACGAGATAGACATTGGCAGAAGGGGGGAGGGGACATTATTTACTTGTTGTTACACATTTATGACTAGGTGATGCATTTTCTAAATACTCAATGAACAACCTCCATTTCCATTCATGTTTGCTTTGTATGAGTGGGGATGAAGCATTACATTTCTCCATTCGATGAATGTTGCATATAGAGTTCCACCATATTTTACAGTGCAGATGTTTAAGATCTTTCCAATTAGAGGTGATAGTTTGGATAGCTATTGCGATAAAGAGATCCAGCTAAAAACCTTCATTCTTATCGATTGCAGGTTGAATAGCTGAGCTTCCTAGATACAGAAGAGAAATGCAAAGTTATTGTCGTAAGCGAGAAATGGATTTTAGCATACTCATACTGCTTCTCAAAATGTTTTAACATGGATACAATCAAAAACTAAGGTGTTTGAAAGAGCCTTTCGTACATGAGCAGCTCCAGCAATTTTCATCTTGCGAAAAAAATGCTGAATAGGATTGATGGAGTGGTGAAAGAAGTATAAAGTCTAGAGCAGACCTGCCGAGACAATAGCTTTAGAAATTGCTTTCCATATCAAAGGCTACTACAGTTGGGAGACCATTAGTGAGCAATCTATTCCATTCTAATTGACTTTTTCATGGAATTGTGTCTTCTGACACAGATGTAAGTATTTTATAAAACATTGAAGTAGTGAAATTTTGGTTAAACATATGTTGCACTTTGGTGGCTTGATATGTATTATCCTTGTGTATCAGCAAATCATAATTTACCACAATCGCTTCAATCAAATTTAAGTATTAGCGCATAAAAATCGTACGAATATTGTATTTGTTTACCATCTCATTGAGAGTGAGAGGTATCCCCTCACAAGAGTTGTCCCACATATTTAATACCTAGAGAGAGAGCCATGGATTCCAGCATATAGTTTTTTTTTTATTAATCTTGATCAGAGAATTCATGGGAATAGATATTATCTGAGATAAATAATGGTAGTATTGATACTACTACTGGTAATTAATCTATTGGTCCTTTTAATGTATGGGCAATCCGCTATGATATGGTGGAAAACCATCACTCTCTCAAAAAGGAGCCAATTTGGTGGGTTCAAAACAGTGGGGACAAACCATAGCTGAGCCTGACTTAAAACAAATGCCATGTGGTATTTTTTTAAATCAGGAAGAACAACTCCACCCTCTGCCTTAGGGGCTTTAAGTTTGCATAATGAAATTCTATGTTTCTTCTTTCCCCATAGGAATTTAAGAAAATATGCGTCAAGAGATTAAGAGAATGTTGCAGAAAGTGAAATAGGGTGCATACTTAACAAATAAAGTACAATTGGAGCGATCAACATTTTGATAGATTCCAGCCTTCCCCACCATGACAAAAACAAAGGAGACCGTGAAGTAGTAAGATTTTTGACTCTAGCGAGAACACGAATCGGTGTTTGTTTTGATAGTATCTTTAATAGAGCAAGTTATTATAATACCTAGATATTTGATACCTGTGGGACACCATTTCATTCCTAGATTCAAACAGGATGTTTGGTGCAGTGTATGTTCAGTGGTAGAACCTCTGATTTATCAATGTTAAGTTTGTAGCAGGAAGCTAAGGAAAATTGTGTGATAGTCTTGAGTAAATGATTCAGGCAAGAGTCTGTAACATTTAAGAGGAGTAAAACATCATCTGCATAAGCAGCAGTTTTAACTTGAATGTCATTGTGGTGAATTCCAACTATATTTTCTTCTTGTCTGATTGCTTCTAGGAATGGTTGCAGGGCCAGATTAAAAAGAAGGAGGGAAAGGGGGAAACCTTGGCAGGTACCTCTGCTAAGAGGAAAAAGGAATATATATAATTTCTTAATTGGATCAAAAAGGAGGGAAAGCATTAGTAGGACCATACACATTTAAAATATAATATTCAGTACAATGAATAAGGAGTTTAACCAGAACCCATCTACCTACTTCATCAGACTCTGTGAAAATAACTTTTCATTGGAGATGCTTATTAATAAGGGTAATAGTTCAATTTTTCTTTCCACATGCTGCACTCGAGAAGACCTGTCCTACCCATAGGCAATTTAATTTTTCAGCTTCCAATTGTGAGAGGTGGGATACTTGTAAGCATACTATGGATGGTTTAGTCCTGTTAAGATAGGAAAGAATGTTCTGCCTATGAAGACCTTTGATGTTCCAAGAAGTTATGTGAAAAGGCATAGGAGGCATTCAGAAAAATAAAAGTACACACATAGCCTAAATTAGTAAAGTATTGTATGGGTTGACTAACATGAGGGGAGCGAAACAAGAGCTTGACATGGAATTTTGTAGTATATATACAAACTTAATAATAACAATGAGAGTAGTGACTAACTGGAAACAGCCACTCCAAACCATGTCAAGGTGAAACGATAAGTAGAAGGGGTGGAGAGCCAGATCCAGAGGGCTCACCTATTGCTCCGCTTCAGCAAATGTATCATGAGTTCGAAGACAAATCCAATTCAAGATGTTCTTCATGTAGGTTGTCTTGATGTGTCCATTTCTTCTCTTCTATGGTTTTGTATAAATCTTCTTACGTCTGCTGGATCTTGAAAAGTTAACATACGGCCATTGAGGGTAACTTTTAAAGAGGCTGGGTGTATAATTCCATACCTGCTGTTGAGTTGCTTAAGAGCAGCACTAAAAGTCAGCAGTTCTTTTCTCCTTGCTGCAGTGGCATTAGAGACATCTTGAGATATAAAAAACTTGGTACCTTCCCATACTGATTGTTTTCTTTGCTTAGCTTTTTGCAAAATGAGCAGAACTTGGGTATAATCCAATAATGCAAATATCCAAGTTCTAGGAGCTTTTTGGGATTGGATTTTAGGACCCACACAATGAGCTATCTGGATGTTAGATTGCATAGACGTAGGGAGATCAAGAAGCATCGGAAGCATACGATAGAGGTATTGAATGGGATTGTCCTTTTCAATGCTTTTCAGAAAGCCTGTAACACGTAGGTTGCTTCTCTTATTCATAGTTTCTAACGAAGACCATTTCTCATCTAGCATTTGAATTCTCATAGTTGTCGCTTCCATGAAAGGTTTGAGGGATTTTATTTCATCCAGAATAGCTAGCATTATGGGGTCTTCTGAGGCATCCTTGGGTGTAGGGGAGTCGTTTTTCTGTCACCTAGGACCATTATTGGATGATGTCGATGCCCCATCCTTGAGAAGATTATTTTTTGAAGACATGGTAGTATTATGTAGAGTATTTGTAGAAGACCGTGCTGAGTTATGCTAGACAAACGATGTACTCTACTAAATATTGTAGCCTAGAAAGGAGGACAGCCTATGGAATGGGCTTATTAACCTCTGTAGGTGATGTCCACTAATGTGTAGGGCGACTCCCTATAAGGGCATTTAATATGAAAGACAATAGCACAGATGCTTTGATTTGCTATTGCTGTAGCAATCCACTTATCCTTATTGAATATTCAGGCTGCTTTGTGCTTTTTATTACAGGGAGCTAACATGTATCCATATGAATAGTTAGGTCTTCATATACATGAAGCATTGAACATCTACATTGTCATTAACTTATTATATGTCTAGGCATTTCCACATTCCTCTCATTTTATTTTTCTTATTTCCAATCAAATACTTGAGTTTTGCATGTAACGGCTGAATTAAATGCGTGGAAATCCAAGAAAGTACTTTGAATGAGTTGTTGCTGGCCAGAATTAGCATAAAGGCACTTCAGAAAGTCTTTAAAAAGAATTTAATGGGCAGACCATTCATGTCTGTGTATTTGAAGTGGTGTTGTTCCTTTAACCTTTGTTTCTGACGTGTTGCCAGCACTTGTCATAAAGGAAACTGCATCCCTTTAGATAGCTGCTCCTCCCTTACGTGAACACCGACCACGTGACAGGATGTGTCGGCTTTGTTTTGTAATACACGTCGCTGCTGGAGGCTGAGCTCATCGGTTCTTCTGCAGTGTTTTGTTTCTCTGTAAAACCAGCTAATGTCGGAGCTCTCTGTTTCCACTCCGCTATGGAGCCGATTGCCAGTAAGAAGGAATAAAGTTTCAGTTTTCAGGGCGAATATAGGAATATATTTAGTATGCCTAAGCGGGAGCTACGAACTAGGCAACCATTCCAGATCATCGGTAAGCCCATAACTCTCAACTCACACGCTTTTGGCGGGTGTCACCCGCCTTGTAAAAGGCTGACTCACCCGCCAAGCCTCCAGCACTCCCATTCATTTCAATGGGCGTCTCACCCGCCAAAAACAAAATCGGGTGATTTCACCCGCCTTTGCAACACAAATGGTTGAGAGCTAAAGCCACACTCCAAGAACACTACTTCTAACCAGGAGTTTTACCATGTTTGAAGTTGTAGTTAAAAAGGCAGGACAATACCATCTTGTAGAGTAAAGGACATTCAGAAAGCTCTGCGCAAAGTCTCACAAGACTTTGCGGGCGAGGTGAAAAGCGGGTTTTCCTGCAAATGGCATTAAGAGCGTGGCAAGCCAAAGTGAGGACGGCAGCCCAGCGCTTCCCATTGCAGACTGCTTACCACAGACCTAGCCCCTTACCATGCATACAGGTGAAGCCAGCAGTGACTACACATGTAAATAATATACCTGTATGCTGATATTTGTACCAAATAGAGTGAAGCCATTGCTGTGTATGCAGAGAAATTAAAGCAGCATTTTTACAACTTCCTGCCTGCGTGTAATCCTTAAACAGACCACAACACATCTCCAGCCCTATCTGCTGTAATTCAAATGTCATACTCGGATACTTTCCCTACTGTCCTGACTTTCCTACACTGCTCGGGCGCAGAGATAGTTAACCCACACAAAGATAGATGCAGTGATAGGCACAACCCGAGATCCAATACCGGAGCCATCTCACTAGAGTAGATCTCTCCCATTTCTGCATACCCAAACACTGCATACCCAAACACCAGCCTTCTACCTCTGCAACTGCCAATAATGATGTTATCCCCCATGTCTGGCGGCACTACTCATCACAGCACTGCCTCCATGATTGATTTGCCAATGTCGGATGCTACTTGCACTTCTCTCGCTCTTATTCATACAATGTCCTTCCACCTCCTGCCCTCTACATCCTCTGTGGACAAAACCAGCTCTCTTCCTGCTCCCCCACGTCTGGTGGTGCTTCTTTAATCCTTCAAAAGGTATAACCAGTAAAATTGACTCAACCGTGCCAACTGCACATGTTTTGTCAACTGCCTCGTACCTGTCGGTTTCTCTTTTAGCCATGGTTCTTCCCAGCTGCCTCTCTATCTTGGCTTGCCACTCCTTTAACATTTTGTAAAGGCATCCTCCACTGGAGATAACGGCCAAGCTGCATACGCTGGCGCGATCCATATTATAGGTCTCTTGCTTTCAGCTATACCCATGACTGCCCTCGAATGTACCATAAACTCCCCAATCATAGGACTGTAACTTCCTCCTCACTCTGAAACCAAAAAACCTAAAGCTATTTCTGGAATTGCACCGTGTCCTTCTCCATTTCACTCACCCCTTTCTATTGAAATACACCTGCATATGACCAAACCACAGAGTATAAGACCAACTCTCCTAGAATCAGATAATTCCCTCCATTTCCCTTCCTCATTCAAATCCCTCCTACCAGTGTTAACTGATTACACAGCAGACAAGCAAACCCACCCTCTCTTGTATGGTCATGCAGCCATCAAAGCTATCAGCTCTCTACCATATACCACAGTCTCCTAGCTAGAGTCTACCAGCCCACCTTTCATTAATTCTAAACACAGGTCCAAACTGCACCGCATAAAGAGCGCTTAATTTTCTTAGGTTTTCTGGTAATACCATTAGCTGTGCTCTGAACCCAACAGTTTGAACCATGATTTACCTAACACAGGTTAACAACCACCCCAAATCTATCCACAACACTTATTTTATAGAAATTCCACCCCTACATTGGAACTATCTCTGAACTTCTCTCTATATATCCCCTTCCTGCCTGCATGTCACCTTACCCAGGTGCCTGTCCCCCTAGCCTCTTTAAGCAGATTAATTCAAGCCCTATTTGTTATCACTCAAAAAAATACACCTAGGCTAGGTCACTACTCAAACTCCATTCTCCTCAAAGTAAGAAAAGTAGGACAAAGTAAGATAAGATACAAGTAATCATTGTTTACCAACCTTTCTTACTATTCCTCATATTAACATGACTCAAGAAAGACTTTGATTCAGGAAGGAAACCATCCAGTCTGAATTTAAAAAAAAGTAAAGTTAAGTGTGCCGGCATTATTTGTTAATTTATTTGGTAGAAATACAGGAAAGCAAATGCATTTTTGGCACAAAAACGCTTACAGCAAGGTAAAATGTTTTAATAGAGAAGAAGATGCGAGTCCTTGACAATGGGGGTGAGAATTTGATTTGAGTACCAGATGTTGTAGGGAAAGGTAGGAGCATAAACCAGGGACCAGGACAGGACAGACTAATAAAGGAATGGAAAAGTGTAGGAAGTCTAATTTTAAGCATTGGGGGAGGGGGAGAAAGGCAGTATGATTATCCACGATGAGTGGGATAGAGGGAAGCTGGGTGATGGGAGTGACGAAGGTGCTAGGCCATTTATTCTTCCAAAAGGAGTAGGTCTTTGAGGTTGGATTGAAATTAAGTTAGTGTTAGAGTGGTATGTAGAGGGAGAGGAAGAGCACTCCAGAGTAAGGAAGTAAGGAGAAGGAGAATGGAAATGAAAGGGAGCACAGGGGGCTTGAGTAGTCACAAGGAGGTGAGCTGAGGATGACCGTAGTGTATGAGGGAGAGAATAGGGAGTCAGACGAGTTGAGAGGTAGTGATAGAAATGATGACAAGGAGTTTGTAATCGGTGTTCGTTTCATGGATAGAGAGCTGATTTGGTGATGGGCAGAGGAGGTAGGAGTGAAGTGAGGAAGGTTGAAAGGTTTGCAGGCTGTGAAATGGAGGTGTTTGAGGTGAAAAAGCATGGGCGGGAAGGCCATTTAGGAGACTGGCGTAGTAGTCAATTTGAATAAGGATTAAGGAGGAGATGAGCTGTTTGGCAGTATTAAAAGGAAGATGACACATGTTTCTGATGTGAAGGAGGTTGAGTCTGGCTGCAGTGGCAGATTTGGAGATGAAAAGCGAGAAGTTGTGAGATGAGTCAACCACAACCCCCAGATTGTGAGCGAATGCAGAGTAGGGAAGGTCAACAGAAGAGAAAGAAAGAAGAGGGGGAGAGGAAGAGATAGCTTGTTAGGGCGGGCAGTAAAGGACCTCAGTTTTGATGGAGTTGAGCATGAGTGAGTGTGTCACCATCCAATGTTTGATGGCGGAGAGGCAGTTTGAGATTTTATATCACAGTTCATCAGACGGGGAGGTAAAGGAGAAGAAGAGTTGGGTGTCATCAGAGAAGAGTTGATATGAGAAGCCGAAATTAGAAATAAGAGCTCCAAGAGCAGAAGTATAGAGGGTGAAAAGTAGAGGACCTACGACTGATCCATGAGTAACGCCAACAGGGAGAAGGGCCGGTGGCGAAATTAGGTTGTCCCAAGATACCTGGAAGTGTCTTGGTTTTAAATGAGAAGTAAACCAAGCTAGAGCCTTATCTCTGATGCAAAGGTCAGATAGGGTTGAGAGAAGGTTGGAGTGGTTGACCATATTGAAGGCAGCATAGAGGTCAAGAACAATGAGAATGGTAGAAAGGTTCGCGTGATAGGCAAAAGAGATGTGCTTGCTGACATTGAAAATAGCTGTTTCAGTAGAGTACAAAGGTCGGAAGCCTGATTGGAGAGGATCCGAGAGGTTGTGTGTATCAAGAAAACTAGTGAGTCGGTTGAAGACCACAAGTTCAAGATTTGTGAGTAATGGGGAAGAAGAGAGACAGGGTGGAAGTTCGTAGGACAGTTTGGCTCTAGGCTAGGTTTCTTGCGGATAGGAATGACAGTCACAGTCTCAGGGGCTGTTGGAAAGGTGGAATGTTCTAGAGAGATGTTGAAGAGGGAAAAAAGGAATGTAGCAACATTGGGAGTTATGCGTTTTACTAGTTGGGGGATATAGGATCGATTAGGGCACAGGAAGGGTTGGCCCTAAGGAGAAAGGTATGTATCTCATCAGAGTTTGTGGGGGTAAAAGAAGACATAGTAGTGGGAGAGGATGGTAGGGGTGGTGGAGGAAAGTGAATGGGTGGGTAGGAAGTGAGGGCATTTGGATGGTAGACATTATTTGGGCAAAGTAGGAAGTAAAATTGTTGGCAGAGAGAGTAGAGGAGATGGAGGAGGGCTTAATTATTCACAAGAATCACCTCGATATTTCCACTTTTAGAATGCTCTCAGCATCTTCTTGAATGTCTACAGTATGTTGACCAACTGATTATTTTTTACACATCGGCCATGACCTTTATTCTTCTTCATAGACCACCCACGTTATAACATGAAATTCAGAGAAGAGCTTTGAGACCTGAATACCAGAGGAGGTTTTATTATTTGGCTAAAAGGTCTAAACAATTACACCAGGGAATCAGATACCAGACCTAGAAGCTCTACATCCTCACACCTTAAATTCTAACTTTGGGCATCCCAAACTGTCAATAGCCCAGCTTACCTTTATCCTCTCCTGATCTGAGCACTATGTCACATTCTCTTCTGATACCAGCCCCTTTCCAACCTGCTAACCATAGTCACCTGTTAAAAAATACCTCAGGAGATGGAAACAAATGAACATTGAAAAGACTGTGTCCCATTTCAGGTGGGTTTAAACCCGCAAACATGCATCCTCGTTAAGGCCACCAGAGCGGTTAAGCATTTGACTACTGGTCCTTGATATTATAATCCTTTAACATTATCTCTTGTGATATTCAAGAAGGACACATCTGGAAGAAGAGTGAAGTGGTATGATATAATAGATTATTTATAACACGCTTAATACCTAGAGGTTTCTAAGCGTGGGTCTGGGGATCGAATCTGTGGTGCTTTGTGTCATCTTGCTTCCAACGCGAGCATGTTGCCCCTGAGCTATCCTCCCAATGAGCAACCTTTATTCAGGACAGCAGCGCACATACATTGTTTGTCCACCAGATTAAGAACAGCAACTGACAAAGCAAAGCATGCTGCCTGCTGCCAATCCTCCAGACTCCAGACCATAAAGGAGCTTGGAAGCAGGCAAGTCATTGGAATACAATAACTCTCCTCTTTGATAGATGCTTCCCGTGCCTCATCAATTTCCTTCCTTCTCCTGCTGTCCCCTCTCTTCCATCCAGGGCTTCCTTGCCCACCACTCCTGTCTCCTCCTTGGAAACCTTGCCCTCTCCTCCTTCCTCTTCTGCCCCCCCTCGGGCCTCTTCTACACCTCTGCAGTGCATACCTCTGATTTGTTCCCCTCCCCAGAAGTCTTTCAAGCACAGCAACCTTCTCCATATTGCCACTCTTAACTCTCGCTCAGCTGTCAAACATTCCTCTGACATCTGCCGCCTCCTAGAGGAACTTGACCTCGATTTCCTCGGTCTCACCGAGACATGGTTCACGGCCAGCTCTGTCAGGAGCTTTGACACTCTCCTCCCTGATGGCTACAAGATCCTCTCTGCACCCAGGTCCAACCGTTCCAGAGGCAGTGTCGCCCTGATCTTCCCCGAGTGGATTCCTGCCTCTGACATTCCTAAGCAGGGCTACTCCTCTTTCGAATGCCTCATCTGCAGGCTCACTCTCTCTCCTAGCCATTCCCTTACTGTGGCTACTATCGCCACCTGGTCAGATCTCCTCCTTCCTCTCTGAAGGGGCGGACCTCTCCTCTTCCCTCCTTGACTCGACCACACAACTCCTCCTTCTTGGAAACTTTAACATCTACTTGGATGTTTCCTGTCCTTCCTCTGGACTCTTTCACGACCTCTGCAACTCTCTCTCACTCTCTATTCTCCCCTCTGGCCCGACTCACCCGACTTAACATCTACTTGGATGCTTCCTGCCCTTCCTCTGGACTCTTTCACGACCTCTGCGACTCTCTCTCACTCTCTATTCTCCCCTCTGGCCCGACTCACTCTGCAGGGCAGACTCTGGATGTTCTGATCTCTTCAGACCTTCCCCTTTCTATCCATCTCAGCACTCCTCTCTCCTGGAGTGATCATTTTCTCCTTTCCTCCCAGCTCACCCTCTCTACCCCTCAGGCCAAGCCAACTCCAGCACTGCCACCCACTTTCTCGGTTATCCGACCCATGATGCGTGTGTCAGTTGAGGCTTTCTCTGCCACTTTCGCCCCCTCCACTCCCCCTTTGGCTGACTCACACCCTGATACAGCCCTTTCCATGCTCCACTCTGCTATATCTGATACTCTCGATGTTCTTGCCCCTGTCATGAGGATCCGCTTGAAGCCCAAAGCCAAGGGCAACTCCAAGTACGTCTCAGACCACGTCACCCTCAAATGCAAGTGCAGGGTGGCTGAAAGGAAATGGTGTGCTTCTGGTACATCCTCTGACAAACTGGTCTGCAACCTGCTCCAAAGGCAATAACGGCTCTTTGTCTGCACCAAGAAGAGAGCTCACATCCAGGCCTGTGTTTCGGCAGCATCTTACAACTCGGCAGAACTCTTTAAAATCTGCAAGGAACTGGGCAATCCTGCTGCAGTCTCGACCTCTCCTGTCCTCTCCCTGGCTCTCTGCATGGCTCTGGCCTCTCATTTCATCTCTAAAACTCAGGACATCCTGTTCTCTTTCCCTTCCTCTCCCCTCCTCCCTCTACTCCCTGTTCTTCCTCTTTCCCATCTTCGGCCACCTCTCCTCCCTCCTTCTCTGCCTTTCCTCTTTTCTCCCCAGAGAAAGGTTTCTAGACAAGTCCGATCTATGAAAGTTTCATCAAGACAGGTTCATGCCTTCTGCAACCACTCCTTTGCCAGTGGAGTTTTCCCTTCCCCCTGAAGCACTCCCGTGTGCACCCTCTTCTTAAGAAACCCTCTGCCGACCCGTCCTGCCCGGCTAACTATCGCCAAATCTCCATCACCTTTCCTGGGCAAACTCCCGGAAAAGCTGCCCATCTTTCAGCTTAATCTTCACACTGAATCTGTTGGTTGTCTTCATGACCATCAGTCTGGCTTCAGAGCTGACAGAAGCACGGAAACTGCTCTCCTGAACATCCATGAAGACCTGCTCTCCAAACTTGATTCCAACACCCCCTCTGTCCTCATCTTACTTAAACTCTCTTCTGTCTTTGATATGGTCAACCATGCCATCCTGCTCAACCGTCTCCTTAATAACCTAGGTATCACAGGTCAGGCCCTGGCATGGCTGACTTCTTTCCTCTCTGATCGACCCTCCCAAATCCTTCTTGGGTCCTTCCTCTCCTCTATCTCTATCTCTACCTGTGGTGTTCCCCAGGGGTATAATCTCTCTTCCTGGCTGTTTAGCCAATACCTGGCACTTCTTGCGCACCACATTGCTGCTCTCTGTCCAACTTTCAGTGCTATGCAGATGACACTCAGCTCATTTTCAGGCTACCTTCAGCCACCTCTTCTCCTTCTCTCAGCTCTGACTGTCTGTCTGCTATCCAGGTGGTGTGTGCTGCCAATGATCTCTGCTTTAATGCCAGTAAGACTGAGATTATCATCATCGTCACACCTGCTCCTTCATTTCCTGTCACTCTCTGGCCAGCCTCTCTTGGCCCTCTTCCTGCTTCCTGCTAAAAACCTCAGGGTCATCCTCGACTCCACACTCTCCTTCGCTCCTCACATCTCTGAGATCTCTAAGAAGTCACGCTACCAGCTGCACCTCCTCAGATGTATTCTTCCTTTCCTCTCCTTCGCCCAGAAGTTCACTGTCTCCAGAGCTCTGGTTCTCTCTAGTCTGGACTATTTTACAAGACTCTTTCTAAATCTGCCTGCTTCTACTCTCCGCCCCCAGCAACTCATCCAAAACAGGACTGCAAGACTTGTCCATGGCCTCCAGCCCAGAGATTGTGTCTCTCCAGGACTGAAATCTCTGCACTGGCTCCCAGTGGCTGTGAGGATTAAGTTCAAAACCCTCTGCATTGTCCACAATGCCTTCTGGGGCCTGAGGCCTCAATACCTTCAACTCTCTCTCCATATATATCTTCCTTCTCGAGCTCTTCGCTCATCTGCCTCCAACTCCCTCAGGGTCAGTTGCTTCTCCAAGCAATGAGTTGGTGGTAGATCTCTTTCTTCGGGTGGGGCCTCTGTCTGGAACAGCCTCCCTCCCTCCCTGAAACTTGAGGAGAACCATCTCCAGTTCCGGAAGCACCTCAAAACCTTCCTCTTTGCTTCTGCTTTCTCTCCTCTGCTGAACTCCTGGCTGAAACTGAAACTGCACGAGGTACCTGCCCACCCTCTGTTCTCAGGCCCAGGTCCCCTGCCCCACCAGTTGCACACCTGCACTGCCTTCCTGGCAACCCCCGCACCCGGGGACTGTTTTCTGTATCCCTACAGTCCCCTACCAGCACTTGACACCTGATGTCTTTTCTTACCCTTGCACTTGCCACCAGCTGGCTGTACTTATTTTATTTATTCTATTTATCCCATGTACTGCACTGTCCCCTCCCCCTACCGTCGCACTTTTCCTCTTCCCCCTTCCCCTGCACTTGCACGATCTGAATGACACCTGGCCTAATAAGATTGTTGTCTCTGTCTTCCCTCTATTCCCCCTCCCTTGCCTGGTCGTGCCTTGAAACACTTGTGCATAGGCGCGTTATAAATGCCATATCATATCATATCATATCATATCATATGAGACTGCCAACCGACGCATGCTCGCCAGCTATCTTCAAATACCTATTGGGGCTCCCAACATTATATACAACTGCTACGACACTGACTCCTTCTCACCAGGCATCTTCCCCCAAATGTTCATAAGATCCTTATGTAAAGCTTTCATTCAACAAGAAGGCATAGACCAGGCTAACTCTGTCAACTACTGACACATTCTTATTATAAATCCAAAACCAAATTGTTCAACAGTGCAGCATACAATCAACCTATTAACTTTACTGAAGACAGCAACATGCTAGACTCCTCACAGGCTTTTTCAGACCATCATAAACTGCTGAATCGGTTTTACTTTCCATATGGGATGACCTTAACAGAAAAAAAACAGACCAGGAGGACATCTTTCCTGCCTTTGAAAAGGTCTCACTATTCAAATTTGCCAAATAATGTTGGAGTGGATGACCTCACTCATTGATTGGTGAAGCCAATATATCATGTTGCGCTTATCCGTTTGGAGCCAAAATAATACTTTTTTGAGTCCCCAATTTCTTTCTTTTTGCCCCTAACTCTTTAACCTTTACTGCTTTCCCCTCATGCAGTGCATCTGATCTCATAAACTCACCTGCATTAACTACTCAGATGGCATGCAGCATGTTGGAAACATTCCCAAAGCTTCTCAGGGGACCACTCCGGTGGTGATAATGCTTGGTACAAATGTCCTTTAACATTAACATTAACATTCTCATCCCTTCTCTGAGTAATTGACTTGTGGATGGAAAATACCTCTTTCCTCCTTAATGATGGATACTTGCAAATAGTGCTTTCTATGAAACCTTTCCTACAACTTGGACTTGTATTAGGGATCCCACATTCTGCACTTACATAACAGGTGTCAACAGTGGTTAGAGGATTAGCCATAATCATGGATTCTGTCTAAGTAATGAACCACCAATAATGTCAGTCTCCCAAAAGGCCTTTTGGCAGCTCAAAACCCTACAAGGAATGTTTATGTTCCTTGCCTTTTTCATCAAAAAACACACAGCTATTTATTTTATTTTTTTTTTATTTATTGAACTTTACACAGTTAAAACTGAGTTTTGTCAACGAAAACAGTAGCAGATCTGACCAGGGCGAAACTCTTCAGGGATCAGCAGAAGAAAAGAAGAGAGAAGAGAAGAAGAAAAGGTAAGAGAGACGGCTTCCTTTTTGTCATTCCGCCATTGTTGAGGCCAATGAGGGGGTGGTTTCCACGAACTCATTGGCATTAGTCTGCATGATTTTTGTAAAGACTAAATCGATCAGTTTAGACAGTGCCTGAGACCATTTGGTACTCTCCCCGGAGATTAGTCTATTCCATATGTCGTTTTTCTGCAAAAACCATAGTCTCTCAGACAAAGGGAGTAAATAGACATTTCTTATGTCATTAGTGGCGATGCAATCCATTATCAGATGTTTTAGTGTTTCAGTTGTATTTGGGTTTTTACAGAGACGACAGAATGTTACAGAACCCTGATTTCTGAGCGCCAATATCTCTCTGGTTGGTAGCAGGTTAAAGCAGGCTCTCATAATCACGTTTCTCAGTTTTTTTTCCGGAAATTTAGCACAGTAATTTAGGGGTTTTTTCAACTTGTTAAAAGAGGGTGGTAGATGACTCAATAGTTTGTTGTTAGTTGCCTGCTCTATTGTGGTAATCCAATCCATGTCTTCCATTTTAGTTTTGATACGATCTGGGTTTTCCTTTAGCTCCGTCTGGGAACATTTGATCATTTCAAGATCTTCTAGTCTCCTGTTGACCCAGTTTTTTAGTGCGAGACAGTTGCCGGTTGAAATTTCTGCGTGAATAATGTTCAGAATCGGTAGAGTGTCCGCAGAGATGATTTTTCTATATAAGCGCATCGCACTTTGGTTTACCAAGGATGTTAAAGAAACCAGTCCTAGCTCCCTTCTGATGGCAGCTATTGCAGTAGACTTGGGGAGACCCAGCAACGTTTTCCACACATATCCTTCCAATTTGTTCCAGATTTGCGGAGGAAGATATAACGAAGCTTCTGCTCCATACGTCAGGGATGGAACTACTTTCGTTTTATAGAACAGGATGGCTGGTAGCAGGGAGAACTTTCCGAACTTACGGTCGATCGCCCTTATTTGAGCCGTTAGGCATTTTACTTTTGCCCACAGTTGAGTTTGAAGACTGAGGTCTGTTTTGGAAGTGTCCAGTTGTGTCCCCAAGTATTTAAAGTTGGTGACCACTTCGATGTGTTCATTGTCCAGGTAAATATTGGGCTTAGAAGTTCCCTTTGCCTTCAGTTTCTCCAATACCAAGATTTTTGTTTTGGATTTATTTATTTCTAACAAATTGTCCTCCATATAGTTTTGTAGGTTAGATAGTTTGCGTTGGAGACCCACTTTGGTTTGATCGATGATGGTAATATCGTCCGCGTACAGTAGACGAGGGATCTTGACTTTCCCAAATTTTGGAGGGAACGCTCGGATCTTTGTTTCAGAGTGCTGATAGTCGCCTAAAAAGGCGATAAAAAGCGCTGGCGCGAACGGGCAGCCCTGCTTCACTCCTCTATTCACAGGTATTTCTTCTGACAGATCACCCTGTTGATTGAGTCTTACTCTCATCTTTATATCCGTGTTAAGTGCCATAATGGGCTCTAGTATTTTCATCGGGCATTTCCAGCTTTGCAGCTTTGCCCATAGCCTGGATCTGTCGATCTTGTCAAAGGCTTTCGAGAGGTCCACGAAAGCCAGATAGACTTTGGGTGCTCCTTCTTTCACTTTGGCTTTCAAGATGTTCAAAGTGAAAAGGTTGATGGTCGTGGAACCATGTTTCTGAAAGCCCGTTTGGAAGTGGTCGTTGGCCTCGCTGTTTTTCTCCCAGGTCCGAAAGTGGGCCAAAAGGCGAGTGGCATATAATTTGCTCAGGATATCTAGCAGCGCTATAGGTCTGTAGCTAGCCGGGTCCTGCCTTGGTCCTTTTTTATAAATTGGAACAATGACGGTTCTTTGCCAGGATTCTGGGATCTTCTTCGTTCGGCCAGAGATGTCAAAGATGTCGCTGATTACCGCGGCCCATTTAGGGGGGGAGATCTTTAAGTCTACATTGGTCAGACCATCGGGACCTGGGGCTCTGGAGGTTTTTAGTTTTCTAATGGCCATTTCGATGTCTTCCGGATTTGATAGGTCGACCCAAACAGTGTCTGGGAGTGGTGTAACCCCATTCGAGTTATCTGGGGGGCTTTTGAATTGGGTCGTATAGTATTGAATCCAGGTTTCCTCTGGGACTGCATTTGTAAAAGTCGAACTCTTGGCACAGTTGTTGTCTTTTATCAATGACCAGAGTTGACTAGATTTTTTTGATTGTAGTGCCGACATCATCTGTTCGGCGTCATTTTGATAGCGACTGGCCCTGTTCTGTTTAAGCCAGGTTTTATACTTTTTTGCTTCCAGTTGCCAACTAGTCCAGTCTTCTGTATTGTTTGTTTTCTTCGCACATCTTAGTAATCTGCGGACAATCTGTCTTTTTGTACCAGCTCTTTATTATAGGTGTGCATGTTATTTGTTATCTTCTTTGTTCCGTTTGAGCTTTTCTTGTGAAAGGGAAGTAATAGCGGCAAGTAATTTGGTCTTTCCTCAGTGTCTTTATTGCCGATTTTGTTGTGGTTTAGGTCCCGAGAACTTTTAATTTTGTCAATATCGCGTTCAGTCAGTCTGAGTCGCGTTTGTTGTCTGGTTACTTCTGTCTCCCAGTCGTATGTTTTAGGTTTAATATGGGGAATGACCCAATCAGATCTCAATAAGTTGTGGTCACTATTCACCGTTTTCTGGACTTGGAAGCTTTTTAAATCTTGGATAAGGCCAGACGACACAAAAATGTGGTCTAATGTTGCTTTAGAGCTCATGCGTTCCCATGTTGGAATATTATTTTGGGAGGGAAAAAGCGTCGCCACGTTTTGAATGTGTCGCGATGTCATGACTTTATTCCATGCCGTTCCTCTTTTAGAGGCGGCGTCTTCCCACTGTCGCTGCGATTTAGAGCAAGCTCGATCCTTCGTTACTTGAATGCATTTAGCATTAAAGTCGCCACAGATTATGATTTCAATTTTTTCAAATTCTGCATATAGATGATCGATCACCATAGTCATGTTGTCGCAGAAAGTTTTGATGGACATTCTTTGTGGATTCCAGTAGCAGTTGAGTATTGCTACAGTCTTTTGGAAAACATTTTCCATCTTAGCCTTTCTCTGGGTGTGGGAAGTCAGCGTTACCAGTGTTTCGTAAGATTGTTTCCAGATTTTGGGTTCTGTTAGACCCGAGCTAGATTTTATGGCAGTTAACAATCCTGATGACGGTCGGCATAGTAGGCCTTTTACTGCCGGAGAGATTGCGATCGAGTACCCATCCAGACTTGGTTGTATTGAGAGCCACGTTTCTTGTAAACATAGTATGTCGAATTGATTTAGATTGACGTCTCCTGCCATTGTCAAATGCATATGGCCTCTCGTGTTCCAAGAGGCAAGAGAAAAAGAGGTCGCTGTGGGGTGGTCGAGTGTTGAATCTTTGGAGTTGTTTGCACGGACCCCCACCCTCGATGATTGCTATTTTACTTGTTTTTTTGTCCATCTTGATGAGATCCAGTTCCATGGTCCCATTCTTTGCGATTCTGGCTCTCCTTTTTCTGTGGAGGATTGAAGGGTGTGTGTGTCCTCCCCCGAGGCTTTCTTGTTGTAGTTAATTCGCGGAGGGGTGGGAGTTTCTTGTTCTTTTAACCTTTTTTGTGGTTGTCCGGAGTGTCCCGTTTTTTCTTTTATGTTCTTATAACCTGTTAGGTGAGTCCTTGTTCTTTCTTTGATTGGCGATTGGTCTCTTCGATCTCTATCTAGGAATCTTCGATGGTCAAGATATGCTCGAACGTTTTGCGAGCGGGGAGTTTTCTGGGCCCAATTTCGATTTTCAAATCGGGATCTGAGGGGATACTGGCTGTTTCGTGTTTGTGTCTTGTCCTCCTCGATGTCTCGGCTGTATGAGCTACTTTTTATTTCCCTCAAGTGAAACCCCATTTGGTGCAGATCTTGATATGCTGATTCGTTGATATAAGCAACGATCTCTGCTTTTAGGTGAATGAAAGCTTTTGCTTTTTTTTCCCTGTGATAGGGTTCCACTAATATCAGATCATCCGAAGTAATTCTTTTCAATGTTTTAACTTTCTTTATGATTTGTAGTATTGTCGATCTATTTAAGATGAGTGAGTATCTCTCTGGTCGAATTTGTTCCAGTTTAAAGACTCGAATTATCTTATTTGGTTTTGTTGAAGTGTTTTCCCGGACATTAATTTCTTCACAATCGGTTTGTCGATTTGGAGTTCTCTGGGTCTCCTCTTTTCTCTTTCTCGATGTCCGTGGGCTGGTTCTTAATCTGAGCGCCTGACTATATGTCATTGGTTCATTTGCTCTTTGGTCCAGGTTCTCGGAGGATGCTCTGGTCTCCCTTTTGTTGGGACCCCCATCCGACGCTTTCACATTGCGGGAAGTGGTATCAGCCTTGCTTATTAGTTTCTTTATTTGGACCTCTTTTATAGGTGAATCCGATATTATATTTGAACCATCCTCAGAATAGGTGGAGATGTTCATTGCCTCTGCACATTGTAGGAACTCTTCCATTGTTTTCGGTGATCTTGGGGAGCCTATTGTGGATTCTCGGCTTTTGATCTCTTGTTGTAGTTTCGTGGGGCTCTTTATCGGCAATACGGTGGTCATTTCCATCGAAGTCGGAGTTTGCTTTTGTGAATTAGATTTCATATTTCTCCGCTCTTTTTCGGGTAACTGCGGTTTTGTTGGCTTAGCCCCAGTGGGCCCTTGTTTCTGGTGTTTTGGATTTAAGAGCAACATGATGGGTTCGTGGTTTTTATGAAGATCTCCCCTTTCACCCCACACGGTAGCAGTATTCGATAGTGGAGTCTCCAGGTGTTTATTTAGCATTTCAAGCTTTTCGATCTTTCTTTCCAGGGCTTCAATTTTTTTTTCCCAATGTATTTTTTGGTTCTCAACTTCCTGTGAAATCCCTGGGTTTGATCCCTTTTTTGTGAACAGTGTACATGTGGGCTCGCTTAATGGTGGTATCGTGTTCCGTTTAGAGTCAAAGGTGTTATCCAGATTAGGTATTTTTTGATTTATTGGCAAGAGGCGAGTCTCTATGAGGGTAAGTTTGTCCATCACATTCGATAAGATTGCCGTATTGTTTTGTACACACAGCTATTTTGCAATTGTTCAATTCACATTATACTGTGCCAACAGTCTATGCACAGGAGACCAAGACAACTTAGTTACTAGACTTCAAAGTGTACAATATCTGCTTGCATGGACACCCCAAGGATAGGACATTGGGAGCAGGCTACACCAGTCCAGATGCACTGAAAATCCCTTGCATTGTTTTTTAAAGCCATCCAAGCAACAGGGCTACCACCTGCACAGCACAACATTTATACATATTCACCAACCAGACAACTCAGATCCTCTTATCAACGTTTGCTTGCCATGTATTCCTTCCATAGGCCTGGGAGGTTCAACCTTCTTACTGCTTGTCTCCTGACTCTGGCTCTCTCTACCCATGAACATAAAAGACATCAAAGAATGTCCACACTTCACAAATGTCATAAAATCTTGTCCCTTTCAAAACACCACCATCCTCCACTGCCAGACCCCCATAAAATAGCCTTACTCTTGACTGGGCTTTTTAGACTAGCCTTAAGCTTGACACATTCTAACAACACCAATAAAACAGAAGATCCCCTACCCTAAGATGTGGTCTAAGACCCCCTAGGATATCATTCAAAGCTTAGCAGTCAGTCTAGATTTTGCACATGCTTAGTAGAACTGTTTTCTCCAGACAGCACAGTGTTGTGCCACATCCATCGCTCTCCACTCCCCACTCCAATCTCGACCCTCGTTCACAGGAAATGACATGGTCAAACATGCTAGACACAAACAGCTTGACACCTAAAAACCTTAGGACACAGTTACTCTAGAAAAGCATAGCGGATTGTGTACGTGTCATAAGGTTCATACCAGATTCCCAAACGATGGCTCTGAAGTGACACCAGTCACTGGCTCTTTGCTTCCCTTGTCACTTTTCCAAAGCTATCGACAGTAGCCCAATATACGATACTCAGATCTGGCTTGCAACCGACTACCTGGTACACTGGCGCTGGGTCACGATTTGGGAGAACTTGGACTGGTCTATCTGGCATTCCAAGTGATCATCCTCAGCATTCAATTCCTGCCTATACCAGTCTTAGCCTCAACAGCGCTAGGACCTTCAACTGGAATAATTATGATGGAACTGACTTAATTACCCTCGGTTAAACAGGGTGCCACACTCCTCGGGAATGCACAATCATTGAGCCCATCACACAATCATGGATACATCTAGAATGACAGCTTATCAAAGTATAAAGAACTGCTAAAAAAACACATTAGGCTAGATACGTTTGCTCACCATCTGGCGAATTAACCTTTCCTCAATACCATCTGGAGCAATTGCAACCCCCGATTTATAATCCCACTGTCATGCCATCTTCTTGGCTCCTACCTGCTTCTGTTCCTGCTTTTACTTTCCCCTATCACCCTACCCTTTTCCTTCTCCCATTAGGTGAACGGAGGATAGCACAGGGCCTACATGCTGGTCTTGGAAGCAAGACCACGCAGATCCGCGCTTAGAAACCGAACTCAGGCATTGAGCGCGTTATTAAAAAAACAAATAAATAAAGAATGGCCCCATGTCAGAGAATCTGAGGCGTGAACCCCATTTCGCTGGCACCCAGACAGCTTTCAGCATTGGGAGACCACATTGGTTGCAGTGGGTGCAATGCCTTGCTTACCATATGTGAATGACTTTATCTAGTGTTTATGTACAGTGAGATTAGAGTAATTCACCCTCTCATTATTTTCTGCCACTCGTGCCCCTGTTCTAAAATGTACGTTCTTGCATCGCCATAATTACCTGGTCCCATCCATAATTGAAATGTTACCTCGTTGTTTGCCTTGTATTGCATTCGCCTTTGTTTATAGATCGGGGAAGCATACATCCATTCTTAGCAACACATATATATAAAGATGAAAGGAGCAACTGTTTGATCTGTGCATATCACAGGAGATTTTTGACAGTCTGGGCAAATAAACATTGTTATCTTTTTAAGAAGTCTTTGAAACTAATCCCCGGGACATTTATCCCTATTTTTTGTTTCTGCATCCCATCCGTATTACCTCTAAGCTACAACAAATGCCAAGGTTCCCATTATTCCATACACACAAAAGAATACACAAAAGACCTTGGGCAAGAGTCTCATACCCCAGAGCAAGCATGGGCCCTGCCTGTTTGTCCTAGATTCAAGAATGAGCAGCTCCCAGGGAAGCCAGCGCTGCATTCTGTGTGTGGGCGACTGCACAGAGACTATTAGACAGGAAGTCAAAAGTGCTTTTCTTCAATTGTTAAAGAAATCGCCAACATATTTTAATACCTCTTAACATAGACAGGATGGCACAGTGCAGATAATTTTTTCTTGAAAATGGTCTGGTTTGCCACAAAACAATACTCTGACACCCTGTCTGAACATGTAGGTGAACGGTGGTGTTACCAAGGGGGCCAGGTGCGGGCACAAGTTGAATGATGCTGGTTCCTGGGGTGGTTCAGGGAGGATGCCCTGCCTACCCGCATCATGCCACCGTTATAACGCAAGGGCTTTCCGCATGACACACTCAGCAGGACTGATCACTTTAATGGATCACAGAAATGCTGCTATTTATTTCAACACAATGAACAGCCTGACCCTTGGTGTGACTGCTGAGAAAATATGTACAGTAATTCAGAGAATTCATGACCTTAAAGTAAGTGCAAGCAAGGTTTGCCCTAATGCATCTCAAGAAAGGCGTTGCTCCGTGCGGGAGGGGTGTTATCCGACGGAGGGTGCCCAGGCACCAGTAGTAGTTGCGCACAGCGGGTACACCAATTCTCACAAATTTGTTTACCGGTTGTCCATGATTAGATGGAATGAGAAATGTCTGAGGGAGAAAAAAACGAAAGTCATTTAAATGAAAATGACTTTTATTTTTTTTCTCCCTCAGACATTTCTGGTAACCCACACCTTCCACCCCTTTGTTTAGCTCATGATGGCACACTTTGCTGTGGGCCGCCGACTCCTCCATTTCTCTGGCCTGTCGGTTCCCTTCACTTATGTGCATGGAAACCAGCACCACAGTGACCTTTTTTTAATGTTATTTTTTGTACTTTATTTTTTAGGTCGCTGGGGACACCTCTGCATCCCCGATGTGACTATAGTGAACAACGGTGCAGGGGTGGGGCCCGAAGTCCCTGCTCCCCTGGTTCACTATAATAGCACCAAATGTGATATCTATTAGACATTTTTGGCTGTTCGTAATTTTCATACAGCCGCAATTTGAATAAATATCCCATTCAGTTTTCTTAATTCAGTAATTTATACAGACTGCTTGTTTACCATGTGGAGAATCTAAGATGGTGGGAGAACCTCTAGTAGGATTTGTACACACACCAGCACAGGGCCACGAGTCCATGCATGCATTTAAATACACCAGTTCTTCTTCCACAGGTAGCACAGTCAACGAGCTACAATGTGTGATGTGGTGAAGGGGAGACTCAGCTTGGAGTGGTTGAAGACAGTATTAAGACCTTGGGTCAGGGAGGTAGTCAGGAGTTCAGGCACCAATGCCCCATGAGAGTTTGGGTTCTCCATCTACCAGGAGCAGGGAACAGTATCTTCCTAGCCCAGGACAAGCCAGTGAAAGCTAGAAGCCTTGACAAAGGGAAGACAGATATTTGAGAATGTATTGAGACTGTGAGTGGCAAAATATAGTGAGTAGTAGGAATATAATTGGAGAGCGATTTTGCATGTAGAGCCATCAAGCATAGAGCTGGTGGGTAGAGGTGGAGGAGGATCTGAGTAGGCTGAAAAGAGTACATATCAAAAAGTGGAGGACATTGTGGACGGGAGCAAAAAAGTAGAGGGATAGACTAACCAAGACTCTGGCTTGTGCAGTATGTTGAGCACAAGAGTAAAGATGTGTTTTAGGTGAGTGGTTTGTGAGATGTAGTTGGATTTTTCTAATACTTCTGTTGTGGAAGTGATGAACTGGAAGAGTTTCAGATTGCTGTCAAAGAGAACACCAAGGTTGTGAGCCTTGGGTCAGTGGGTACGTTTATCAGTGGGGAAGATATAGAGGAGGGAAGAGTAGGATTGGAATCGAGGCAGGGAGAAAGATGATTTTTTGTAATAAGGGGGTAGTGTGGACCTCTTTTTTGATAAGAGGGGCCTAAGTCATGAGGGAGACTAATATAATAACAACAGGGACTTAGGCTACCCCACCTGTTTGACTCTGGCCTGGAATGGATTCAACACACTTTTTACAAATCCCTATCGGTGATCTGTGCATCAGAGAACACCCAGATTACTTTTCATACAACAACAATTTTATTCATGTGACTATTAAATTAAAAATAAAAATAGCGTTACAGAGCTATCAATCGAAACCTTTTGTTGCCCTTAATTACTGGGTAGTAATACACTGTTCAAGGCTTATCACATCAACCTCATACAAAAAATTGTATACAGTTTATGCAGTGTGGGTTAGTACATCTGGTGACTTTTAAATGTGGTATGATTGTCTTCACATTTAGGACAAGTGTAGGGGACTTGGTGGTGTCTGCGATGTGTCACAGTGGTGGGGAATCTAAAGGTAAGGAGGTACACATTAAAACTGGGTGTGTATCTTCAGGGACCAAGGTGCCTGAAATAATGTGCTGAGTTGTGTCATACCTGAGGCATTTCTTTGCAGTGTCAAGGGTGGTGAAGAAAACTGTGCGAGTTCTTCACTCCAAGCACCTATTGCGCTTTTTGTTGATTTTGGTCCTGTGTATCTAGGATGGGGTCTGCAGCTAGGTAACTGTAGGACAAAATAATGAATATCTAGTGAGATGTTTAATTAAAAACATGTCTGTGCACCTACATTCACAGTGCAAGTGGCGCCCTATCTGGCTGTGGTATGTACTTATGGTCAGTACACAGAGTAGGCTATGGTGCAGTGCTAGGAGCCAGCTATTAACTAGGTGCCCTGTGCATTGGTGGTATATCTGCGCTGGGGCGGGTGAGGCAGATATGAAGGATATTCACCTTGCTTCATAATGAGCTTAGTGTGCTCTATGACCTGCTGTGAATAAGCGTGGTCGGCGTGTGTACAGAGAAGTATCTACACGGGTGCCTCTGTGCAGTCAGATATAAACGTGTGGGTACCTATGAAGCCTAAGTCCCTGTTGTTATTATAGGGAGAAAGATGAGGCAGAGTATTTGAGCATGAGTCAGTGTATAGCCATCCAGTGGCAGATGGTGGTTAGGCAGCTGGTTAAGCGTTCAGAGATTGTAGGGATAAAGAATTGAAAGGAGAAGAAGGTCTGAATATCGTCAGCAAAGAAATGATAGTTAAGGTCAAAGGGGGAAATTGATTTGCTAGAAAAGAGGGTATATATGGCAAAGAGAAAAAGGACTAGGACTGTGTCTCAAGGGATGCCCACTGGGAGGAGTGTCAAGAGGAGGTGCTGGAGTCCCATGAGATGGAGAAGAAGTGTAATGAGAGAAAGGAGGAGACCCAGTCAAGGACAGTGTCCTTGAAGCTAACATGGTAAAAGGTTGGAACAAAGGAGGAATGAATCACATTGTTAAATGAAGCAGATAGGTATTCAAGGATCCGAAAGGAGGTGAGGTAGTGGGCAGTAATAGGAGAGTTGGCAAAGTTAATGAGACCAATCCCACTGTGGATTTTTTAGGCTGGAACCCAGATCGCAGAGGGTCCTTACGTGAGTGTACCACAATATTTTCAATTATGTGGACAGCACTCTTGAGCATTTTAGAGGGGTAGGCTCAGTGCTATTTCAGGAATTGATCCTGTGCTGGGGCACTTTATTGGGTGGATAATGGGAGGGTCAAATGATGATGCAGTTATAGAGTGTGATCTCCTAAGGGGAATTCCGAATATGGCTTGTCCACTGGGTCATGGGAGTTGCACTTAAATGGGTGAGTGAATCGGACACTGGGTACTGTCCTTTGGGATGCAACCACTAAATGATAGGGCAACAGATGACGTGACAGCTGCGCTCACATTTCAATATCATCAAGGTGCAACATTAATAGACTATTGTTTTATTGAAGTGGAATTTTTGAGCTGCTGAGCAAGTGTTTAGGTGGATCTAAGGGTAGAAGGTGATCATGGCCTGCTGTGGGTCAGCCTCTCTTTGCCCTGTAAATAGACACTGGGGAAGCAAATCTATAAAGTAGGCATTAGTTGATCTAGATGCTGAGTTTCTGTATTATATAAGGTAATCATGGTGAATTTAGGGGTCCTTCACGATCCAGATAGTAACCCTGGACAGAAACTGGGAATGATAGCGAAAATGATGGTAACCACTCAAGCCTTTCTGGCCCTCAAACCAAAGAGAAGCAGAAGAGTGAAGTAGACAAAGAAAATATCAAGGTATTCCTGGATTGACAATGCATGCAAGCAGAGGAACAAAGCTCTCAATCAGGTATGGCTGGCTGAGAGCACCACTGTGTATGAGCTCAAGAGGATGAGAATGCAATACCATGCATTGGTAGAGAAGAAAAAGAAGGAAGCATACTTTAGAGCTTGGGAAGAATTGGAAGCAACAGCCAAGTAAAATGATACCAAGTCCTTCTTAAGTAAGTTGTGGTGTGAAAGACTATTCTCCACATTTAGCGAGTAATATAGCTTCAGGGGCGTGCGTTGGCCATTCAGTCGCATGAAATGACTGAGGGCATTGAGTGTACATCACAAGGGCCTGAATTGAGCCTCTGTGGAGGGGTCGAAGAACAACATCGGGTTGTCACCTTTACATCATGCAGAGTTTGGCAGGCGAGTAACCACGCGGAAGACAGCTAAAGATCAAAACCAGATTAGGTGCAAGCTGATTTATGTTATTCAAAGGTTACCACAAAGAGGTGAGAGAAGGTGTCAGGTTCAAGTTCCTTTATAGAATGTGGTGCAATGTGGGCAATTGTGGCACAGGATGGATTAGCAGAGAGAAGGAGGAGTAAAAGTTCAGCAGCGGAAGTGGGTGCAATGTGAGATTGAGGAGAAAGTGTGGGAGGGATAGGAGGAGGGAATAATGAGGGAGGTAGGAGCCTGGACATGGTTTCCCACATTTTGTTGATTTTCATATTGAAGTATGAGGCAAAATTATCAACAGAGAGAGAGGAGGAATTCAATTGTTTCTTAGTGGGAAAGTATTGCTTGGAATGTCCTGCCAGGTTTGTGAATGTGTGCATGGAAAGAGGAAACAAGATTAGTGTAATACAAGGCTTTTGCTGTGTCATGAGCTGTGCTCAGGGTGAGCAGAGAGTCCGCATAGGCAGTGAGAAAAATGTGTGCTCAGACGCTAGACCAGCAGCATAAGCAACAGTGCATGAGAACATCAGCAGTTGGATGGCTGGGAAGATTAATGGTTGAGGATGCAGATGGGAAGGGGATAAAGGAAGAAACATGGTAGTGATCATTAAAGGGTGTGGACGAGTTGAATTCTGTAAAGGGGAGTTCACTGTGATGTTCACTTGGCCGAGGTAGGGGGCGATGGAGTCAGGCTTGACTTTACATTTTGTAAGAGATGAGGGAGAATAACGGTAGAGTTGGAGAGTAATAGGTATGGTGAAGTGAATGAGGGAGAGGTCTGATACGAAAGGGTCAATTGTTGGAGAAGAGAAGGTAGGAATATGAGATCAAGATAGTCTCCTTGGGTGTGGATTGGAAGGTGATGCAGGCTGACTGGTGAGGTGTCAGAGAAAGTGAAGTCATGTTGGATAGATTGATGCAGCATTTTGAATGAAAGGTCATGATCAGAGAAGAAGACGGTGAAGTTGTGTGCAAAGGAGGAGCAGAGGGAATGAGATGGTGAGAAGCCAGAGATACAGTCAGACAGGTACTGAGGAGCAAGGCTGTTGATGGCTTTGTAGATGGAATTTGCATAAGGGGCAGTTATTCATAGAGAGGTGACCAGCATACTGTTGGTAGGTAGAAGAGAGGTAGGATCTTGCTAGATTGTAGACAGTGCAAGTAGTGAAGTTGGGGACTTTTCCAAGAGAGAGGAAGGCGCAGAGACCAAGCACTAGGATTGAACAGTAATAGCATTTGCTGAGCCCGAGGGTAGAGATTAGAGTTTCCATAGAGTGGTTAGTAAGAAATGGCCGAATTTTCTGTGTTGAGTAAGTTAATATGAGTAACAGAAGCTGTGATAGTGATGAATTTCTGCAGTTAGAGGTCACTATCAAAGAAGATCTCAATTTTCCAAACCTTAGGGTAGAGAGCGCAAAATGGTTGGGGGTGGAGATAGGACAGTGAGGGCATTGGAAGCTGGGAAAAGATTACTTCTATTTTTGAAGAGTTAAACATGGGCAGCTGGGAACCATTCAGTTACAGATTGCAATAAAACAGTTGGTAATCTACTAAGAGATGACAATGGTAAAGAAGAGAAATGAAAGAAAGATGCTGTGTCATCTGCATTAGGTTACAGTGAAAGCCAAAGGATGAGATAAATCTACTTAGGAAAGAGATATAGGAGGTGAAGAGCAGAGGTCCAAGGACTGATATCTGTGGACCTCAATGGGAGAGGGTTGGGGTAAATCGGTTTGCAAGTTCCAGGATATTTTAAAAAGTGAACTTGCAGGTAGGAGTCAATCCAGGTGAGATCAGACTTGGGAACCCAAGGTCCTGGAGAGTGAGGATGGGGGGGAAGCATGGTTCAGCAGTATCGAAAGCACAAGAGAGGTCCAGGATGAGTATAAAAGAGACTTTGGAGTGGTGATCATCAGAGAGAAAGTGGGAGACATGCATTAATGCAGTCACAATGGAGTGTTTACTCTGGAACACTACTACTCAGAGAGACTGGAGGGGCTTTTTTACCGACCACTTATAAAAAGCCCTCCATTAAGCTTTGATTTGAACAATACATCGGGCCTCATTACGACCCTGGCGGTAAGGGGTTTACGCCAGCGTTAGCTGCGCCGACCCCTTACCGCCAATTACGAGGTCCCTTAGCGCCATGGAGGTTTTAACACCCGCTTTTAGCGGAGTAATTTACGGTGGCGTAATTAACGCCTTCCCCACTCCCATTATGGGGCAAAAATGGGAATGGGGAAGGGTAAATGGGGATTGGGGACTTACCGCCCCGCCAAGGTCGGAATGGGGCGGTAAGTCCGCCAACCACCATGGCGTAAACGTAGTTTACGCCATGGTGGTAAAGTGACGGCCCAGGCGGTAACTTACCGCCTGGGTCGTAATGAGGCCCATCATGTTTAAAGGGTCACTTGCTTCCCCACTGTCCCTTCTTGGTTATTCCTCTTATATATGCTTTTTGATCATTCTATTGTCATATATCACACCAAATTGTATCAAAAATAATCATTTATTATTCTTTCTTAAAACACATCGTATACAAAACATTTTTAAACACTCATCTTTTTTTTCCTTTTTTTATATACAATTGTAAGTTAGATCAATCCCATTAGTTGACCCACACACGTATATGTCAATGATTTTCAGTTTCACTCTGCACATCAAACAATCTGTAGTAATACATTTTTTAACAATTTTTTCTAGATAAATATTTCATAGGGATCTGTTGTCTGGTCGCCTCTCTCATAGAGGAGTGCATCCCAGTCCATAAAATGTTTTACTCTGTATTAATCTCACCCATGCTTACTTTCATACTGCATTCAAACCATACCCGACATGTTTCATTCCTTACACACTTTCATACCACTAACAAGGAAATTCTTCAGGGGTAAAAACTTCTTTATACCACATTTCATTAAGATGTGCAATTCTATTTGTCTTCTTTTACAGTTCTTTCTAGGGGTCCACTATTAATGAGGTTCCAATTATCATTCGCTGAGGTCCAACCATCAAACGGATAACTATAGGAAGCAAGAAAAGGGATATTCAAATTTTAATGTTCGAATCACCTTTAGGTTTATGTTTCTATTACACTTCACCTACTGTCTTTACTAACAGTATTAGGAGTAAATCATTTAACTAGCTCCTTATGCATCTCCATTATAGCACTTAGTCTCTCCATCTCAATACACCACAGGCTACAAATCACATATTTCCTGGCAGAATACCTTCTAATATTGGGCTCTATTTTGTCTCAAATTCCTTAAACCCAATGGATGGATACTAGGCGATTTTAAATCATCTAGGATTCTATAACATAAGATTACCTTAATCCTGTTAACTTTTCCTTTGTCTATCTTCTTTGTATGTCAACTTTTGTCAAGCGCCAAGGTATTCTGCTATGCCGATCTGAATAGCTGGCTAATGAGTATCATCTGGAACATTCCTCCGTAATCTTCCACTGTTGAAAGCAATACATGCATAATTATTTTATAACATTGTACTGTCAATTGTCCATTTGTCTTTGTTATATCTATTTACTTCCTGCATCATATCTGCTTAGGTATGCTCTTACTGACCTGATTTTTTAATGTATCTCTCCGATTCCCAGAGCTGTAGTGTGTTGGCCGCTTCTAAACCCTTGCTGCCTAATGCTCGACCGGCACTTTGTCCGCCTATGTTTCTTTTATTCCATCTGCTCAGCTTCTATTTATCTACAGCTAAAAAGACACAGACATGCACTAAGTTTTACTCTTTATCACTTATGCACCTACAGGCAGTTTCTGTCATCATGGACTGGCTACACGAGTTTAGGTACAATCCTCTTACCTTTAACTATTCGTGTCCGTCCCGCTCCGTTCCGGTGTCTTAATTCCAGTTATACGCTCGTCTAACTGGGGATGTCCCTCGTCATCTGACAGGGCTCGCGTCTCTCACCACATTCAGCAATTTGCGATCGCCTGCGTTTCTCTCTCATGACCGACTTTTTATACTGTTGTCCTGCCCATGTGTTCAATGCGTCATGTGGTTTGTCAACGCTGCGTACGTCACTCGTTCTCTTCAAAACTCGTTGGTTATCCAGCGTTAGCCTTCGGCCCCCCCGTTCATCTGACTAGAGGGTTCAGCAATAAAAGCCGGAACACCGCAGAGCTGACCCAGCATTCTAATCATGGGCCCGCAGCGCTCACGTACTCCATCGTTACCACGCGGAATCCCGCGCTGTGTAACTCTGCATTTCCCACGGCCCCGCTCTACTACAGACTACCGCGTGTCAACGCTCGCGTCTGATAAGCCAAGGTATATGTTGGCAATTCACCTACAGTCTGTGTGTGACTCTCTGTTTTTGGAGCATAGTTTCACTTCTGTGGGATATCAAATACTTGTTTATGTCTCACTGCGGGATAGCTGCTGGACAATTAGTTTGTTACAACTCCCTGAGTCCCGCGCTGTGTCTTTCTCTAACTGTCATAGCGCCGCTCTGCTGCAGACCACAGCGTTCAACGCTCATGCATGATGAGCCAGAGTGTAAACTGTCAGTTGCCATTAGTTTTATGTGTGGCTCTCTGTTGTTGGAACACAGCACTCCTTCTGTGAGGTATCCAATATTTGTCTTAATCTCACTGCGGGCGAAAAGGTGGACAACTCATATATGGCAACTCAATCCATATTATAACATGGTGGTGATCTTACCCTTTGTTAAGTTGTGTTATTAAGAGTCTTAATCACCTCCTGCCCTACCTCCATCTTGTCTATTTCGTCACAGAGCCCGTTGGCTGTGTCATCCCTATCTTTACGGGGTTAGTGAATTCTCACTCTGTTTTCTCATTTAGGCCTACCTCTGTACTTTTTGTAAGGAAGATCAATTATTTCTCTTTTTGGGCCAATTTTCTCTGTCGAGGTTCGAGTCATTTGTTTGCCTCACACCATACACTACTGACCATCTCAAGTTATCCACTTTGTGTATCATCTCTATGAAGTGGTCCACTAAAGGAGCAGAATGCACTCTATTTCTTATACAGTTTTTGTGTTCTGTGATGTGTGTCTTGATTTTTCTTTCTGTCTTCCCTATATAAATCTTTTTACAGGGGCACCAAATCACATATACTACAAAACAGGAGTTACAATTCGTCAGCACTCGTTGTTTTCAAGGATTTTTCAAGCCTATGTCAATCTCGGTTGTTTTCTTGGTTTGTGCACAACACCCGCAGGACCCACAAGGATAGTGTCCTTCTGGGGCTCGCAATACCCATGTTTCTGTTAAGGTTGGCTGTGTTTTAATCTGTTTGGTGATGTCGTTTCTCATAATCTGGTCGTTTATCAACCTACTTCTTCGGAATGCCATCAGGGGTCTCTGTAGTGGTACTTTTCCTTTTTCCAAAATTTTCCAATTCCGGTGGATGATCTTCTGTATTCAGTTCGATAGAGTACTATAAGTATTTACAAAGACAATATTTTCTTTATTATCTCTTCTAGGATTTTGTTCCAGAATTGCCTCTCTGTTGTTATTCTTGGCTCTCTTCATGGCTCTTTTTGTCAGCCTAGTGGGGTAACCACTCTTGTGTAGATCACTTCACAATTTGAGGGCTCCTTCTTTATAGTCTGCATTGTTCCTACTGTTCTTTTTAAGCCATAAAAACTGGCCGAAGGGTAGATTGTCCCGAGTATGTATCGGATGAAAACTAGTGTAATGTAAAAGAGCATTCCGGTCCGTGGGCTTTTTATATGGTTTCACGTACAATTCTCCCTTCTCTGTGTCTGCTTTGATGGTCACGTCCAGGTAGTTAATTTCCACTCTGCTCAGATTTTCCGTAAATTTCAAATGCTGGTTTTGTCGGTTGATCCACTCAAAGAACCTACTGGCAGTGTTTTCATTTCCTCTCCAGATGATGAGCACATCATCTATATACCTCCTCCATAGTAGTATATTTGCTTTAAATGGGTTGGTGTCATTATGGATGCAGTGTTTCTCAAATGCCTCCACATACAGGTTGGCAATGCTTGGGGCCAAAGTGGCTCCCATGGCAGTACCCTTTATTTGTTTATAAAAGGTGCCATTAAAATGGAAGTAACTTTCCGTCAATGCCATTTCAGCACACCACATCATGAAGGACACTGGGGTGTTAGTATTCATTGTCTCAGTGAGTAGTCTTTCTTCCAACACCTCCAGAGATTCTTTCTGGGGTATATTCGTGTATAGGGCTACCACATCCAGACTGATCAATATCTCAGTAGTGTTGTCAAATGGTCTACCCTCAATATCTCTTATAATCTGCGTGGTCTCTTTAACATAGGATGACATTACCCTAACCATTGGTTGCATAAAATGGTCCGCAAATTTAGATAATGGCACTAGAATACAATCACACCCTGACAATATAGGTCTCCATGGTGGTCTAGTCAAGGATTTATGTATTTTAGGGAGTATATAGAATTGTGGAATCCTTGGTTTGTCTACCGTCAGGAAGGCTGCTTCTTTCTTCGTAATCCATCTTCTTTCCTCTGCTTTTGTCACTTTGAGATGGATTAATTTTTCCAATTTGTCTGTTGGATTATCTTCCAAGTGTAGATATTTATTCTTATCTCCTAGTTGGTTCATACATTCCCCTATGTAATCTGTTCTATTTAATAACACCGTGGCCCCGCCTTTGTCTGATTTTCGAATAATTATCGACTCGTTGTCTAGCAGCGTCTTGAGAGTAGCTTTTTCTGTCTGGTTAAAGTTGTGGTAAGTTTTCTCTGTTTTAGTTTTCTCCTCTAATGTTGCAATCTCTTGTAATACCCTACTTCAAAAACCCTAGCTTCTGCCGTTTGGGTCTGTGTTGGAGGACAAAAGTCAGATTTTTTATGTAATCCACTATCTGGTTCACTGTTATCGATTTTATCTTCGAAAAATTGCTTCAGGTGGATCTTCCTCATAAATTCCGAGAATTCTCCTCGAAACTTAAAGCGGTTATGTGTATTAGTGGTTACAAATCCAAGGCCTTTATTAAGGGCCTTTGTCTCCTCCATAGTAAGTACGTAATTCGATAAATTTACCACAGTGTTTTCATGCTGCGGGTCATTACTCGTTGGTCTGGGTCCCATTCCTGTTGGTCCTGTTCTAAAAAATGTTGTTGTCCACTTGTATTGCCTCTGTTGCTGTTCCTTCTTGTGCCGCCTCCTCTTCTAAAGCTTCTTCTCCCTGTGTTGTAATTCGGGGCTCGTCCTCTTCTGCCAGTGTTATTGCCTTCTCCCATACTTTCTTCACTGGAACTATACGAGGTTCCTCTGGAATTCAGATTCAGACTGAAGTGGATCACCAAGGACATTATCTTCAAGGTACTAAGTGATCTGGTTGAAGATCACCCGCCTAAGGACCTTTGATTAATAGGGAACAAGAGAAAGTGGCCAATAATTTGCTGGGGCATTTGGGGGAGGCAGCAAAGAGATTAAGGTTTAAACATCTCAGAGAGATACGGGCAGGTGCTTAAAACTAAGTCTTAGATTAAGGAGCAAGTGGGTCGATAGGAGTGCAAGATGGGCTGGGCCTGTGAAGGATGGGTGCTTACTCAGTAGCAGAGGTAGGGCAGAAGTAGTTGAGAGTAGAATGGTAGAAGGCGGGAGGGACAGAAGGAGAAATTGAGAGTGAGAGAGTGTCATAAACTTTAGAGGTTTTAGAGGAAAGGTCGCTAGCATTGAGGGAGGAAGCAATGGATATTTTTAGAGGACCTTTGCGCAAAGCGTGGAGGGTAGATGAAAGTTTGTGGGGTTGATTGCGAAGGGATGAAATTAGGTTTGTTTGGCTGAGTCCAGTGCACAGGTGAGCACAGCAAGGGAATTTTTGTGGAACAAGATTAGGGGGTCTGTGATTTGCATCAGGATTGCAGTTCACAGCCCATCGTTGTTTTGAGGGCCTGGACCTCAGAAGTGATCCATGGATGAGGAAGGGAACAGTAAGATGTGAATCTCCATGCAAAATAGTAAAATAGTATTGGTCAAAGGTTGTCATAGGTGATTAGTGAAAGTCAGAAAAAGCATGGTCAATGGAATAGGGAGAAAGGAGAACATTTCTCACAGTTTCAAGATAAGAGGCAAGAGAGTCCTGCTTGAACATCCTCTTGGTCATTGAAGAGGGTAGAAGAAGAGTAAATGATAGAGGGACCAAGACGTTAAAGTGATCAATAGAGTGATCAGGGGGTGAGAAGTCAGTGGCCAGGTCAGAGGATGAGAGCAAAATATGAAAAAGACAAGACAAGAGAGTTCCTACGAGAGTGAGCAGGCTTCCCGTGAAGGTAGTAGATGGAGTGGTCAGATAGGAAGAGAGTTAAGTTCAAGGCGGTTGGCTGAGGAAGGCTTAGAAAGGTTACATTTCCTCAACATGGCAATGGTGATGTCATTAAGAAATAACTCAAGGACAAGCTTCTGGTTAGGGAGGAATGGTTGAGAGGACCAGGGGGTCAACAAAGAGCCAGAACACTGAGCGTAGTAGGAGAAGGAAGCTGAATGATGGCATACTCAAAACAATAAAAGGTGATGTCAGGGGAGGCCATGGTGGCAGTCATGAGGGACTTATCGATGAAGAGTCACACCACAGCAACTTTAAAAAAAATGTTGGGGAGAGTGAGATAAAGTAGCTGTCATGATTCCAGGCCCACCTGTCCTCACCAGACACCATGCTCCACCTGTACTGCAGCGAAAGCGTGTATCGCCCGCTTCTAGGTCTACTGCACAGTCATTTTTAGCACTCTGAAAATTATCCTGGAGGTTACCATGGCCACGTTATAAACACGCAAGAAGTGTCTCTTCAGCGCTGCGTTCCACGACCACACGCGGTCACGTGACACAGAGCTCTGTATTGCATTGTAGGCACCGCCTACCTGGATTTGCCTAAAGCTGGGTACGTCACTTCGCCCGGCGCTTCTGATTTAGAATCTTGGATCGAAGCTTTGTTAATTCCTTAGTGCTCTGTTTCTTGTTACGCCTCCGGCTGAATTACTGTCCGCTTACCCGTTGCCTACAATTGACTGTCCCTCGGACCTCCTACTGTCTCCTCCTTTTGTCATTATATTCGGTGGTCAGTCAAAATATCGAAAAAAAAATCTCAACTAACAATAATCTTGAAAAAAAAGACCGAAAAAAAAAGTTGAATTTCTCTTTTTTTAATTATATATTTGTTTTAGGGTCCGCGATTAAAAAAAAATGTTAAAAAAATAAAAAATAAAAAAGGGGAGTTCGGGGGTGAACCCCCCCATTTCGAATAAAAAACGTCATAAAAAATAATTCGAGGTTTTTTTTCGGACTTTTTTTTCGAGATTTTTTTTTTCGAGATTTCTTTTTTCGAGATTATGACCATAAACCATTATATTCTGCTCACACTCCTTTGACCTCGGCCTCCCCCTGGAATTTCTGTTGCTCTCCGATTTGGTTCTGAGTTTCAAGCCCGCATGGCCACGACCCTGGCCTGTCCCTTGACATTCCAATTGTTTCCGGATTCGGCATATGAAAACCGCCCTGATTCCTGAAGAAATGGTCCCGTTTATGAGGAACGCTGTGATCTGCTCATAACTACAAGCGTGCCCTGACTACAGCACTCACTACGTGGCATAAGGACACGCAGGAAGAATTCAAATATGCTTCTCTTCCACTTATAACATACAAGTGTGCTCTGATCCTAACAAGCACAACAGGGCATAACAACGCTGGAAAACCTTGGTGAAGTACAGTCTCCTCAACATCTACTATTGTACTCTGAGATCCATTGACACATGAACCCTGTCTTCCCCTTCTACTGCTGCTCCTCCGACTCCCATTGATCCCTATGCACAGGACTTTGGACGCTATGCTGATATCTACTACTGTGCATCAACCCGAAACTAGTGCGTCCCTCGTGCCCCCCGAGTTCTAGCCCCTTACTAACCTACCCTTCCTCGTTGTTCTTTTCGCTCCTTTCAGCAATCCATTCTCCCTGGACATCCGTCTTGGACACTTCAAGCATCCTTGTACGGTAAGAGTCCCTATAGTCCATACACTCAAGTCTAGGGGCGAAAGTGTTACGCTGTGGATAGTCAAATACTTCATACTTGCACTTGCGTTTTTCTAGGGAAGACCCAAGACAGAGATTCCTCAGAGACCCCCACAGAAGACCTAGTTACATCTGCATCCAGGTTAGTGTGTTCTCGTTACGGAGGTTGTCGCATTCTGTTCGCCAAAGCAATACTGATCCACTTTCGTTTCCTATTGTTCCAGCCTGGTGTTTCCCCGTGGTGTATCTGGATCTCTCGCCCTTTCAAGTGATTTGCTCCCCTAGCTTTCTCAAATCATATTGGCTAGTGAGGTGTATCATTGTAAAGGTCTCCCTCTGGTGAGGAGGCCTTGATCTTTAAGGTCCAGGTTATTCTACACAACAAAGAACAAGCTGAGGTATCGTATACCATACCCTGGTGAGTGATTTTCGATATCTGGTTCCCACTGAAGCGTGACAGTAGCAGAGTCAATGTGCTACCATTTATGTTCAGCTTCCATTGAAAGACAAGGGATGGGTGCTGATCCTCGGGTAAACAGAGATTTTGCTACCTGAGTTCCAACTCAGATACTAGTTATAGGGTTGCCTCCATTCAAATTCATGCCCAAGGTATAACACTGAACGTTGCCCCACTTAGTACTTTGAAGACTTTGTGGTGATCTATGCTCACTGAAGAGACTGCAACACCCTCCTGGGGTCGCTCATATGTTTTTTTTACAAATAGAGCTGAACACTTCATGTCATCTAGCTAGGTGGCACTGATGCTCCCAAACTCTGTGAAGACATGATTCACCAATCTCTCAAAAGTCTCAGATTGATTCTTGGGTTCAAAAGGCATGACTTTTCACTGGTACACGCCAGTTGCGGAAAACCTGAGGTCAACACAACGATGGACAAAAACTGGGCTGTCCCAAACATCTCAACTATTAATCAGCTGTGTATCTGTCTTTGTAATGGATTTGAGCCCCATGTAATCCATGAGAAATGTGAAGTAACTAGTCCCCAATTTCAGAACAAGGACAACAGGACTGAGCCATTTACTCTGGAGGATTCAAATTATCCCACAGTCCAACATCTGGATGTTTTCAACCTAGATGTAATCCCAGACCCAGACCTTATCTGACATTTTAGTTTTCGCAAGGGGTTCCATGTGATTATCATGAATTCAATTATATTGAACACTTTTGAAACTAATTTTAAACAACGACTTTTTTTTAGGTTTTTGTCTCTTTTTTAATGTGGGGAGTCCACCCCAAACCCCCTATTTGCCTAACATTATTACCCCATCCCAACCCCCCCCCACCCTTTTTAATACCTTACCCCGCCCTCGTATATACTTTTAACCAAACATTCAACATGTTTTTGTTATTTATTTTTCGTTATTAAAGTTATTAGTTATTTGCATTTCGTTATAATCACTGTATACCTTCACAAGGATGATGTCTTCAGTGACTTCAATGTCATTATTGTGTTTGCACCATGCTATAGACGCAGTGTCATTAAGTAAAGGGAAGCAAACTGTTCCTGTAAAGCCCAACAGTCTTCGTTTTATCTGGCTGTCAACATTTCATGGGTGGGTCTTGGCACAGGTGTCATAGATGCAGAGTTTCTCTGTCCTCCTTCTCTGAAATCAAGGGCAGAGAATCCATCTCCACTCAGTGTAGGAATATCCTGAGCCGGTGCACATGGAATAACTTGCAGGGAACCCCATGGGTTCCAATTTTTTTATTTTTTTATTTTATTGTTGTTTTTAATCAAACAAATTGATTTTTACAACTAATTTATTTTGAATAGGTATGTGGCTCTATCTCTTTAAGACAATTGAGGAGGAAGGACTGCTCAGGGGCAACACGTTTGTCTTGAAAGTAAGACAACGGAGCACAACACAGGTTTCACTCCCGATCCCGTGCTTAGAAACCACTTACTGGTATTAAGCGTGTTATAGATTAACAACAAAATAAATAAATAAAAGGACATTTTAAGTCCAGTCCACCTTTCCTTTTCTACCTGTGATATGTCAGCTCCATAGCAAGGATCTTCGTGGCCTCATAGCAGCTGGAGTTGAGCAATGACTTGCTTTTCTTCTATACTTTGCCTGACACATGGGCCAGGCCATCTTTTTCCCTTGTGGTACCTCTCTCAAGGCAAAAGAGTAAGAGAGCCATTAGGGGATCCAACTTTGCATCACATGTTCTCCCAAAGCCCCCATTATGCTCATCAAGTCTTGTTAAACAGATCTAACTTCCCATTCCTCTGGAGGTGGTAAGAGTAGCAAAATTATAAGTAGCTCTGCGCTCCGTCCACAGTACCATCCTGTAATGGGAAAAAGGTGGCAGCCAGGTCCAAAACAATCTTTGGGAAACCAGCCCCCATGAAAATCCCCACTAAGGGGCTCATGTTTCGCCCTACATACCGGAAACGCAATGCGTAAACGTTGTTTGTATGTACGGGCTGTTGAGTACAAAGCACACCATGCCTTCTGCCCATTCTTTTTGAAGGCCTCCATGCTGCAGTAGTACATTGCAAGGCAGGCTTCCCCATTTTGGTGTAACTGGACGATCAAATCCCTAGAGAGTTCAGGATTTATAAACACCAGAGACATGTCTGCCAGTGTTTTCCCTAACAGTAAAATGCCAATCTTGAAATATTGATACCTATCTGAATTGCGACTATGGCTGTCAAAAAGCATCTATGAGGGCCACGAGATAGACTAATCGCAACTGAAGGATTCCCCAATAAGTCACTGGGAGAGCAGTGTCTTATCTATGAGTATGCTTCTTGGTCCTGTGACTCTGAATCCAGAGGAACTCTGTCCAACGCTGAAAACACACGCGAGGTACTGATGAGAACTCCTATATGGCACCTCTAGTTTGTACAGGAGGGTGGAGCGACCTCTGACGGGCCCATGGGATCAGAGCTCACCCTCAAGTACTTTTAAGACGAGATAGCTGCACCTTGAGGAGGATGGGGTGCAGGATTCTCTTACTCCAAAACAAATCAATAAGGACAACTCAGTAGTTTGGCAAAGGGAAGTCTGTTTAATGACAAGTACAAAAAACGGGGAAACAAATGGAAATCAACACTGATGAGATCCCCTGTTTCACTTCAATTCCAACTTCTTCATTCAGACAGCAATAGATATAGTGCATTCACATCATCACTGACGTGTTACACTCCAAAATTGTCATGCACTTCTATTGGTTGGAAAAGGTAACTTAAGTATAGGGGCTATATCTGTACATGGTAACAGAGTGTGAGTATTGGATAACTCTTATCGGGTGGGCGTCTACGCCTATCCCTCTACATCACTCGTGATAGATGTCACTACAAGTACGACGTCTCATTGGTTCTACTAGCTATAGGACCCTAGATTATTTGGTCCATTATGATTGGGTAGGTTACACCCCTAGACATAAATCTCCACTTTAATTAGCAGCATGCAGAATGGACACCCAGATGTGGTGTGCCCCAAGATTCACCCTGCCTCCCTTCCATCAATCAGTACTTTAGGGCTATGTGTCAATTAGTTGGCTGAGGATGGCCTCGAAACTGTAGCTTCTTATCAGGAAAAGTTATGGCATCCTCGGGTTCTGGGTGACATCAGACGTTGGTACCTCTTCGCGCTTGGCTGGTCACATGTCTGTTCACCGTGAATCTGCTTCATTTTCCTCCTTTTCGTGTATTTGATTCTTCCTTAGCCTTGCCACCTGCCTGGGTCCTCCTTATCTCGACTATCACTGGCTGGCTGCTATGCTCTTAAGTTTTGTTTCTTCGAAGTTGCCGCTCTCTTCCCTTCTTGGAGTTGACCTCGAATTCCTAGGCATGAGCTGCTTTGTGCTCAGTTTCGATTCTGCTCCTTCCTTCTGGCTTTAGCTGGAATATGAATCTCGGCCTGGTTGGCCCCTTGCAGTCTGGGCTTAATTCTGCTTTTACAAAATGGAGTCGCACTTGTATAAAGTGCGTTTGAGGTAGATATATAGTTGGCGCTTGCCACTCTATCCTTCTACTAAGCATTGCAAGCAGTATCGTTTCCTTAGCTTCTTGTGTTCTAAGCCTATTTACAGGCATTTGTTAGGTGCATATCTTCATCTCACTTCATGGTTACGTTTCTTTATATATCACCATTGTTTCATCTTACAGGTCCATTACATCATTATTCTTTACATTTCGTCCTTGTGTGTCATCTTTCGATTGTCGTTTATGTTCATCTGTATGTCTGTCCGGGCCCTCATGTCGTCACCATTTGCCTTCCATTAAGGCTCTTTGGGTCTCTTCGTGGACAGTCTGTAGGTAATCTTCATTTCGTGTGAGCTGCTGGTACGGTTGTCTCAGCGGGTACCGAGCTGCCCATGGTTGTCTAGTTATAGGCACTTCAACAGGTATTGCTCTTCTGATGGGCACTGGGCAGAGTCCTAGTGCCGCTCTCTGTTGGTTTATTTGTTCCTCGTACGTCACATATCTTGGCGAGTATGTTCCTGGAACCTCAAAATGGGTGGTTGGAGTGCAGGCCATATCTGGGACCTCCTCTACATTCCCCCCTCTGGTCGGTTCTTCAACCACTTCTGCTTCCTCCTTTGGATTCGTCTTACTTGGTTCTTCAGTATCGTGTTCATCGTCTTCTGGATTTGTACATGATGGTGTGAACATGTGTTTCCTTGGAATCCATATTTTTATCACTCCTTTCAGATTTCCTGCTGTTTGTACATGTTCATCCTTGTTCCAGGTCATAAACTAGCATTGTCCATTTGGACTGCAATAGATCCATTTTCCTTCATACTTTCTTCATTTTCTGGGATGCACAAACTTTGTTCCTTCTGGTGCAAATTCGCTGGCCTTAGCAAGTTCTCTTATTTCTTCATCAGTCAGGTCTCTCGGCTTCCATCCTGGTTTTACATCGATCATGATCTTCATCCCTATGGCTTTCTTTGCAGTTTTCTGCCATTGTGTGATGATTATCTTGATAACACAGAATCCTAGTAGTATCATTAATAGCAGGGCTCCCAGAAACTTGAATATGTCTGCCATCCATTGTGGGGCCCATGAGAATAGTGTTCCAAACCAGCTCTCATCATCTACTTCGTCAGTTTGATCAATCATCTGGTTCTGTAGGTTTGTCAGCATACTTATGGATTCTGTTAAGGTTCCATTTTCTTCATCATGCGAAGGTATAAATGTGCAACATTATTCTCCGATTTTTGCGCAAACACCTCCATCCATCGTGGTGATCATGTCAAGTACATATCTGTTCTGGAGAGTCATCAATCGGATTGCTCTTAGTTCTTCTTTAATCGCGTTGAATCCTTTTATGGTGGTGTTGATGTTCTGTAATAATTCTCATCTGGTTAGTTGCAACCATTTAGTGTTTGCTCCAACCTAGAATCTTGCATGATGATTGTTGTGAACACTGATGAGGTGAGGCTGAACAGCCTGTGTTCATATGGGATGGCATAGAATGCTTCTTCCGATTTGGCAGAAAAGTAATTTTCTCTCTTCATTCTGGATACCAGTTCCACAGATCTCCTTTTCCTCAAGTGAGCATCTGCTTTCGGAAAACTGTCATTATTCAGGTCACTTTTCGGGATCACTAGTGCAGGAAAGTGGACTTTCACTATTGTGCATATGCCTCCCCAATTTGCTTTGGATCCGCATGCCCAGTAATGAACCATAATTACTGCGGTTCTGTGAGTCATTCCGGGAGCCTAAAAGATTTGTCCACAGTTTTGATTCTCTCCCATCTTCCTTGTGCCATTGTTTCTGAAGCATAATTTCAGGCTTTCCAGTGGCACTATTTGCAAGGGCCCTCTTCTGTCTTCGACCCATATCAACAACTTTACCAACTTCGGCCATAAAGGTTTGCACAGTCTTTGTGAGTTTTCTATCGCTTCTTTTCAGGCTCCAAGGACCATCCAAGCGCGGCAGATCACCAATCCTTCTTCCCATCCATTTGGGGAAACCACTGTCCCCCAAATCTGCATTGGCCTCTGTTCTTCCAAAATTGAGACTCTTCTGGAGTCTTTCCTTGGACGTTCAGCCTCGGGTTTATTTCCCATCTTGTTCCTGATCCTTTAACTTCAGGCTTCTCATACCTGATCATGTGATTCTTAGTATGCGCTCTGTTTCTTGTTTTGATATCCTAGGCGTAACCGTCTTCATCGGGATACTCTGCTTCGGTTGCCCATATCAATGAGGCATCTCTCCCTATAAATTGTGCTCTGGTGTACACATTGCTACGTGTGACATACAGTGTGCTGTAGGGACATCAATTTCTACAGCCACAAAGATATTGGATTTTCCCATACTGTACGATAGAAGTGCACAGACGAAGCATTCTCCTTCTGATTTTTCTTCTTCCGACTTCTTTCATGTGTTGGTACCAAATGTTGTTTCCTAGATGTGCTGTGCTGTCCAGGTAATCGTTTAGTTGATTGTTATCTTCATGTGGGCTTCTCTTGATTCTTAGTGTCTTTCTGTAGTTAGCTATAACTACATCTCTAAATGCGTTTGTGTGACTTTTCCTTGCTGGGGGTCTCTCGGCATGCTGGTTGGTGCAGGTTTTGCAAATCTCTTCCCCTCCTCTTGCGCTCTTGTCCTGCCCTCCATAAGTGCCTTTTGCCACCACCTGTCTGCCATCAGCCCTACGTATGGCTGCATTGTGGGCCTGGTGCTTGTTCCTTGTGTTGGAACTGGTGTGCTTGTCACTACAGTCTCTGCGGTTCTGTTTTTCAGTTCCTCATGTAGTTTCTTTGCTCTAGCTATGAACGGGAATAAATGATCTATCAACATTTGTGTCCTTGCAGTGAATTCTCCCATAGCCGCTGTCTTCTTAAGGGCTTTTGCTATATCTTCTTTAGTTGGCCTTTCACTTGATTCTTTTTGGTCACCTTTACTATTTTCTGGGGCCGGTTGTTCGACAGGCAGTCTCGTACCTTCTGTTGTCTTCGTTCGAGGTTCTGTGGCCATTGACACTTGCCCTGGTTCATGTGCATTTAGTGTGTGTGTGCGTGTAGTGGTCAGTGCTACGTTTAATTAATTCTGTGCTGACCCTATCTCCAGCTTTTCTCTTCATTCGTTACCTAAATTGTGTATGAATCACTGCTAATTACATTCAATTTTAATTTGTTTACCTTACCATCAGATTTTCTTGAAACTGGAATAACTATATAGGGTCTGGGCGCTTTCGTGGGACTCATGCGTCCATTATCTGGTGGGTGCACTGAAATTGGGATTCTGATTTTTAATGACAGAAAAACAATGATAATCACTATACATATACACATAATCATGCGGTATGACAATTGGCAGCATTTCCTTCCAGGGAAACGGGGGCGCCCCTCTGTTTGTGGGAGAACCAGGTAAATGGGCCCCATTTCAATTATATCAGTTGTCAATGTTTAATTCTTTGACTTACTCCGTTATTGTTTCTCAGAAAGTTTTGTATCATAAAGTGTCTGGTGCTTCGCAAGTGTCCACCCTCTTGCGGGTGGCAATTGTCTCTAGTTATGTGAAACAGTTCCCTTGCTAGACCATGGAGAAAGATTAGACTAACACCTTCGGTAAGTCACATTTGTTATGCATATTCAAAATAGGTAAGTTCCCAATCCACCCCCCTAATCTGCTTCAGTCCTGAGGACATGCTGGACACTGTTCAATGCGAAGAAGCGGAAAAATGGTAGTCAATCAAAATCAAACCAGAAAAAAATAAAAATAAGAAAAAACAAGACAGTGAAGTTCTCGTCTCTGCTCTCTCGATCTGTCCCTCAGCGGAAAGATGGAGTACTGTGTCTCTGTCTCCTAGATCTGTCCCTCGGCGGAAAGATGAAGAGCTGCCTTGGCTTCCTTGATCTGTCCCTCGATGAAAGGTTTCACTCGAATCTCCTCAGATACTCTCTTTGGAAGTTGGACAGTTCCACTTGGAGCATAATGCCATGTAGGAGCGTTCCCATATGCGCGACATTAGCTGGATCTCCGATGAAGGTGATGACGTCAACCTCGGCAGGTCTCCCCACCATTTCTGGAAAGTCAGTGACTATACGAAACAGGGCCTTGTGCGCCAGTCAGATGTCCTCAGGAGACAGGGACATTTGTCCCGCTTTGCTGGGTTCTGGATAACAGGCCTTTCTTTTGACGTGAACAGTCTCTACACTTTCCTGCTGTGTGGATTGCGACCAGGTAGCTGAGCTTAGCCCACAGCTGGTGCAAATGTTCAGTGTTTCTTGGATCTCTAATGAAAGTGAGTGTGTCGGTGGTTCTCTCAACGATTGCTGGGCACTCCTCTATGATATGAAAGAAAAGCGTGTTTGTGAGTTGATCTACTATCGCCTGAGGTGGAAGCATTTTCTGTCCTTATCACTGTATTCTGGTAACACAGCGAAGGCTTCCGCGATGACAGTAAGCAGTTGCCAGATTACTTTCATGTTGGCAGGATCTTGAATAAAGTCTGTGACACTGGTGACTCTCCCTACAAGTGACGGATATGTCTCTAGTACTAGTTGGAAACAGGACACCACATCCCTTGTGATATTTCTGCTGGGGGATACCATAAGTTCTGCAACACAAAGTCTTGGTGTTGGTTGCTTCAGGACACCGTGTTAAGCTCTTAAAAGAAAAGTCCTTGCTCACAGTCTATCAGGGTCTTGTTTTCCAACAATGCTTAAGTGTGGCTTGGTTCAAAAGTTTGTATCATCAATGTGTTGTGGCTTAGATGCACAATTCTCTTCTTCACCCTGCAATTATGATGCACAGAGTGTCCGTTTTAAACCCTTACTCCGTTTTCGTTCTTCACCCTGCAACTATGATGCACAGAGTGTCCGTATAATGTCCTTATTCCCCTTTTGTTTGGCGGAAATGTCCAGTTTAAGCCACAACTTTCAAAAGGAGTTCTTTTGTCTTGGCTTTGCTGCTCATGTGTCCTTCTTCCTCTTCATGGATCTTGTCTGCACGTGCTGAGGTTCTTCCCCGTTGTCTGTAATATCTTCGAGGTGGGGTGCAGCTTGAGGGCTTTCTCCGATATAGGGCTTGATGTCATTTAGAAAAATCCATGCTCTCCTGCCCTGCAATTTGACTGCTGACGGAGTGCAATCCTCTACGATGAAGGGACCATTGAATCTTGGCTTGTCCCACCTTTTCCTTGTGTGGTTTTTTACCAACACAGCCTCTCCAGGGCTGAGAGGTACACGTAGAACTTGAGCTGCGTCTGCCTCAGTGCCTCCTGCTGTGTCTTGTGCTGCTTTGCACCCTTTTCGTCATCGCTGTAGTTGGTCTGAAATGACAGTAAGGCTGGATGTCATGCAGTTCAGATATTCCTGCAGTTCGTTTCCCAAGACCTCTCGGGTTGTCTGGGCATCAGATCTAGCTCTGTCTCGGGGAGAAAGGGGGGTGTTCATTCTCCTTCCTGTGACTCGTGCAGTAAGATGACTGTGTTAACAAAATGAGCCCCATTGTCTGATCTCATTACCTCGCACACCCCCCATCTAGGGAACACTTCCCTCACCAGGAATTTGGCAGCACAGGTTGAGTCTGGGTGTGTACAGGGACCTGCTTCTATCCATCTAGAGAATGGACACACCACTACAATTAAGTACCTGTATCCGTTACACACTTGAATCATGTCGACATAGTCAATATGTAAGTGCTGAAAGGGCCCATTTGGCCGGGGGATGATTCCTCTCACTACTTTTAATGTGTGCCCAGCGGTGAATTGCTGGCAGATTATGCAGTTCACCATAAAGAATGCAACATGCTCAGCTAAATTCGGTATGAACCAGTCTTCTGTGAGCATTGCTGCTAGATTCTCTTTTGACATGTGAAATGGGCAATGCAACTGTTTCAATGCTTTTTTTAGTAGGGCTACAGTCATTACTGGTTTACCAGTGCTGTCGTGCCGCTACAACCCGTCAGAGGGGTTTAAAGAACACCCTTGACACCTCCATAGGTTCCTTTCATCCTGAGGGGCCTCCCCTTGGATCTCCATCAGTTGCGCCTGCCCCATATTACTATAAGCTTCTGGTGTGGCTCGTACTATCATCATTCGTTCATGGGTGCACGCCACTTCTGCTTCCATGATCGTTTCACTCTTGGATGCCATACGCTTGGCTTCCGTGTCTGCTGCATTGTTTCCACGTGACACAAAATCTGTCCCTTTGGTGTGGGTGGTGCATTTTATGACCGCTATGCCCACTGGGAGCTGTAGTGCCTTAATCAGTCTGTCCAATTAGGCTGTGTGCTTCACTTGTATGCCGTCCGTTCAGAGGTAGCCCCTCCTTTTCCAGCATGCTAGGCCTGCGTGCACTGTAGAAGTCACATAGGCGGAGTCACTGTACACCGTTACTTCCTGGTCTACATGATTCTCAATGGTGAGTATCAATGCCAGTAGTTCTGCAGCCTGTGCAGAATAATGAGATAGTATTCATGCACTGATGAGTACTTGAAATTCTCCGTTTGCTATGTGTTTAATTACGGCAACGCCTGTATATCTTTGTCCGTCTTCTTGGTCGATTCTTGGAGAACCATCAATAAAAACGATCTCAACTCCCGCCAGGGCATTTTCTTTCACCCTGGGGATTTCATCATATAATTCTTCATAGTTTGTACAGTCATGTATTGGCTCTCATTCAGTGACTGGCTCAGCTATGAACGTAGCTGGGTTTACTGTTTTACATCGAACTATTTTGATCAATGGATTAGATTTTATCACCTCATAGGCAGAGCCCCTTTGAGATGTCACCGTACCCTTTGGTTTCTCTAAGATGGCAAATAATGAGTGCTCGACGTATAATGTCATGGAACATCCCATTACAATGGATGTTGCTTTCTCAATGGCGAACGCTGCGGCAGCTAAGTTTTGTTCGCATGGGAACTGGCCTCTCATTACTGGGTCCAGATTCCCACTGTAATACGCCAGGGGCTTGTACCCCAACGAGGTTCTTTTGGCGAGCCCTGCCATCATAACACTGCCATTCGTGTGAGAGAACAGGTAGAATTCCTCTGCATAATTAGGAATCCCGAGAACTGGGGCCGTACAAATCACTCTCTTGAGTTCTGTAAATCCTTTTTCCATTGTCTCAGTCCATTCAAACTTTTCCTTTGTCGTCTGGGCCTTCTTTAGGGCCTGGAGCAAGGGCTTGGTATACGAGCTGTAATCAAAGACCCATGCTCTAACATAATTGCATAGGCCCAGAAAGCTCTGCATTTGCTTTACCATGAGTGGCTTCGCTGTGTTCACGATAGCTTCATCCCTTTCTGGGGTTACCTTTTCCCCCTCATGCGAAATTAACTGCACCTCTTGTTGACAGTATTGTAACTTTTCCTTGTCAACCTTATATCCTTTCTCAGCCAGTATAGACATTAGCTGGACAGAATCTCGCATGCATTGCTCTTCTGTGGTGCTACAGATCAGAATGTCATCCTCATACTGCCAGACAACACTTTCTACTGCAATATTGCTCAGGTCCATCTGAAGGACTCTATTAAAGATGGACAGGGACTCAAAGTACCCCTGTGGCTACCTCGCGCTTTTCAGACACATTTGTCTGAATGTGAATGATGTCAGATCTTGTGAATCACGGTGCACGGGGATTGAGAAAAAGGCATTTTCCTAGTCAATCACCATGAAATATTTTGCCTCGACAGGTATATTACACAAAATTGTAGATGGATTAGGGACTAGAGGGAACTCGGCTTCAGCAATATCGTTTAATGCTCTTATATCTTGGATTAAATGCCAAGACCCTATCTTTGATTTCTTGACGGGGTAAATCAGTGTAAAACAGGGTGATACTGACGTCACTAGGATGCCCTGATCCATCATGGCGGAAATTGTCTTCGCAATCCCTTGATCCACTTCTCTGGACATGGGATACTGTTGCGCTCTTGGTAAAATTGCTCCTGGTTTCAGTTTAATTTTCACTTCTCCCAACCCGTTCAGGAGGCCTACGTCATAAGGTCCTGTGGTCTATACTGAGACAGGCACCTGGGCCATGTCGACATCAAAGTATTCCGGACGTATCAGTGCCAACATCATTCTCTGAGGCACTTCTCTTTTGATCATTTTCACCCAAAATATGAGACTCACTTCCACTCTCGTCTCTTCTGAGTCGGTTGTTCTTCAAACAGATCATCATCGGTGACGTCAGTCACTCGATATCCTTCTTCAATGGCGATAATCGCGCACCATTGTCTGCCTTCATCATCGTACGCTTTGACCAATGCTTCTTTCCCTCGCACTGCTGCGGTTAGTATCGTTAAGGGAAATACTTGTCTCTCTTCTTCATGCATAGGTATTCTTGGTCTGAATAGGAACTCATCAGGGGTTCTCATAGGTTTATCTGCAAGGCCTGGCAATCCCGCCATAAGCACACGCATGTCATATGCGAAGACTTCTGGTTCTAATGGTATAGCTCTCATGGCTATGCATCCGGAGTATACTCTGATCATTTTGCGCACGCTTGAATAATGCATTCCTGGAGTGGAGCATACTATGCCCTCCTCCGTGAACGAGATTGTCATATTCAATTTTGTCATTGAGTCTCGACCCAAAATGTTCACTGGGGTCTGACGTGAATATAATAAGGGTGCATTCATCTCACATTCTCCTACGGAGACTGGGAGATTGTCCATAAAGGGAACTCAACTATGAGCTCCTGTAAAACTCTGAGTATCTATGGCCTTGCCGGACAAGGAAAACTTGCCTTCTCGTATGCACAAGCATGTTGCACCCGTGTCAACTAAGAAGGAATATTCTTTCCCCTCTATGACGACATTCACCCTAGGTTGCTTGTTAGGGTCTGGTGTCACTGATAGGATAGAGCACATCACGGTTCCCAGTGAGCTATCCTAGTTCATATATAAGTTCGGTCCACTCTATACTTGTGGATTTTCTCCATTCCCAGGGTTGCCTCCCCTTCCAGAGTTTGTGCCCTGAGACATTTGGGGTGGTGCCTATTGGGATTGCCCTTGTGGCAGGTTCCCCATGTTCGGGGGTTGAACCCCTCGCTGTGCACCTTGCTGCATGCCTGGTGCTTGCAGCTGCACTGTGTGATTCTGTGCACCGCCCTGTTGGGAGAATGCAGGTGGATTCACCGTGCCTGCTCCCATTCCTTGGCCATTTTGCCACACGCCTTGGCTTCTGCACGAGCGCGCCATATGCCCTGTCATACCACACAGCCAACATACTGGCGGTGGTCGGGCTATCCGTCCATTTGACATATCTGGACTGCCCATCTTCACGTTTTGAAAGCCTCCCTATTACTCTGGTAGCCTCCCTGATTACTTTGCCATCCTCTTCCTCTAAATCCCCTTCCCCTCGGGTAAAATCCCACCTTACCCTGGTCGTTCTGCGGTGGGGTAGTCACCCGTTGCACGTTCTGTTCTGCTGGGCTGGTCAGCATGGCTCCTTCGAGAGCATACTTTGATAGTTTCTTTTGCACCGGCTTCGCTTCCTCACCCTTACGAGTTGCCTCCTTTTTTAAATTCTTTTCTTGCAACAATCTACAGTAATGTGCAATAGTCAACTGTATTTCGGCTCAAGGTTTAGCTTCTACCGCTACCAGTTTCCTGAGTTGTTTCTGCACTAGTTCAGGCAACCCGTGGCACAATTCAATGGTAGAATACTGGGATAGATTTCACCCAAGATTCATGCGTTTCGAGCACCCACGCGTCTTGGAAATTCTGGATATAAATTAATGGATCTTCTGATTCCTTCATTTTTTGTGAGTCATTATAGCTCCCATATCGGAAGTGCTGGGTAAAACACTTGTAGCGCTTTCCACACTGCTGCTCTACAATTATTAAATGCTGCTCCATCATGGGTAGTGTTAATTATGGTTACACCAGGGTACCCTGCCCGTTTCCACACATCGCCTGCTCTCTCACCAAGTATGGTGATTAGGAGGCCCTTAATGTCCCCTATGGCTAACGTGAAACCCCCTGTCATTTTTTCTAACTCGTGTATCCACTTCCCGGCACCCGATTTCAGCATTGGAAGCTTGTTTTTCAGGTTCTCTCGATCCATGTGTGGCCATGGAATTTATTGTGGTCTTACTCCACCCTTTTCTATCAGCGGGAATTGGAATGCGCAATCTTCCTTCTCTTTCTCCATGGCTCTCCAGTCTATTGCCTGGGTAAAATTCCCGCATCGCCGTCTACCTGGCAATGTCCTCAATCTGTCTACATAGGCGGGTGCTGAAACCCATGCCGGTCAGGCTGCGCGGCAGACTCTGATGTCCTAGGTGCGGACTCGCTAGCGTCTGACCATCGTACCCCTCTGTCCTTTGGGAGCCGCTTTTCACGCCGTCTCCCTTCTTCATTTGTCTCGTCCTCCGTCTCCTCTCCGGAGTCAGACATTGATTGCTCCCAATTCACGCAACTCCTTGTGTCTTGGTCATTCTTACTAATTTCTAGCCTGTCCAGGGACAGTCGCCTGCTCACATAACTTCAGGTGACATCATCTGTGTCATATAGCTGAGTGCTTTGCAAGTGCTCGTCTTCCCTTCCCCCGTGGGAATTTGGTTCCAGCCCCATTTGATCGCATATTTTATCGATCGTTTCCCCGATGCTTCTGGTGTCGAAGTCATCTTCAACATTTGTCCCACTCATGCCTGGTACTGAGTCGTACGCAGGAAAGAATTCTTCAATGTCTTCCCATTCTACAACAGGATTGGGTTTTTTAACTTCCCCCTCCAGATATTCGAGATCCTGTGCCCTCTGTCTACGCTTACGTTCAATATCATCATCGGCTTCCTTGCGCTTCCTCGCTTTTTCTCTGACCTTATCTTCTTCCCTTCTCCTTTTATTTCTACATTCATGTGCCCTTCTAACTTCCTCATCTTCCCGTCTCTTTATTCTCTTTTCACGTACCCTTTGCTCTTCTTCCAACCTTTGCAGGTTCTGTCTGTACTGGTCATAGGCTGCTATCTGCTTGCGACTGAGCGGCTTTCCTTGCTCTTTACGATATAGCTGTTCTCGCCTCAGCCTATCCTTCCTTTTTATTCTCTTGTCCCTTATTTCCTTATCCTTATCCTTCTCCATCTCTGTGTCTCATCAGACTTCTCTCTCTGTCTCACATCATCACTTCCTTTACCATCGAGTTTCAACAATATCTGTCCTCCCATCCATTCATCTTTTTTTGCGAATGCTATCTCATCAGTTCTGTCTTCACTTCTTTTCCATTTCCTTCCCTCTCTCTCTTTATTGAGAGGTGCACTAATCTGTGCCTGGTCCTTCCTTTCATCATCGTGTCTCTCCTTGTCCCTCGGGACTGTGGAGGCAAGATTTTTATCCTGATCCTTCCCCTTAATTTCATCACTACTGTACGTAGGTGACTCCTATGCGGGGTTGCTATACCCTGTGGCTGCCTTGAGCTCTCTTTGTGGGTAGAGTCCCTCTGACTTACTTCCCTCGGTTTCTATTTCAGGCGGGGCTGGCGGCGCGGTAGGCGTCTCACCCCTCTCCGTGCAAATGTTTAATATCCAGTCTGCGGGTGGCTCTTCCTCCTTCGGCTGTTCAAACATCTTCCAAAGTTCTAGAACAGCAAGATGTTTTTCTAGTTTTTTACCTTTATATGTGGCATGTAGATAAGTCGTCATATGTTGTAAGACGGCTTTAGATAAGGACCCGTTCTGTGGCCACGGCATAAACATCTTGTGGGCGGTACCCTTAACCCATTCGGTACTGTATTTCTTAAGCTTTGGTGCATGTTTAGGCAACTGCTTACATAAGTGAGCCAGTGGAGTTATATCTTCCATGTTTAAGTTCTGTTTCTAACAATATTTTCATGCAGTTTCAACACTCCTAACAATATGAGTAAGCACCAAATAATGCAATCCAATATTTCCCGCCAAAATTTGATATCATCAATTTACTCAAGAACATCAATCCATGTGCGATTCCCTCTCAACTACAGAATTGCGTAAAACCCAAACTTTGTTTCAAACAATCAAAGTTCTTTACATGTGACATATAACAGAACACGTACGACAGACACTTGACAGACTAGACAGACTCCAGCTGGACACAAATATCTCTGCCTTCTAATCAATACCCTGACATGGAGTTTAAACAAACTCCTTTTACAACATCTTTAATCGTCGTAGTAGCCTATTTGTTCCCTATTATGTGGGACTATGAGTTCACGTTTCTTCTGACCGCTATATTAAAGCACAGGAACAAGGCGAATCCTCTCACTTTTATCTCAGGTGTCCTCCCTGGTATCCTCTCTCTTCTCTCGGATGTCTATCCCCGTAACCTGTTTTCTCTCAGGTGTCTATCCCCGTACCCTCTGTTTTCTCTCAGGTGTCTATCCCGGTACCCTCTGTATTCTCTCGGGTGTCTATCCCGGTAACCTCTGTTTTCTCTCGGGTGTCTATCCCGCTAACCTCTGATTTCCCAATTATACCCGAGTCATTATCCCCTTATATATATATCGTCTTTTCAACTTCTGACTATTTTTTATTTTCGCCTCCCTCCGTTACTTTTTCCCTTACTTGTTCTAATCCCTATAAAACATTTGACCAAAGCCTTGAATTTTTTGTTTCACTCACCGCTCGCATTGTTCTTCTCTGGATCCTCGGGATCACTGCCTCCTTTACCGCCTTTTTTGGTCTTTCGTCTGTTCACTGCCTGTAGGAATGGAAGGGTTTCTGTTTTTAAAACGGGTGCCTTCAAACCCACTGCAGTTTTTAGGACACGTTTATACTATCATTGTCCATGGAAAGCTTCACAGTCTACTTGGCCAAAATGGTGAAGGACTTGTGATATTGCCGAAGACCTAGAGTTACTTCGTGTCGATGGTCAATAGGTGTCTTATCAATAACTGATAGTCAATAGTCAATGGTCAAACCCATCCTCTGCTACCAAGTCTACAGGAGGGTGGAGCGACCTCTGACGGGCCCATGGGATCAGAGCTCACCCTCAAGTACTTTTAAGATGAGATAGCTGCTCCTTGAGGAGGATGGGGTGCAGGATTCTCTTACTCCAATACAAATCAATAAGGACAACTCAGTAGTTTGGCAAAGGGAAGTCTGTTTAATGACAAGTACAAAAAATAGGGATACAAATGGAAATCAACAGTGATGCGATCACCTGTCTCGCTTCAACTCCCAAATTCTTCATTCAGACAGCAACAGTTATAGTGCATTCTCGTCATCACTGACGTGTTACACACCAAAATTGTCATGCACTTCTATTGGTTGGAAAAGGTAACTTAAGGATAGGGGCTATATCTGTATATGGTAACAGAGTGTGAGGATTGGATAACTCTTATCGGGTGGGCATCTACACCTATCCCTCTACATCACTCGTGATAGACGTCACTACAAGTACAACGTCTCATTGGTTCTACTAGCTATAGGACCCTAGATTATTTGGTCCATTATGATTGGGTAGGTTACACCCCTAGACATAAATCTCCACTTTAATTAGCAGCATGCAGAATGGACACCCAGATACGGTGTCCCCCAAGATTCACCCTGCCTCCCTTCCATCAATCAGTACTTTAGGGCTATGTGTCAATTAGTTGGCCTTGAAAACTGTAGCTTCTTGTCAGGAAAAGTTATGGCATCCTCGGGTTCTGGGTGGCATCAGACGTTGGTACCTCTTCGCGCTTGGCTGGTCACGTGTCTGTTCACCGTGAATCTGCTTCATTTTCCTCCTTTTCGTGTATTTGATTCTTCCTTAGCCTTGGCACCTGCCTGGGGCCTCCTTATCTCGACCTTCACTGGCTGTCTGCTATGCTCTTAAGTTTTGTTTCTTCAAAGTTGCTGCTCTCCTCCCTTCTTGGAGTTGACCTTGCATTCCCAGGCATGAGCTGCTTTGTGCTCAGTTTCGATTCCGCTCCTTCCTTCTGGCTTTAGCTGGAATATGAATCTCGGCCTGGTTGGCCCCTTGCAGCCTGGGCTTAATTCTGCTTTTACAAAATGGAATCGCACTTGTATAAAGTGCGTTTGAGGTAGATATATAGTTGGCGCTTGCCGCTCTATCCTTCTACTAAGCATTGCAAGCAGTATCGTTTCCTTAGCTTCTTGCGTTCCAAACCTATTTACAGGCATTTGTGAGTTGCATATTTTCATCTCACTTCATGGTTACGTTTCTTTATATATCAACATCGTTTCATTTTACAGGTCCATTACATCATTATTCTTTATATTTCGTCCTTGTGTGTCATCTTTCGATTGTCGTTTATGTTCATCTGTACGTCTGTCTGGGCCCCCATGTCATAACCATTCAATTATATACTCTCTATCTTCCTACTGCAAATTTCCTGTATATATTATGTTATATGTATATATTATGCACAATGTATATTCTCCTTACTGTCCTGCATTATGTAATTTCTACCATGTATAACCACTACTTGTAAACATGCGTAACCTGTAAAGTTTAAAGTATCCTTGAACAACGCGCCCGGTTACCTTCGGGTCTGGCGCGCGCTATAAATAATAAACAAACAAACAAACAAACAAACCTTCCATTAAGGCTCTTTGGGTCTCTTCGTGGACAGTCTGTAGGTAATCTTCATTTCTTGTCAGCTCCTGGTACGGTTGTCTTAGCGGGTACCGAGCTGCCCATGGTTGTCTGGTTATAGGCACTTCAACAGGTATTGCTCTTCTGATGGGCACTGGGCAGAGTCCTAGTGACGCTCTCTGTTGGTGTATTTGTTCCTCATACGTCACATATCTTGGCGAGTATGTTCCTGGCACCTCAAAATGGGGGGCTGGAGTGCAGGCCATATCTGGGACCTCCTCTACAAGTTGATGTTCCCAGATACCAATGGTAAACAAACTGATGATTTCTGAGGGGACACCCGCATCTCTTATTCAAACTGGAAGGTCAGGAGAGCCACCTTTCCTCACCGTCCCCCGTGTCTTGACTTTAAATGTTTGGTTCCTGTGTTCTTGAGTATGATTCCCTCAGTTACAACACCTTGAGGAACCACAGTGGCTATTGGTCTTACCACTTCCCATTACCTGGCACTTGCTGTACTTCTGACACACAAGTCCAGCATGATATTTTTGTATAAGAGCAGTAGATCAGCAGAGGTATCTAGGAAAATAAGAATGTATTTAGTTTTTTCCTGAAGACATCTGTGACTTTAAGTCTCTCGGGTCCAGTGGAAGGGCATTCCATGCCCTGGGGACAACTTTCACAAAAGCCCGATTCATGGCTTTGTTGGTGTTACATCTGGGAGGCTTCAATTGATGCAAGTTATTTGATCTGAGGAGTCTTATGCTAGATTTCTCAGTAAGCAGTGCCTTCAGGTAAGTTGACATCACTCCCATACAGCATTGTGAATGATCAGCAACAAGTGATGCAATAATCTAGATTCTACTGGGAGCCAGTGCAGGTTCCTTCGGGCCTCCGGGACATGGGGCCTCATTATGAAATCAGCGGTAGCCCTGCCTGTAATACAGGAACGCTGCCTCCGGTGTAATTTGTTTTCTAGCGCCCGCCAATGGGCAATTACCGAGGCATTACGGCCCTTCCGGACCCGGTAATTGCCCATTTGCGGGTGCCGGAAAAAAGATGCTCCCCATTCCATTCGGCCCCATAACGGTGCCGGTGCATCCGACATGCTGTGCTCGCAGGTGCCTTTCTGCCCGCCAGGTTAGACCTGGTAGGCAGAAAGGCACCCGCGAGCACAACTCGTAGTTTGCCAGTCCGGGAACTATGGTACCGGCATGCTTACGGGTACCGTAGTTCCCGGACCAGCAAACTTATAATGAGGCCCATGGTCTCTCCAGCTAAGGCTTGTGACCACTCTAACCACACTATTTGAATGACCTGTAGGCGATTGCATTCCGATTTTGACCCTACTATTAATCTGCGGAATATATGTCCAAGAGGACTCACAGTTCTATTTAGTAAGCAGAAGATTAAGCCAAACTTCTCACATGCGCCTTCATATTTAGATTCTGATCAAGTACTATGCCTACATTCTTAACTTTCTTTTTTGTGGCAATTTTACATTCAGCATTAGAGAAACAATCATAGGTAGATCTCAATTTCTTTTAAATTATGTTCTGTGTGCCGATCACCATGAATTCTGTCTTTTCTTTATTCAGGGTGAAGCCATTCAGTAATAAGATTATATACCCTATTAATGAGGATGCCATCGTCTTCATGTGATCTTGTCAGTGGGATGACACATTGTGTGTCATCTGCATAGTTTGTAAAGGCCACACCATTCTGTTGCAAAAGATCACGAAAGGAAACCGTGAAAATATTATAGAGGGCGGATGATACACACGCCATATTGAAGAACAATACATTAAAGAATTCTCTGACCACCCTCCTCTCTTCTCTCCACTCCCCCTGTCTCCTCATCCCCATCAGGGGTGGATTGACCTATAGGGAACTCTGGAGATTTCCTGGTAGGCCTCTGCACCCTGGGCCTCTTTTGTGTGGTAACCTATTTTATTTTCAAATGTTCCCATAGGAAAAGGGTTGGTCTTGATGAAAATTTGAAACATGGAGCCACTTTGAACGTTCTTTCCAGGGCCTCTTTTGGTTCCCAGTGCACCCCTGAACCCCTTACTTCATTTACTTCCCAAACGTTACTCAGACTGCTCTTCTCTCAAACAGCCCACGTACATCGAACCTCATCTATCCTCATCGCATTCCTTCTACTCCAACAACTGCCTTCTACCTCGGCCACCCTTGATGACCTCACACTTGGTCTCTTGGAAGCCCAATCTCTCAGCAAGAAATGTCCTTTCTCACTTATCATTTAATTCCCATCTCCTCAACTCTCAGAGATAGCAATCACCTAATCTTGCATTTCCCCCCACAACAACGGCCCGTCACACTGACGTTGCCTCTTTTTCACACTGCCCTCATCTCACTACAAAGGTCAGCGGTGGTGGTCTCAAGATTAGCAAGAATGCACAACTGGTTCACATTCCCCTTTGATTGCCCCAGAGGGTAATGTTATCTCTGTAGCTCACCTGTTTCTAATCGTTGTATTGTTCTTCAGTTCTGCTTTGTTCCTGATATATGTTCCACTTATTTCAGACCGCCCATAAACTGGCTAACCACTTCCTCTCATCTTTGCGCTTTTCAACATGCACCCTTCTGAGTAATGGCATCGCCTTCTGTTAATATGATATTATTAATTTGATCGAAATTGACATCCCTGTTTTCCAAATAAATACGAAATACAAATAAAAAGATAGCCTGTGCCCCGGGGGAGGCATCCCCAGGGCCTGATCCAGGGGCAAATGCAACAATAAATTCAGGGAACCCCATAGACAGCCACACAGCCGCCAGGAAAGTACTTCAAGGTATTTGGTGAGAGAATCTTGCTATCAGGTTGATAAGGGTTGAGCCTGATGGAGAGAATTGGGGAAAACCTGACCTCGAGGTTCCCAAGTAAAGGGTTGGGCGGACACAAGAAGAACTAGCCCATGGGATGAATTGCAGCACTGGGCATTTCTAAACAGTCGCCCAATGCCGCAGTTGCGAACTCAGTTCAAAGGCACACATTGAAACTGCAGTAGAGCCTAATCCGTGAGTCCAACGGAGTAACTTTGGGCAATTTGCTGAAAAGGCCAAGCAGCTGAATTGCAGCTTTATGGACTGCTTACTAGGAAAAGAGCTGCATTTGTGTCTTTTGGTAAAGCATTAGTGGCCGTGCAAAGGGACCACTACATGTGCCTCCTCTAAAGGTTGAAACCAGGAACTTCATCAAAGGGTTGCTGGAAGTTTTGAAAACTGCTAAAACATAATAGGCTATTTATAATGCGCTTAATATCCAGTGGTTTGTAAGCGCAGACCCGGGGATCGAACCTGTGTTATTCTGTGTCTTCTTGCTTTCCAGACGAGCACATTGCCCTTGAGCAAACCTCACAAGACCTGAAACTAATGTTAGGGAAATGTGAAAGCTAACCTCAGGTTAGCTTTGTACTGATCACTTTCTGGTATTGATTTAAAACACGTCTCTACTTTTCTAGTGTACCGGTATTGCTGGTTAATCATTGTTAAGCGGTAGTGACCTAAAGACTGCTGCTACGTTTTTATTTTCATTTCTCAGTGTAAATTACTTGTGCACTCCTGCACATATTTATCATAGTTACCTACATTCAGATTAAGCATTCTTCTTTTAGTAACACAACCTGGACATTTATTTATTCACTTTAATAAAGTGCTGCATTCCTTTCTAGATAATTCACATAACCTCCTCCACAGCTACCAGAGGATGGCAGAGGAAATTATAGAGGGACTAAGGATTGCTTAGCCTGGTGAGGGTCCATGGTAGGTACTGTGTCAGGTTTTTATTAAACACACTTCTGTTGTATGACGTTGATGCATTAGCCAGACATGATTGTAAAACATGGAGATTTATAGACCGTGTTATGGACTGAAGAACATCCTAAAATTATTAAAATAAGGCATTTTCAAGGAAAAAGAGGTGAGGCCAGCACTCTCCCGCACCATATAATAATTGGGATCAACAGCCATCGGGTAAGGCTTTTCGCTCAGATGTAAAATAAGTTGTTGTTTCTTATAATTAAAAGTTACTAAGTGAAGAAATTGATTTTAGGAAATCGATTTCTGAAAAGACCAATTTAGAAAGACCACTCGGAGACCGTTGCGAGCAGTCTTTCTAAATGGAACTGTCAGCCCCTACGACGCACACAAACAAAATGTGCTAGTATTCAGCTTCAGTGTACCGCAGGCACGGTTTTACGTATAACTATAACAAACTACAGATGACTATTAGGTCCAGTGGTCGAAGTGTACAAAAAGAAGTAGTGGAGCTATGTTCCCTGGTGGCCTGCCCCCACTATCCACAAACCCCATCACCACACCCCCTCCCACACACAATACAAACCTCCAAACACTTGCACCTGCTGTTTAAGGGAACGTTCAGTGCAGAGCACTGAAAGTGCACGTTTCAACTTCTTCCTATACTTTCATTTTACAACAAAACCATTCCGGAATGGTTTCTTTTTAAAATAAAAGTATAGGAGCTATAAAACGTAATTTTAAAAAGTAGAGGAGCACCGCTCCCGACCGCTCCCGCTCACTTCGACCACTGATTAGGTCGCCCTTTCCTTCGTGCCTTGAACACATTTTTGTTTGTCTTAATATGGCAGTCATAATGTATCAGCTACTCTGCTGGCCAGCCTTTGTTTGGTTGGTTGCGCCCGCCATTTTTTATTCCAAGATGGCGGACGCTATTAAACTTTTTGCATGCACAACGCGGGTCTAGTATCTCGACACGCGAGCGCGCTGATACTCGGCAGTCACCGGATGGGACTCCAGCCAAGCACTAACAGCGTTCAAGAGTTAGAGCGCTTCGCCCCGCACAAAGGTATTTACAGTGTAAACTTTGATAGACAGCCCCTTTTTTACAACTACGGGTTGTTATACCTCTGTATTTACATTAATAGATCAGGCGACCACCACACTCAGACACGATGGGACAGGACATGTAAAACCGCGCCTGCGGTCCACTGAAGCTGAATACTAGCACATTTTGCTCGGTTTGAAAGGTATGCATTCACTTAAAAAACAACACAGATAAAATATACTCTAGATGATGCAGTTTCAGACAGCAGTTGTACCACTTGAGACAATCGCTATTTTGTTCAAATCAAAGATGTTTTCTCTGCCCATCTGTTGAGGTTTTCTATATGACAAATAGAGAATGCATATACAAATCAACATTCTGCATACAATGAATTTAGTCAAAAAATTGGAAACAAATATCTTCAAAGTTTATTTGTTTCTTTCAGTTCTAATGATTGTGAAGAATCACAGTTTGGACCATTGAATTTCGTCCACATTCATATCTAATACAAGGCCACACACGTCAACCAAGCTATTAAAAGGTTAGTGGAACCAGTTGCTTGTGCACACCAATGGAGATACTACACTCCTGTTGTACTTTTATCCTGTTACCAATACGCTGTTTTCGTTTTGGTTTTTAGATTGCCATTTGGACAGAGTCAAGGACAAACAAATTGTTTTCCGAGGTTTCATTCAACAACAAAATGTTCACCTCACACTTTTACTAACCTCACAACATCACCAGTACACAATGATTGTGTTAAGTTCAAAAAAATCGTTTTTGGTTAAAAATATTGATTTCCACTATATGTTTTTTATGTGAAGTTATGAACAAACAAAATGCATTTTTGTCTCTTTTTTAAATAAATCTTATTGAGTTTTTTCTATAAATTAAAAGATGTATATCTCTATTTCTTCTGTTGTAATTATTCAACCGACATGAAAGGTAGCACAGTTAGCAACCAGTCACACCTAGTACGTGTGTAGGCGGGTAGCTGTTTTTGTGGCATTCTCTTCACCCGTAGATAACCTTATACCAAAAACTGGAGCACTACTTTAATGCCATATGCTCACCTGCCAGACACTTCTACAGCAGCCATTTATATGCCATAGACCACACACTCTTATGACACGCACATTTAGGACACCCACACTTACAGCATATCAACTTATAACACCCACATGCACGGCACTAATTCTAACATCGAAAACTCTTATGACACTTAAGATATGTGGTCTTATAACACACACACTTACGATATAAATACATTTACGACACACACCCTTATGATATATGCTCATACAACACTTACACTTAGGATACTCACACTTAAAAGACACACTCTAAAGACACATGCTATTTCAACACATGCTCTTACAACACAGACATTTGTATGCCACAAAGACACTCACAACTCACACACCCTTATGTCACACACTTTTATGACACATACTTATGATACACACACTTAACACTCAAACACTTACAACACATGTACTTACACCAACATTTTTCATATGCAAATTAAGCATATTCGAGAGGTAAATTGTATACATGTACGAAGTGTAATACCTTTGTAAACCAGGCACTTAGTCATCAAATATTCATACACATTTCATAGTACTCTCCTGAAACACATGCTTACGTCGCTTTCTGACAGCTTCTTTTTTGTAAAAATTGTTGTACAATTAAAACAAATATAAAAAAATATATATAAAAAGAAAACACATGCTTTTATGACATATGCACTTATGACAGACATGTATGCCACCCAATTAATTGCCTATGTATTGAAAGGCTAGAAGACCTGGGCTCAATTAATAGACATGTTCTACACAACTTCTACATGTATACACATGAAATGTACATTACATTCATGTATACTACTGTACTTAGAAAAACTGACATCAAAGTCAGGACTAAGTTTGATGTTAATTTTCAGATGTATAGAAGAGGTATACAAGTTGCAAATTGCGTAAATGGATAAAATGTAAATCGAATGTCTTATACTGCATGTGCTCATACTCTAATACACTCATGTGGCAAAGAATCTACTACATAACCTTACACAACATGCACTCATGCGCAATGCGCCATCTCTCCACAAAAAGAAAAGACTAAAATTAAATATTAAAAAACCTTTTTAACTCAAGAGTTAAGGTTAATCACACAAAAAGTAAAAGTCTACAAAGAGTGTAAATTACATAGTTAAAGTACAAACACTCACAAACACACACTCTATACCACTACAGGTTCACCCATAAAACTACAGAGTATAAACACCTACTCCATATCACTACAAATCCAATCTTAACACTAACTAACAGTATAACATAGGTTACATCTATACCATAGTACAAGTTCTTGTGATGGCTCATGGCCTGCAATTACAATTTGTGATGATGACTTTTCTCTTTTCTTCGATCCTGGCCATGTTCTTCTTATTTTTCATACCTGGCATGTCCCCTTTGGATTTCAGAGTACTATCTGTGTTCTTGGTTGGACAGAATGCTCTTTGGTTGAATGCCCAGGGAGTCCTTACTGGTTTAAAGGAATATAATAGGTGTAGGGATGGTCTGGGTAAAGTAGCTTGTTCCTAACATACATATTAAAACTAATTATTAAACTGATGATTGTATATGCAGGTGGTATTGGTTTTAAGATTAGCAAGGACATGCATCATCATAACCCCCTCTGACTTTAATCTCTCCACCTTTGAACACATCTTTGTCTAACTTTTTGCTCCCACCTTTTACGCTAGCTCCCACAGCTACCCTCCCTCTGGCACCCTCAAACTCTACCACTCACTGGTCAACCTACACAACCTTCCTACTAACATCAAGGAAAACGTCCAAGAGCTCTTCTATCCTCCACTCTATTCCCACTATTGACTCTCACTCTGGCCACTTGCATCACTGTTCCCACTTCAATTTGGCTCACTCCTCTCTCATCTATCACCAAAAGAAAATTAAAACCACACTCTATTGTCCCCATTTGGATCAAGTCAGTATCTCCCACAAAGCCTTCTTTCCTCCACTTGTCCATTTTATTGAACTCTCCTTCACCGATCCCAATACCACACCTGCCATACCCATTAAATATGTTCCAGTTCCAGTCAGTCTTCCGCCCGGGTCAGTGCACGCAGTCAGTGTTGGTCTCTGTTATGGATGACCTGACTCGTCTGGTTGACCAGGGTGGGGTGGGGGCCCTGATTCTGCTTGATCTGTCAGCAGCATTTGACACCATTGACCACCCTACCCTGATCACCCGCCTCTCAGTTTTAGCTTGGTTTTCCTCCTTTTTGATGGGGCATTCTCAATCAGTCTCTCTTCACCTTTCTGTTCTCAGTCTATCCCTTTGCTCTGTGGAGTTCCCCAGGGCTCCTCATTGTCTCTTACTCTATTCAATCTTCATATTCAGCCGCTTCTGAGTATAATTCATAATTTTGGCTTCCTGTGTTATGCCTACGCCGATGATACTCAAATCATTGTGTGGCTGGATCTTACCCAACCTGAGACAGCGGGTCGACTGAAGAAGTGCCTACAGGCTATTGGTGACTGGATGGCCCAAAACTGGCTCAAGCGTATTAGAGAAAAACAGAGGTGCTGGTGGTGGGCATTGCATTGCCCTCACTGTTCTGGATCCCTGCATTCTGGCCTGACAGCCTTGGTCCCTTCCCTCGCCCGGTCTCTTCAGTGAAAGATCTGGGTGTTTAAATTTCGGCCTCTTTTTCTATGGCTGACCAAGTGTCTCTTGTCTGTCAAAAAGCACATTTTAAACTTTGGACTCTTTGAAAAGTTTGTCCCTGCATCTCCCAAAAATGTCATACATTGGTGGTTTCCTCCCTGGTCATTAGCAATATTGATTATTGCAATGCTTTATATCTTGCTCTTCCGCTGCATCTTCTTCAGTGTCTTCAGTTACTGCAGAATGTGGCAGCTAGTGCTGTTCTTCATCTGCCTTTCGGTGCTCGAATGACTCCATTTCTCCCCCAACTTCACAGGCTCCATGTGGAGCAGCGTATTAAATTTAAATCGGTGTGCTTGGTGCACAAAGCTTTCTACAAATCAAGTTCCTTATCTTTAAACTTGCTAGGCAGCTCTGCTCGCGAGCGTTGAAGACCATCCAGCCCCCGAGGGGAGGCTTGCTTGGAGGGTGGCCGCGCCTTCTCAGTGGCGGCAGCGAAGGCCTCGAGCCATCTCCCTTTTTTCCTACGGAACATCAAGTCCCACTTGCCATTTCGTCTGGCATTGAAGACTTTCGTTTTCTAGTTCCTTGCTTCTGGCTGACCTCTCCTCTTGAGCTTCAGCACCAAGATGCCTTTGGGTTTACGCTGCACTTTACAAACATGATTAAGATAAAATAAGATAAGAATATCATTATTCGGCACACACCTTTACTCCCTCCTTCACCCCACCCTTAACCAGGGATCTCACACATTAGTGAGGTCTGAAACACCGTACTGATACGAATAAGCAAAAAGGTCTGGCCATTGGACTGATATATCTGTATGAACGGGATCACTTTCCCAAGAGATGGCACTGGAAAAGCAAATGGAAATAGAAGACGGCATTTCTGCTTCATGATTGTCATGGAAGCACATCTGAACATTTAAACAATGGCGTCGGCTCCCCGCGAACCTCACGAGAGCCGACACGTATGACAAACGATGCGAACGAACTGGTAAGCGGTGCTATATTGTTTTTAAAAGATCTGGATGTAGTTACAAGTTAGAAGGCAAGTGAAAGGAGAGCACTCTGGTGATCTATCAAACGGATTACGTGTAAACACAGAACTCATGTAAAAACGAGCATACGTTGCGAGTAGCTGCACGCAGAGCAGTAGGAAAATAGTGCATTTAAAACCTATCAACCACATAATTACAGTAACGTTGGAGACAGGAGATTATTAGATGGTCAGATTAGAGTCTATATAACACTGATGCTGATTTATTAAGCATGCTACCTAGTTATAGAGCATACCACCTGGATTAGAGCATTTTAGAAATCAAATAAATGAAGAAGAGCATACATGCGGCTTCTAAATTCAACTATTTATGCTTACAGGGATTTAACTCAACTAACATGAACAAACTAGTGAAACCACTGAGGACGTATGGTAAGGTGTTTTAGAAATTATTGGATTAAACTAATCCTGGACACACTGTATTTTAAAATATGAATAGTATTAACCATGGAAACCATGAACTTTGGTATTTTGGTGCAAGCAATAGAGAATATACAGAACGCAATGAATATAGATAATTTTTCTGCTTTATAAACACTGTTTTGATTATTTGCCTTACTTACCTTATTTAAATTTTTTATACTGTTTTCTCTCCAAAGCTTCCTTTACTCCTCCCTGTTCCCAATCCAAATTATCTGTCACGTTATTATTTTGATTTTCAACATATCCTATTTATCTTATTTGACTAAATGACATGGCAGTCATGTACTTTAATTTAGTGTTAGTATATGGAAATAATGCTTATGTTTAACACTGTTAGAAAAACAAAAATGCCCTGATTTGAGAAAGGCAGATAGCCGAAACATGTGTCATCCAAAGGGCACATATTATCAGACAAATAAATAATGGTGATGAATCTTGATGCATATTCTCATTCAGTATTGCTAGACTTGTATTCAAACTATGCAACCCCCTCCAAATGGATTTTTACTGATTATACACTTTTCTGAATCGGCACTCACTCATGTCTCCATCTTTCTGATTAATGCTGATCCCACTCACCTCTCTTCCATACTCATTATTCTACTTAATCTATCTGCTGCATTTGACACTGTAGATCATCCCTCTCTCTTCCTCTTTCCTCCTTTGGTTTCAATAATACCACAATTCACAGGTTTCCTCCTTTCGCTCTGTTCACTCATTCAAAAATTCTTTGGAACAAGTATATCTCCTACCCCTGCCTACAGGCTGAGATCCCCAGGATCATTGCTTGGCCCACTCCTCTTCACCCTTCACACTTCCTCACTGGGTTAAGAAATGTCCTTGTTTGGATTTAACTACCCAATTTTTCAATTATACCCAGATTGTGTTCCCCTTTTCCTCCTTCATCCCTGGTATCTCAGAATGTGTCACCAGCTGCCTCTCCACTTTCCATCACTTGTTGGCACTTTGCTTCCCAATTCTGAACCGTCGGTATGTGTAGTTCAGTACCCATGGTTACATTTTTTTAAAGCTATTTTTATAACTATAGTGACATCGGGGGAGAAAGATTACAAGCTATGACAGCTAGTGACTCAATTGCCATATAGGTCTTCCATTAATGCAGGAACCAGGACAGACTCTGCTTAGTTTCAAAGTGAGGAAGGGGCCAGACCATGCTGTCTGATAAATCAGTGCAATTTACAAGACCACTTAGAGGAGTTGACCAGCCCTTTTCTTGCTTTAAAGCTAAACAGGGTCAGTCACAGGACCTACATGGATGGGTGACCAAATGGGCATTTGAATTGTTACCTTTTTTTAAACCGTGCTACTGTCAGTCCTTGAAGGTTTTGCACTCAGAGAAAATATTTTGCCTTTTGCTGAATTGCATTATGGTATTTGTAGTCTCCCAGTCAATAATAAAAAAATAGGTATTTTTACAGCAACAGTGGGTTTCCCGTCCCTGTAGTAACTGGGACAAATCCAACTTAGCTTCAACGCGAGGAAGGGGTCAGTCCACCAAGGATATGTTGCCTAATATATGCCCCACTTAGAAGAACACATAGAGAAACATGGCCTAAGGGGGCTAGATCCTTCCTCTCTTTGAAACTAAGCAGGGTAGGTCCCGGTTACTGCAGGGATGGCAGACAGCCCACAGTCCTGAATGCTGTGTGTTTTCTTAGTTTTAAATATCTCATAACATCCACATTTTTATAAAACAGAAAAAATGAAATTTTAAAAAACACATTTATGCTTAACACGTCTATCAGAGAACCATGGTCTTTAGGGGTTCAAGGCACAGCACTTAACCATTATTCTACAATGATGTTGTTATGTGGATGTTCACAAGTTTCATACCTAGCCTTTTATCATTAAACATATTAAATTATAGGTTAAGTATAAAATGTATGCACTATGAAACACCAAGCCATCGTGGCCTTGTAGTTAAATGGTGGGCATCGAACTCTGGCAGGCCAGGGTTCAAGGCAGATTGTTTTTTATTTTATTTTTAACTAACTTAATTTAATTAAAAGAAAAGCAACACAAGTGGGAGGTGGCAACGTTTTTTGCAGTGCAGTCCTGTGATCTTATTTAGCTTGAGGGCATTTAGACGTGGCTACAATGTCAGCCACATCCAAACAACTCTTGTGCCAAATTAACAGAGCCGGAATGGCTTTCGTGCCGAAAAGGGCACACTGAAAGTGATGCTGCAGTGGATTGGGCATGCAAAATTGGCCTGCGCCAAAATGATGGCTCACAAAAAGGGGTGTACCGCTTCGAGAACGCTGCTTAACCAAAGTGTGTGCACCATGGCAAATAATATAATCTCACTGCGCATTGCCTAAAAGTATTGTGATTTCTCAAAGTTTTAAATATCTGATAACCCATGGCATCCGCATTATTTTTTGTAAACCATGATACTTGCACTCAGAGACAATTTTTTGCCTTTTGCTAAATTTCATTCTGGTATTTGTAGTCTCACAGTCAAGATGGGGGGAATAATGCCACAATTGTACACTTTTGCCTAACATACTTCTATAAGGATGTATATATTTGAGTGACACTATGATATGCGCACTTTTGAAGTTAGCTTTATGAAGCAGAGTATTGTTGAAAAACAGCCATGGGGGTGAGGAGGGGAAATGAAGAGAGGGCAAGAAAGTCATGAGAATTTGCCCATGATGTGGCAAGAGAGTGCGCAATCCTGGACACTGGTGCAGTTATTTTCCCTTGATTGTGGCTGCTTTTCAGGGCACTAGTAAAGGACACATGTGGGTGGACAGACTAACTTTTTTTCAGAGGGCGGTTGCAACCCCTTGGTTTTTTTTTAGGTTGGTAAGCTTGCTGAAGTATTTGGATACCAGGATTTTACTCAGGTTGTCATATTCCCAGTGCAGTCACTTACCCACAAGCCCTTGTTTCATATTGGGATTGTGTTTTCCTTGGAATATTTCACTACAGATTGCTGGGTTTAAATGGTGAGTACCTTTCATACTTTGCCAGCATAATTATTGAAAGTTTTCCTCTCTCAGGTTATTTTTCTGGTGTTCATTACTTTTTTAAAATGTCCAATGCTATTTAGTCTTGCACACTTTCTTCTAATGAGAAGGTCAAATGAACTACATTTATGTATTTCACTCTACAATACGTGGCCACATACTGTGCGTATATTCATGGGTGCCAGCTTTTGATTTTTGCTGTGTTGGGGCAAAAGTACCTGGGCATATGTCATTCTTGCAGCCAATCATGCTATACCCTTTACTGTGCTGCTTAAATAAGGGTAGCTGAGCTGGGGTTGTGCAATGTCTCACAACAGTCACCAAGAGACCGGCCATAAAACAAGGGGCTTGTAGCACGTTGCTCAACCAACGTATGTGATTCTCAGAAAATAATTTAATTGCACCAGGCATTAACTAAAAACATTTGGAGTTCTCAAAGCCTGCAATGTTTTATACATAATAAAAACAAAATATATTTTTACAGCTACAGTGACATTGAGGGTGAAAAACCACTGGTGACCCAGTACTCCCATCCATGCAATAATCAGGACTGACCCTGCTTAGCTTGAAATTGAAGAAAAGGCCGGCGCTCTCAGGCCATGGTGCCTAACAATGATGCAATTGTACAAGACCGATTAGAGCAACATGGCCCGAGGAGGGCTGGCCCCTTCCTCACTTTGAAGGTAAGCAGTACTGTGTGTATATTCATGAGTGGCAGCTTTTGATTTTTGCTATGGGTGCAGAAAGTACCTTGGTATATATTATTCTTGCAGCCGGTCATTTCTTTCCCCTTTTCGTGCTGCTTAAATGTGGTTAGTTGGGGTTGTGTGATGTATCACAACAGTCATTAAGAGACCGGCCACAAAATAAGGGACTTGATGCACAGGACAGGACATTTCGGCATGGCTAGCTAGATGCCCGCCATTATGGCGTGACCTGTTTGGGCACACCCAGTTAGACAAAGCCAGTTGGGGCAGGGACCGTCCCAGCGCAAGAATGTTTTGGCATGATAGGTCGCAATTGGTGTGGCATGATCCTGCAGGCACCTGGCATTTTGTACCTCTCTGTGTAAGGATGTTTTGGCGCAAGACGCTGCATTTGGCATGAACCTTCAGGCACTTTGCATTTTGTAATATGGATTAAACGTGGAAAATATTTATTTACTGCAACATTGTAAAACAGGATGGGACATGTATTACACCGTTATTTCAGAATTGAACACATATTAAACATGAAACACATTTATTTACAGCAACATTATAAACTGCAGGCAACTATCCCTCACAAACAACTTCACACCATGTGCACACACACGCACGCTCATATCAAACACACACACACACTTCATGCACACCCTCTAAGATGACATGCACACCCTCACACCACGCATTCCCCCTTACACTGCACATATATTCAAAAAGAGGACTTCACCATCTCTGGGCAACATTATAAAACAGAAAAAAGGAAATTTAAAAAATCACATTTATGCTGAACGCTGCTATCAGAGAACCCTGGCAGCAGGGGGCGTGAAGTTAAGGAGGCTTTTGCTGAATTTCCAGGGTTTTGTTGCATTAAGTTCTCACCTTAACATCCCTGCAACTAAAGTGTTTTCCTTGAATATATATATATTTATATATATATATTAAATATTGTCCATGGCATACACGTAATTCATATTTATGTGTGTTACCTAGTATATGTTCCTATGAACTCACCCATTAACAACAGGCTTGCTATCAACACTAAAATAATTGCTGCTTGTGCTACTTGTAAAAAGGAACAACACTCAGGGTCTGCCTCCACTATCTTTACTATATCCTTTTTCTGTATCCTGGTAGAAATGTCTTCCTAACTACAAAATAAATACAGAGTAGAAAGGTAGACAGACAATGAATTTCAAACTATGGCCACTGCACTGAGAACTTAATTAAACTTCTCAATTACTTGAGAGGACTAATGGCATGAGTACTCCATACTTGCGGACGGGCTTGCTTAAGGCATTATCTTTTGCAGCTCCCTGAGTCTCAATAGAAGGGATATTGTTGTGTGCAACCCTCGCCTTTGGCTCTCTACAAGTATGTCAGCAATTTTTTCAGGATGGTGCTCTCTACTCTCATGCTTCACTTGGTCAATTGGTTTTGTGGGATTGCCTTTTGGCCTGTGTGTACTTGGCATATTGAGTTGTTTCCAGGATTCCAAGAGATTAAATTCCAATCTCAGGATACCCTTCTTCATCTGCTTCCTCCCCACTTTTGTCCAAGAGAATCTGGAACCTCTGGTAGCCCTTTTCAAAGATATCAGCTATAAAGGTAATGAGCACATTGTATTTACTTCTCCATGCTTCATCACTAGTCCATCGTCCCTTTCACTCATGACTTCTTTGGAATCCTCCTCCTGGCCCATCCACGTCCCAATACTCGAACTGACTGCTGCTTTCTTTGGGGTCACAAAAGCTACATATTTATTCTGATTCTCATGTTACCCGGTAAGCCAATCGCTATTCATTTCGATATGGGTTTCTGGGATTTTTTAACAAAGCATACAATTGAAGTGTGTCAGCTTGGATTTTATCAACAGCATTTCACTTATCTTCCTGTGACCTCCACATTTTGATATTATTGACACATTTACCAGAATTAGGGTTAGTGGGATGGCACAGGTAGAAAATGTCTCCTTCAATTACTTGCAGCTGCTGGCATCTCATTGTCAAGGATTGTCTACCTCTACAATTTCATGGGTGAGTGAACATGAGATCTCACCAAATTACACCAGATGAACACAGGAAATGGGAGGGAGAATAACTTGGACATAGCCCAAAAATGTGAGAGAAATCAGCGACAAAGGGGCAAGGGACGGAATTCCCAAGTGCATTTTCTTGTGGAACTGCTGAGTAGAAATTGGTTGGTGGCTCTTCTTGAGCGTTTACAGTATGATGCAGGCCACAACAAGGACAGTTATGTTACTATATCATGGCGGTCAGTCAAAAACATACTTTTATTTGGTTTTTAACCTTCAAGTTCTAAAAAAGACAATTCATACATTAAAAAAACCCTGGATACATATATAAAAATATCAAGGGTAAAACAGTCTAATAATCCACACATGATATGTAGTATTTACACCATAAAGGGATAAGTGGGGCACAAAGTTGCAGGTCAATCAGTGCAAGGAAATTACATATTACATTCTGAGCATCCAGATTTAACAGCACGTAAAGAGAAAAATGTCGGTAATTAATTGGTTTAAAAATCACTGAACTACAAACTAAAATATGTACAGTACTGGTTCAGTGCACAGCTGTGTAGCTAACGGAAGATTGATGCAATAGTAGTCAAGGAGAGCAATGGTCGCAGCCTCCGGCCACTATTCATCAATGTCCGTATTACCAGGGCCATACTTGATGATCAAACCTCTCAACAGCCATGCCCTGTGGATAAAACATGCAGTGCCAAATACCACATAAGGGAGCAAGCATTCTTTTAGATATGTTATGGCAGACATTACATGGCGAATACCTGCATTATTCAAGATAGCTCGCAGGTACATACATCTCAAATGGTCGTTTTTTTACACGTTATTAAAAAGTGCAGAATGTTTTCTATGCCAGATCCAGACATTTGGCAGAGGTCAGATTGCCTCCCCTGCCACCTCTTACTTGTACAGGCTACTTGTAGAAATCCAAGCCTGAATAGGACATAGGGCCTCATTACACGGAAGGCGGAGGACCAAGGTGCTATTAGCACCTTGGTCCATGCCGGTAAAATACCGGCACCGCCTTGGTGGAAAGGGGAATTACCGCCCCATTCCAAGGTTGGTGGGGCGGTAATTCCCCCTTCCACCACTGCCCTTCCCCATTCCCATTTTTGCCCCATAGGACATAATGGGAATGAGGAAGGTGCTAATTACGGCACCGCAATTTTGCGGTGCCGTAATTAGCACCAATGTCCCTTAGCGTTTGGTTTTTAACACCTGCAAAAAGCAGGCGTTAAAGCACCAATCCACTGAGGGACCTCGTAGTAAGGCTGTAATGGTTAACGGTCACCGTTACCATTAACGGTGACCGTTAACCATTACCACCTTCCGTGTAATGAGGCCCATAGAGAGATTTCTCGAAAGGCGAGAGAATGGTGTTAAGATAAACCTTTAACCCTAATTCTACTGTGGTCTCAAAATATTCCACTCCAAATTTATGTTTTGTGGCATCGACTATAAGTTCTTCATACATAAGCCTTAATTATCAGGGCATTCAAATCCCATACCTGAGGTACCTGTATATCATGCTTGTGATTACACCAGTATATCTTCTTTTCTGCTTTTTGTCAGTTTCTGTGGCATCTACACCATTTTGGTGACTGTGTTACCAGCAGAATCTTTCAGCTCCTCAACCTCCTCAATACCTACTTAATACCTTATTCTCCCTTGGAACATTTCCCAAAATCCCCCACAACCATCTACCTATAGCATTCACCCAGTATCACCTGTCTTTCAATATGGAAATTTGGTTGGTTCCTATTCCGGCCAAATGTGTTGACCCGCTGCGATGGTTCACTAGTGTTAGGATGACTGACAGTGCCGTTGTGAATGAGGTGATCCATAAAGAGTCAGTGTCTCATTGTCGGTATGTTCCTGACAACAGGGACTTGCTCTTCCCCATGTCAGTCTACCCTCTGAGAGGTTTTGGTGGACCCTTCCTCTGATCTTGTCCACCATGGGTGCTGCTGTCATGGAACATAAATCTGTGAATGAAAGAAAGCTGCACCTGGATATACATATATCAGAGGTACACTACAGATGCATGCACATCTGCCTGCTTCTGAATCCCCCTTACTTATAAATACATTCATCCCAGGTAGAGAACTCAGAAAGTTTCCTTCCAACACTCTGGTTCTCATTTTTTGGTGCAAGATTGCATGAACACCTTATACATCTTCCTCATCATTTTCCCTTTGCACGAGCAGCAAACCCTCCTCAAGACAGGCAACCAAGCCCCAGCATCACCAATTTATTAATAATTCCTCTGCCTCAAAAGAGCAAGGTAGAAGGAGCAACATGGTCCACCTAACACTCTTTTTCATGTCTCAGTGAGGCAGGTGCCTGTGGTGCTATGTGGAACCTACCTCAAGGCAATGTCTTCAGTAGGCATATGCAGAGAACTATTTGCATGTCAACAACCAAACTCCCCGGGACCAGGGTATGGGGTTGGCATTTTGGGATGCAATCAGGGTGCCAGACGCGTGAGTCAATCGGCTTTGGATACTGCTGTTGGATTTTCCATCTGCACTCCAACCAACTCCACCTAGTATGCAGAAATTGAATGAGCATGATAAAGACAGGGCCAACAAGTACTATAATACAGGGAATCTTGACTCTGAATTGTCATTCTTGAGTGTTGATAGCAGGAAGGATAGCAGGCTCAACTGGGACTTCTATGTGCAGTCTAAATTCAGCTGATGTCAGCAGTAGGGACTCACAGATCCTAGTGGTGGTTGTAGGGAAAACACATAAAGGAGAGGAATGCCAGTCCCTCTGTATATGCCTTGGTGCATGGTTGTGTTAAAAACTGTTCTTTGTACTTAGGGTCTCATTTAGAGTGTGCCAGAAAATATGCCGGTAAAATATACTGCAAACTTTTCTGTTAGTGCATGTGGCACAATGTGTCACACCAGCCAATTCAGGCCTCGTCGCCAAACAAATCCGCAATGGTAGCTCTTGCATGTGTACAAAAAAAACGCAGAAGGTGACCAATACAGCAAGCGCAACAGTGCAAGCTGGTTATTTTGGCAATGTGACAATGCTTGCGAAAACAGCAGTGCGGAAGGCAGACATCCGGCAAATCAGTAGCAAATCACAGCACTTACTGGACAATGCTACAAATGTAATCGACTGTGAATAAAGAATTTCGTAACATCATCTACAAAATATGAGTGGCACACAAGGAGCAGGGGATGATTCAGGTGGCAAGGGTGCAGAGGGGTACACACATAAAATGAATTAATCCTGCAATAGTTGACACTCCTGGCAGGGGAGGTGGCCAAGAAGGCAACCAGGCTGGTTGGCAATCTAGTATCCAAAATAGCTCTCAGACAGGCTACAGAACTCTGGAGCTGTGTCAGAGCAGTGCTATCGTATTCCCGGAGTACCAAGGACTGCCACAAGGGATGGGCAACCTCAAGAGATGTGTCAGAGGCATCCCGTGTGACCATCTGATAGAATGCATGGCATCAGGTGGTGTCTATCTTTCCTTAGGTGTGTACCATACATCAGTTGCCCAGTCAGCAATTTTCCAACTGAGAATTCTTCACATAACCTTTAAATCATGTTCATAAAATGCAGAGACTATTCTTATAAACAGTTTAGTATATTTCTGTTTAGATGACGTCAATTCCCTTTATTTCGGCCTGCCAATGCCTTTTATGCGCAGACACCAAAGGGTCCAAAAAACGTGTTGCACAATTACCACGCTAATTAGCACTTTGGGATTCTATAACCCCAGCCTTCAATCACCTTCACTGGTTGACATTGTACCAAAGTATCCAGTTTAAATGTATTTGCATGGTACATAATGCCACAAAAGGACATAGGCCCAGAGTAGCAATGTCCACATTACCAGCTCCAAAGAACAAGGAGGGCATGGCCTTACCACACTTCTAGAAATACTATTAGGCAGCACAGATAAGGGTCATGAGATAATGGTCAGCGGAAGGCTTACACAAAATATTGGCTAGACATGACAGGGAGGTAGCGGGGTCACCCCTTCCGGGGTTGATGTTGTTAAATAAACAAAACAGACACCCTAATGTTAAGATTAGTGAAATAATAGAGATAGGGGTGGAACTATGGGACTCGGCAATAGAAAGAGGGGCACTCATTGTGAAACCAGTCCCATTGTATACGATGTTCAGGAACCCAAAATGTCAATCAGGGATGGAAAAAGGGACATTTAAGAAATGGGAGGAAGCAGGCTGTAAAAAGATATGAGATATGTATTCAGGACAAACCCTTAGGACATTTGAGGAATGGTTTCAAAATCTGGGTCGGACAGGGAAAGCTAGGTTTAAATATAACCAACTGAAGCATTGGCTCACCACCCCAACCATTAAGGAAGCAGAAACGAGACAACTGACACCATTTGAAAAATATATAATGACACATACAGGGTCAAAGAGCCTTGTCTCAAACCTCTATAGATTCCAGAACGAACAGAAGGAAGAAGTCCAATGAAATTATCTGAAAAACTGGGAATACACCCTAGGGGAGAACATTTGAAAGAACCAGTGGGACATTTGTGGAGATCCATCCCAAAACCAACTAGAGTCATACAGGTGAGAGAAATGTGGATTAAAATCCTCCTACAATGGCACTATACCCCGAGACGATTCATGCTATGTTACCCAAGGTTTCAGATCAATGCTGGAGGGGATGCAAGTCAGTGGGGAACTGGATACATATATGGATGGAATGTCCGGACCTGCAAACGTTTTGGGATGGGGTAAAAGCACAAATGCAAAGGATGTTCCAGGGGGTGGGACAACTGGGAGAAATTATCTGGCTGTGTGGAATGTCAGAGCCAAAGTCGAAAATACCAACTAAATCACAGAAACAGGGGTTTATGATTTCACTTATAGCGGCATGACTGGTGATAGCACAACGATGGAAACAGCAAACAGCGCCCACACTCCAAGACTGGCTACAGAAAGTGTGGAACGTTGTATCACTGGATTGGGTAGCATAAATAATCCAGGGAGATCAAGAGGGAGTCAAGAAAGGCTAGGGGCCAGTATTGAGTTATTTACAAAGTGACTATATGGAACAATGGTGCCCACACAAGATCAGAATATTGGACATTGTGGAATCCTGAGAGGAAAATAAAAATCCAAAAAGAGGGACTATACTTCTGGCAAGGGGAGGGGGGTAAGGTGAGTAGTTGATTGTTGAATTGAAATGTTGATGATATGCAATGTGAAAATCAATAAAAACACAGTGGAAAAAAAAGATACCACATTATTTTACAGATACAGCCATCCGTGACTCTGGTTCCCTTATGGACACTATCTAACTAGTGTGCATGACCAAACCCACCCTAACCCACATAACACACTAACATCACCACAAAACACCACCACAAACCCAAGGCACTGAATCTTACCCATACGGTTACAATGAACAAGGCATCTCGCACAAACTACCACATGCAAACACAACACCCACAGACGACAGTTACTCCTGGTTCTGAACCTATCCTCTCACCCTATCCCCACTAACCCACCCACCCTCCTCTCTTGCAGAGCCACGCAAGTGCCTAGAGACTGCCCCTGGGTGATAGCAGTGCATGGTATAAATCAACATAACATAACAAAAGATGAATGCTGAGCTTTAGAAAATACATTTGATAAAAGAAAGAATTGAAAATAGGTACCTATCCTGCGATTTCCAGTGCTTAATTTGTAAATGAATAAGTGCCAGGGCCCAAACATTGAACAGACCCTGAATGTGCCCGACTTAGTGCCCCCGTCTGCAGAGTCACAGCGAACCCAGAGTCATACTGACAGTGGCACATATATATAGGGTGCTGGCATACCCGATGAACTAGTAATCTGCACCTGGTACCATAGCTGCTAGGCATCTGCCCGCACCACATACTGAAGCCACACACATTGCTGCATCTGTGCTGCCAGTTGGTGAGGCTGGCTGGAGCAGTTTTCTGGCATGAGCAGCATGAGCAGCCAGATATGTCACCTTCGAGTTCATTTTTGTACATCAAACTGGACACGTAGCACAGCAGCACGGGTGTGGCTCATACTTTTTGTTTGTTGTGCAATTAAGACTGAATGACAATTAAAGAAATATAGTTGCCAAAATGCAACATCAAAATGTATCTGGGTCTGAGACAATATGTGCCTGTGCTCACAAATAAGTGCTCGGGCTGAGTTCTTGCAAACACACCCACAATTTAAGCACTGGTGATTTTGGTACAACGTTCATTCATCGCCTTTTTTTTCATGGGGTTTCTTGCTGAAAGAAAATATGGGGGGGTAAGGATTATAAGCGGTAGGAGGGGTGGAAGGATAGGGAATAAATAAAAAGGAAGAGGGAATTTGGGGGTATTCATTAGTAAGGGTTCTAGATAAAGAGCATAAAGCAATGGTGATAGGGGGTAAATAAACTGTACGTATAACAGTGAAATATGAAGTATGACCGCAAATCGCTGGTAGGTTGAACACCTTCGGGGACCGTACTCCAGGTCAGCTGGGAGAGGACAGTGTAGTAGGGTGCATGGGTGCCACAGTTATGTGTGCAGCAGATGTATTTGCCTGATGGTAGCTGCATCCTAGGATTAGGTGTGGTGCTTTTGACATCAGTTGAATGTGTGCAGTCTGGCGGGTGGACATCCAGACTGGTTCTGGCTGTGTTAGGCCTGAAGGACGCTTATGTGGGCAGCTAAGCTGGTTTGTCATGGGGTATAGATGCGTTTTATTAGAGTGTTGGGTTGTCGATGGGGTAGTGATGCATCTTTCGATGGGGTAGTGTTCATATGTGATCAGCTAGGCTGAACTGATCGAGGGGTATATCTACACTCTAATTGTGTGAATGTGTAGAGCAGAGAGTAAGCATGGTGGTATGCAGAGGGAGTGTTTGGTGGAGTTAGAATCTAAGGAGATCGATATTCCGGATTCCAGGCGTCGGTCGTTTGGAGCGGGTCACTCGGCATATTCATTAGCAACATTACGTCGAGGCAATTAGTTGTCGGATGCTAGGTTAGTCGCAAGAGAATGATTGTGATTGGTATTGTGGAAACAGCCACGTCTTTAGAGCTTTGCGGAACGTCATATAATCTTGGGTGTGATGAATATGAGGGGGAAGCGAGTTTGACAGAGTTAGTGCCAAGGTTGAGAAGGCGGACCCTCCAATCCTGGCAAGTTAGCAGCTGGAATTACAAGAAGGAGGGCGGTGCTTGAGCTTAGGGTGCAAGATGGGAGATAAGATTTTAACTTCTCTTTTAGGTTTATTGGGCCAGACTTGTGCACAGCTCGGTGAGTGATGCATAGGGTCTTGAAAATGGCCCTTCGTCCGACAGGGAGCCAGTGGAGGGTTCGGAGAGCTGGTGAGATGTGGTTTCTAGAACTTTGTGTTTACTGATTTCAAGATACTGCTCGACAGCTCACATTACCCCTCCTAAAACGAGCCTGGCTGCTCAGCCACACTATCAACTTGTGTAGTACAGGGCTATATTAAGAGCTGGTTCCCTAATACGAAGAGATATGTCTTATGAGGTCCCACACCGGTTGGAGTTTAGAAAAACGTATCTAACAACGAGTGAAAACGCTCCAAAGGGAAATCCCTGTAGGGGAAGCACACTCCAAAGGGAAATCCCTCTAGGGAGTGCTTTAAGAGTCCATCAACAAAAATAGCACAAAAAGCCATAGCATACTCTTTCAGGCTTTAGGCCCTTTTCATCGACTTAAATGTTTGACATTAAGTATCTATCACTGCACGTTATATCAATTCAAATTGTGACATACCTACATTTAAAAAAAATGGAATCCCAAATGTTCTGTGTAAAGGCACTATACCAGGAACTGCTAATGTACTTACAATATTAACTAGCATGGGCCAACAGTTCACACATGGGCTACATTTACAACTGTAGTACTTCAACTGCAACCAGTGTGGTCTTTCTTCCCCTTCAATGCTTACCGCACAACATTCCTGCTATATCTGCAATACCAAACCAGTATCTCACCTGACCTTTAAAGGCTCATATTTAGGTCACACCTTTAGGGCTTAACTATATGCAAGTTGAGACAAAATAGGTTCTTACATTTTTGATTTTGAGTAATTTGTATAGCGCACCTAATAAACCGAATCTCATCTGGGTGCAAATTTAAACTAAAACACCTTGTGGGGACCAAAAAACATTTGTTACCAGAAGAATTAATCCAAAAAACAATACCCAGTCTCCATTGTTAAAGTCTCATCCATCCAAATTATTTGCACAGCTGGGTCTTTAAAACCATGCTAAAGTGGCAGATTTAATAGCCCGAATCCCCAGTGGAAGGTTGGTCCACAGCTTTGGGCCATATAATGCCAATCTACGGTGACGGACACGTAATACCTGTGTGGGCACACATAAACAAATGTTGGCTGTGACATGACGTGCAACATACCCTCTGAGTGCTGGAAGGAGCCAGACTTTCCCCCTTGTTTGTTTGTTTGTTTGTTTATTCACTTGATTACACGCACCAGACCGTGAGGTAATAGGGCGCAACAACAATAGTCAAATGCGAGGTTTACATAATAATACAATATATAACAGTATATACAAATAAGGACGTTACAGAAATACAGATCACAATTCACAGTTCAGAAATAGGCAACTACGTATTTACAATAATATAAATGTACAGGTATACATTTGGAGGTAGGTCGCCAGAAGGAACTCACAAACTTGCCACGTAGCAAAGAGGCAGACCATGACTGTGAGTGTCAGCAGTAGATAGTTATCGGAGTGTGGGCCATTCCACTCATGATACACGGTGGCATGCCGGTGTGTGGGGATAGTCGGTATGCGGCCGGCAGAGACTATGGGTCGGTCTGGATGATGTATTTGGTAACATTCTTCTTAAAGTGTAGGAAGGGTAGGTCCCTACACAGGTCTTGGGGAATGGTGTTCCATAGTTTTGCTGCCTTAACGGGGAAACTATTGCCACTGATAGTGGTGAGTCTAAATCTGGGTATAATCAGGCAATTAGTATTGCCCACTCTAGTTGGCCTAGTAGACGTTCTTCTTTGGAATGTATCTGCCAGGTAGCTAGGAGCAGCATTGTTAAGGGCTTTGTGCGTCAAGGATAGGGTTTTAAGCTGAATTTTATTATTTGTCGATAGCCATTTGTGTTGGCGTCTGAGGGATGAAATATGAGTTCTTTTGTTAGAGCCTAGGGCTGCTCTAAAGGCATTGTTTTGTAATATCTGGAGCTTCCGAATAGTAGTTTTCTTAGCTCCACTGTAAAGGGCGTTACAGTAGTCAATCCTGGAGAGTATTAAAGCTCTGGCCAGAATCAAACAACTATTCTCAGAGAGGAAAGGTTTACCTGCTCGTAGCAGTTTACAGGTGTAGGCTGTGGACGAATTAAGTGATTTTAGCTGATTGTCAAAAGACAATGTGGCATCCAGATAGAAGCCCAATGTTTTTACCTCCTTAGAGACCTTGATGGTAGTCCCATCAATATTAAATGAGGTAAACACCTGACCTAGTTTTTTAATGTTAGCCTGTGAACCCAGAATCAACAACTCAGTCTTATCATCGTTTAAGCATAGCCCATGTGTGGGCATCCAAGCTTGGATGATAAGATAAATCTTGTTCACCAACTCGGTGTCCTTACTATGATCTCCAGAAAGCGGAAGGAGAATCTGAGTGTCATCTGCATAGTTAGTGTACATGACACCCAGAAGATCCAGATCATCAAACAAGGGTTTGGTGAAAATATTGTAGAGTGTTGGCGAAACACAGGAACCCTGCGGGGCACCGCACTGGATAGGGGTCGGGTCAGCTTCTGCGAAGGGGAGAAGACTTTCATCGTTCTCTCACTCAGGAAAGATTCAATCCATCGGATAGCTTCCTGAGAAAAGTGGGCCTCTGAGTCAAGATGTCCACAGAGGACTCTATGATCAACCAGATCGAATGCGGCTGAGAGATCAAGCAGAAGCAGAAGTACTACCCTACCTTTGTCTCTCAGCTCGTCAATTTGCGATTTTAAATCAATTAAGGCTGTTTCCATTCCGTGTAATGGTCGGAAGCCAGATTGTCTATTGCCTAGTAGTTTATGGCGTTCAAGATGTTGTTGAATTTGAATATAGGCAGCTTTGTCTAAAATTTTAAGTAGAAATGGAACCGTAGTAATGGGGAGGTAATTAGTCGGAATGAGGGGATCTAGAGTCTGTTTTTTGAGGAGAGGGAGCACCCATGATTGTTTAAGATTGGCTGGGATAGTGCCAGATGCGAAGGAGGCATTGATTAATTTTGTAATGAAAGGAGATAGATCTCTGACAGCATCCTTTATAAATTGCGCTGGACAAATGTCACCTTTACAATTAGAAGGCTTAAGTGACAAGATTATTTTTTCTACATCCGGGATGGACATTTTAGAGAAGTAGAATGCATTATTATGTCCTATCGGTGATAGGAGAGGCAGAGTGTTATTTTGTGTGCATTGTAAATGTAATGCTTCTTTCTTCTGCTGGATTTTGTGTTGGAGCATATTTATTTTATTAGCTAGCGCCTGTTGGATGTCTGTACACCATGTTTTATCTTTCGTGCAGATGTCAGGTATTGCTTTTGGGGATCCTAATTCTTTTAGAATGGAGAATAATTCCTTCATGCTGGAATTTGATTTGGCAATACGCTCATCATAAGAGTTTCGTTTTGCTTGGCAGAGTTCCTTCTTTTAGTGCTAGGTGAGTGAGGTTAGTTTAGTTTTATTCTCGGTCGATGGGCAAAGTCTCCAATTGGTTTCACTCTTTCTCTTCAAAGTACGAAGGTCTTTAAGTTGTGGCGTGAACCATTTGTTCAGATGGGCTCTTGGTTTACTAGCTCTTAATTTTAATGGGGCAATCTTGTCCAAAGTGGTAAGCATAATGTTGTTTTATTCCTGGACTAAGGTACTTGGATCAAGATTTTCAGATAGGGCGTTAAGAGTGGGAGGATAGCAGGAATTACTTTCTCAATGGTAAAACTTTTTTTATTTATAGTGATACAAGGTGGCACTAGCGGAGGAGCTGGGGGTGTGAGTCTTTTAGTGGAGAGGTGGAAGGATATTAGTGAGTGATCAGTCCAAAAGAGGGGCAGGATAGAGGAAATGGTAGCTGAACAGTTGTAGTCAGCTATCCAATCCAGTATTCTCCCCTTCTGGCGGGTAGGTTTGTTTACTTTTTGTGAGAGTCCTAATGAATTAATTATATTAGCTATATCAATTGCGTTTTTGTCCAATTGGTCATTAAAACCTAAATTGAAATCCCATAGGAGGAGAACTTGAGAGGATAGTTTAAGGTTGTTTGTAAGTAGGTTATGCAGATCTTTCTCAAAGGTGCCAAGAGGGCCACGAGGTCTGTAGATTAAATGGATGGTGAGAGTTTGTGTGTTATTTATCTCTAGTTTAGCCGAGAGGAGTTCACGTGAATTTAATATGTCGGTAGGAGCCAACCTTAGAGAGAGGGATGTTCTGAAGATAATGGCGGTACCACCGCCTCGTGAGGTTCCATGTAATAATGTCACCACAAAAATCTCACCATGCAAAAATATTGCCGAAAAATGGCCGTTTTTTGTGGCGACATTATTGCATGGAACATGCGGGGGACACCCCTGCAACCCCCCTTTTTTAATGTATTTATTTATTTATTTATTTATTGCCCCTGTCCCCATATATATGGTCACCCATATAATATCGCTGCGACCTTTTCCCGGCAATATTATTCACGGTGACCATATATATGGGGATAATATTACCTGATACCCCTCGTGCACCGTCTCTGTCTTGTCTCATTATAGTGTAACCAGCTGGGACGGCTAACATAAGCAAGGGTCCTGCTGCATTATGGAGCCAGGTTTCTGTGATGGCAAGGAAATCAAGATTACCTTCTGTAGTAATGTCAGCTAATTCAGTGGCGTGGGCGACAAGCGATCTTGCATTGAGTAAAGCTCCTTTGATGTTCGGGGTCTCATTTACTTCTGTGACTGGACTGATCAGAGCTGTCTTACTATCAGCACGTAGTTCTGTATGAGCTGTAGATGTGTTCCTCTCCAGACAATAGCAAGTACATAGGTGGATGTCTATTAGGGCCCATGAGTAGGATCTTACTGTGGGGACATGCTTCTCCTCGTTGACTGTGATGCCCCCTGTTTCTCTGTGATATCCAATCTTCTGCCTTCAAATATTATGACCACCTCTATTATGCTGGTGACAAGCCAGGCCATATTTCATGGTGGTGTTTTGGCGGGCCTTTACCAATATCTACGGGCCGATTGAAGGCACCTATCTGTATTTATCGTATGTGGCGTGTATCCTTCTTCAGATGCATTTTTTCTTTTTTCTTCATGTCCTGTGTTTTTGTGTGCGGTCTTTGTCACTGAATTCGGAAATGCCCTCTTTTTGACTTATACTTCCATACTCTAAATGATGCACATAGTGGAAAATGGGCTCGAGGAGGCATGGCAAAGACAGAGAACACTCCAGATCCAGGTTTACTGCCTATACAGAGTGAGGGGACAATGGGGGATACAGAGTGAGGGGACAATGTGGGTATGACAGGAGACATGAAAAATGTCCACATCACTTTAGTCAGGATGCTTGTAAAGTTAGGGCTCTGTTTTGTGTGGAATGGGCTGGCGCTCCAGCCATCCCTTAATTTCCATCCAAAAGTCTTGCCAGATTGTTGTGTCAATCAGGATGTAGTCCTAGCCTCGTCTGAACTTCCTATTGGTTTCTTCCCTCCACATCTCACCTTTTGTAGAGGGACTGTCAAGATCTGTATTGGACGGGTTTCTTCCCCTCCTCTGAGGTTCTTTTTGTAACCTTTGACCCTACCTTCAAGGGCAAAAGGTCTTCCACTGTCATCCATATTTTCTGGATCCAGGTGGCCATTTCTCTTGGCCTACGAGAATTACAAGGTTGCCCATCCTCCATTGGTAGAGAACTGTTCGATCAGATGGATGTTTCCTTTTAGGCTGTGTAGAGGGGTATTGCCCTATCTGACATCTGTATGGCCACTACTTGGTAATACCCTGATGTCTTGAAAAAGCATTATATGGTGAGTGTTGGGGCTCAGGACTCCTCCTTTGGTTGTGCTATCTTGAACTCAGTATCTGTATAAGCTGGGTTCCACCAAAGAAATCTCATAAAGTGTAGCATTGTATTGTCTCTTTGCGGTTAATTTAATCTAAAAAGTCCCTCCTTATTGGTGCATGCCCAAGCATAAGGACTGTGAAAAGGTAGACCAGACTAATGAGGAGGTAAATGCCTGAATTTGTATTGGTAACCTTCATTACACTGAGTCCTTAGCCTTCTTGAGACAGTTCTATTTTTCACACTCCATATCCAGCAAGGTGTGGAGGAGCGGATGCTTGTGATATTTGCATGTGTTTTTCATAAGAATTTAGAAGAGGTCTATTGCTACTTATACCCTGCTCCTTGGAGGAGAAGGAGTAGGCGGGTTGTCTGTCTCAAGGAGAGGGGAACCCCAGGAATAAGGACTATGATGAGGAATAGACCTAGATGGGGGTGTGTTTATGCACTTACAGAGGTAATGATCTGGATGTCAGTCAATTTTGTGCCCTGGGATTACTGTATTATCACCTTGTGCTTTCTCTCATTACAATCTCATGTGCCACAACCTTTAAAAAGCTATTGATGGCCTAAATTCTGCACGTGGATCCCCCTTGTGGTGATCAGACCCCTGTGTAATTGGAGCCATGACTATTTATAGTCATGGCTATTAATTTGAGCTTAAGTGCAACCTATGAACTACCTAGAAGCAGAAGCTACTGCCTTGTACAACTAGGAGGTAGATGGCATGTGAGGAGGGAGATACAGCTTGTGGGCATTGCTTGGTTATCAAGCCACTGATTACTGCCCATCACCATGCTAATGCTTTACTACCCACGACCCACCTCTCCCCATCCAAACCACATGCTCCTGAGGTATCTTTGAGCTAGCTCTATTGAACAGTAATATCAAACTTGAGCCTGTCAGTGTTATTTCTAAGCTTCCTGTTGAGAGTTAATGTCTTCATTCCAGCTGTAAGTGTCCTTGTGTTTTAAAAATGTCTTAACTCACTGCACCTTCAGCAACTTGATTGATATGTGTGTATGTGCTGAAGTCCTACTAAAACAAGCATTGACAAAGCAAGAGTTGTGGCTTGTGACTATGCCTTAGATCAGCATATGCTCCGGTAATCACACCATTTTCCAGTTGTTGCAGACTTATGGCCAGGCAGTACCATTAGAGAAGTGCCCGGCAAATGCCTAGCCCATGCCCACACAAAAGCCAAAACTGCTTTGCTGTTGCTGGTTTCATTTCCTATCTGGGCGTTTTGACATTGTTGTTTCAGGGCGGCACTCTCTCGATAGTCTGGAGTGCACCGCTGCAAGGCATGCTCGTGAGTGTGCTCTTGTTCTGCAACAGCATGGGATGCATTTTTATTTGTTTCGAGGTTTACACTATTTATTGGCAAGCCGAATACAATAAAACCACGCTGCGTTCTGGCCAGGGATGATGGCATGGGCAGCAAATAACCTACTGCAGAAGCAAGTACGAGCAATAACTGCAGGCAACCATTTCAGTGTCAGCCTCGGTAATGTATTGCAGGAAGCGAGAAAGTCAAATCATTCAGAGAGTGCACAAATACTTCACCCTAGTGACAACAGAATATTGCCTACATTGACCAAAGAAGTGCTATGAGCGGTTATTGCACGCCCTCCTTCCTGCACGAGACTGTTTATGCTCAATATGTATTCTACATGCACTGTTTGCAGGGGAAATGAAAATGCAAAGGGCAAAACCCATGTGTGATTCTGTCTGGAATTATTTCTGAAGCATGCCCTAGGAGTGAGCAAACTGGCAAGAACCGTATTGTTACTTCGAAAAAATAGACGAGCATACTAACTACAGAGGTGTCTCTAACGAGTGGCACATTGCAACCAGTATGTTTACACCTCATAAACTGTGTGCAAATGAGTGTCTTGTTAGACATTATGGATTTCTTAAATGTGTTCTAAGTATGCTAGGCAGGTTTGGAGGGTCGTCCAACTCCAAGCATCGAGGGCCGGACCCATGTCGGATTTTCATGATGCCCCTCATTAATATTCATGAGACACATTTGCATACAATGATTCTAAATGCATGTACATTTTCCCTCATGAATATGAGGGATATCCTGACAATCCATCAGGATCCTGACACTCCAGGCCTGGAGTTGGACAAGCGTTTCAAGATACAATAAAATGCATGTGAAGTTATAGTCCGTGCAATGAGAAATGGAAGTATATATTAACTAATGTTGGGACATTTGGGATATGCTTGACTCTGTCGAGGAACACTTTACTGCATGTTATTTACAATCATTTAAAATCTAGAAATACTGAAAATATGGTCACAGAAATAGTTTGGTAAATGGCTGTCTTACATGGAAAGACACCATATGATTTTTCCAAACATGTTTGAGCTCTCAACACGTGTTATTGTTTGCATTCTTGGGATCAAAAGTAACTCCAGTATGTAACATCAATAACTATGCTGTCACCGAATACAAGGAAGACAGTCAGCATAAAGCATGTGCGCACCAATCCATGAAAATGCAGGGCTAGAGGAAGTGACATCAAATGCCCAATGGCATCACAGGAAGGGACATCGTGTGACTTTTCAACCTTTCGTGTGACTTTTCAACCCTTAAAGGGATACTCTAGTAAAAAATTTTATTTCAAAAATGGATAGGCCACATTAAAAAAAAAATACTAGCATCCTCCGTTTTAAAACTTCCTATGTAAAATTTTGAGCTATTCAAGCTCAAAATTCGAAAAAGCAAGCACAGGGACGCCGCCATTTTGTGAAATGGAGGCCCTCCTGTGCTGGCTTTTGCTTTTGCGGCACTAATGAAGGAAAAGCCAGCCAGCTGTAGTAAACAAAGTCTACCGCTGGGTGGCTTTCCCTTCATTAGTGCCGGGACTCGGAGGACGCGGACCGGAGACCAGAGCAGGAAAGCTGCAGCTGAATCTCGGTAAGTGCTATACAAAAAATAAGCACTAGCTGTGTTTTTTTTTCTAAGTTTTCCGGGCTGGAGGAGCCCGGAAAACTTCGAAATCAAACCGCAGCTTTAAAAACGTTGTATTTATGTTTGCGGTCGCTTTTGAAGCGACCGCAAACATAAATACAACGTTGTGTTTGAAAACGCTGCGGTTTTTCTTTCCAAGTTTCTCAGGCTCCTCCGGCTTGGAGGAGCCTGAGAAACTCGGAAAGAAAAACCGCAGCGTTTTCAAACACAACCGCGTGTGTTTCTGCCTGCTGCGGCTATCACTTTGGGTCTCCAGCACCGGAGACCCAAAGTGATAGCCACAGCAGGCAGAAACACACGCGGTTGTGTTTACATGCCGCGTAGTGTTTCTACCTGCAGCTGATTTCCCATTTGGGGCTCTCGGGCTCCCCGTGGGGAGCCCGAGAGCCCCAAATGGGAAATGCTACGTTGTCTGCCTAAATCTTCTTTTCCATTTGGGGCTCTCGGGCTCCCCGTGGGGAGCCCGAGAGCCCCAAATGGAAAAGCAGATTCAGGCAGACACAACGCGGTTGTTTTCCGCAACGCCGCGTTGTGTCTGCCTGAATCTGCTTTTCCATTTGGGGCTCTCGGGCTCCCCGTGGGGAGCCCGAGAGCCCCAAATGTGAAATGCTACGTTGTCTGCCTGAATCTTCTTTTCCATTTGGGGCTCTCTGGCTCCCCGCGGGGAGCGCGAGAGCCCCAAATGGAAAAGCAGATTCATGCAGACACAACGCGGTTGTTTTCCGCAACGCCGTCTGCCTGAATCGTCTTTTCCATTTGGGGCTCTCGGGCTCCCCGTGGGTAGCCCGAGAGCCCCAAATGGAAAAGCAGATTCAGGCAGACACAACGCGGTTGTTTTCCGCAACGCCGCGTTGTGTCTGCCTGAATCTGCTTTTCCATTTGGGGCTCTCGGGCTCCCTGTAGGGAGCCCGAGAGCCCCAAATGGTAAAGCAGATTCAGGCAGACACAACACGGTTGTGTTGGAAAACGCTGCGGTTTTATAACCGCAGCGTTTTCCAACACAATAACGTTTTATTTATGTTTGCGGTCGCTTTAAAGCGACCGCAAACATAAATACAACGTTTTTAAAGCTGCGGTTTTATTTCTAAGTTTTCCGGGCTCCTCCAGCCCGGAAAACTTAGAAAAAAAAACGCAGCTAGTGCTTATTTTTTGTATAGCACTTACCGAGATTCAGCTGCAGCTTTCCTGCTCTGGTCTCCGGTCCGCGTCCTCCGAGTCCCGGCACTAATGAAGGGAAAGCCACCCAGCGGTAGACTTTGTTTACTACAGCTGGCTGGCTTTTCCTTCATTAGTGCCGCAAAAGCCAGCATAGGAGGGCCTCCATTTCACAAAATGGCGGCGCCCTTGTGCTTGCTTTTGAGCTTAAATATCTCAGAATTTTACATAGGAAGTTTTAAAACGGAGGATGCTAGTATTTTTTTTTTAATGTGGGCTATCTATTTTTGAAATAAAATTTTTTACTAGAGTATGCCTTTAACGATATCCCAAAAAGTGACGTCACTTGCCCGTTAATACTACACATACTCTAGAAAGTAACATCACTATTGTAAACAAAAACTACAGTTGATGTAATAATAATAAAATAGCACAAATGTAGTAAAGAGGCAAACGTTATTGTGATGCCTTAAAATACCAGGATTAGAGGTTGTTTTGCGTGGTGAGGGACCACATCTTTTCCCTTGAAAAGCTTGGAAGTCTGGGAAAGTATGGTGTGGATGGATGCCAAGATCAATTAAAAATAAGGGCTTCTCCTGGTTCTACTCCCTCACACCTCCTCGCTCCACTCCAGTCACCCCTCCTCACTCTGCTACTCTCACCACTCCTCACTTTGCTTCTCTCACTCCTCCTCTTACTCACAACTTCCAGCCCTTGCTCCCTCTTCCTAAACCACTCCCTCTCACAATTCTCACCTCATCACTTCTCTCCTACACCACTCTCCTTCACCCCTCTCCACTATCCTTACTTTCTTCTGTGACACACTCCCTCCCACTATACCTATTACCCTCACTCCTGAACGTGTACCTCACACTATTCCCGAACTACTACCCTCACTTGCACAGTCTCTCTCTCTCACTGCCTCACTCTTACCAAAATGGGGTCACTCTTCCTCAAAACCAATACCCCACTTGCATTCTGCTCCAACTCTGCCACCAACTCTTCAGCACTCCATCCATCCTCCCTCTGGTCTCTTGGTCCACCGCCATGGCTCCTAATCTCACCCATTCAAACCACTCCATTCTTCCCTTTTTAATGATTTGGGTCATAACAAACACACTTGCTGCCACCTACACCTCATTCTCCCTGGAAATAACTACGAGTGTATCATACTTATCATACCTAGATGAGCCCTACTCTATTGATACGTCATGGCAGTGTTACAGTTTCACACACCCATTAATTGTGCATGTGTGTGTCTTTTTTCCAAGTCTTGACTTATATGAGAAATGCTGATTATAACCCATACTGCTGACTATACCCCATACTGATGACGTCCCCATGTTTTTTGTGTATATGATTTTTTGTTTGTTTCTATATTTTTTGTCTATGTCCTAAACACCTGTTTTTCCAATGTGTTTTCAATTATGATTTTGTTTTGTTTTTTTCGATGTATGCAATTGTTGGATACCCACTAACTCCAAACTGTGGTGAACAACTTGGCTTTGTGCTCACTTTCTCATTTCCCAAACTATTATCCTGGTTTGCATATGTTCTTCCTTTGCCATTTTTGAACATTAATATGGAATTGATGTTGATGTTGTTGATGTACACGGGTTCAATGCTTTATACTTACACTCACAAAAACCTCTGGCTATCCCTTATTGTCTGATGAATTCTCTGGTTGGTGAAAATTGAAGAGTTTTCCCTGATGAAGGAGCCAGTGGTCCGAAATGCATTGGCCACGAGGCATCTGCTTACTGCTTGGATTCATTAAATCGATCAATTCGTATTATTTTCTCTGAGAATGTGTGGAATTACATACAGTCATAATCATTAACCAAAGTACTATATTATGATTTAACCGCTTAAGGGTCTTTAGGGTGTGCAGCCTTCACTGACGGCTATCCAGCCTTGGTTCTTTTGCCACTACAAAGGTCCTCATCACTCACCTCATTAATCCAACAAATAAGAAGGAAGGATATACAAAAGAAACTGAAGAAATACATGAAGTTAGTGGCAGTAAACTTGAGGTGCTTCAAGATGCATAATCTAGTGTTTGATATATTTTGAATCCATGTAAAGTTACATGTAAATGTCAAAAGTATGGTAAATGTTAAAAGAATGTTACTATGCTATGCTTTGTCCCAGTATGTTACATTAGTGAATCCTATAGTGTGATGTCTTCCCTTTTGGTGGCCTCTTGACAATGTGTGGCCTGCAATAGGATGGGTTGGAGTTACATGGGATGGGAAGTTGGTAGGCGTAGAAGGGGCATATCAATGTTGATGTTGCTGATGTGTTCATACATGCAGATCAGAAAGACCCATTCTCTGTGTGTGGTAGGTTCCAGTCGTTGTTGGATGTGCCTCTGATAAAGCGTGGACTAGCTGCACCATGGCTTTGGTGTTTTAAGTAACATGTTTGAGACAATATGATGACCTAGTCTGGTTAATTCATGCTCTCAAATGAGTCTTGGAAGTTATTCTATTGCATAGTCTTGAATGTTGTCAATTTCAGTGCAATTTTGTAAACAGGAAATTGCCCAACCTGAGAACTTGTCAATCGATTAATGTGACTAAATTGCCTTGCTAGCGGTCAAAGGAAGAACTCTGTTGACCACTAAGGAGATTTCAAGGATGATAAGTATAGAGACCTGCCCTTTCTTGGAATTTGGATGGAATCTTATGCAAGGTGGTTATTTCAGCTTCACAGAGAGATCTGAAAGTTAATTGATACTTGGAATTGAGAGACCACAACTGTCAATTACCTTTGCCTTGTAAAAGGAAGCCATTTATATCCAAGCCATCTGGAAATTGGTTTTTGAATGAAGGTTATCGGTTCTGTTTTCATGCTGTTACCAAATTCCCAATTCCCAATTCCTGAATGAGATGCTGGTAAATGTGAAGCACTGGGATGTTACATTTGACATTTTACTGGGGGTAATATGAGATCTGCTTTTGCTTGGAACCTGTTAGAAAGGATTACTGCAGGATATCCAAACTGAAGAGGACAAACACTTGCTTATTTGTAACTGATTTATAATGGTACAGAAGTTGGAAACTGGTGCCTGTCCTGCAGCGTTGTTTCCCCCGTAAATGTCGAAAATTTCGTACATTCCAAAATGTTGAACAATTATACCATACTATCCCATTATAGTGAACGGGAGAAGCATGGGTTGCAAGGGTGAACCCGCACTCTTTGTTTGCTATGATGGGATTGGGGTTGCTGTGGTGTCCCCCGCTTTCATAAAATGAAAAGCAGGAGGGGCAAGTAAAGTCTGCACACAAAAAAGGACGCTGCATCACCAGTTCCCATCCACATAAGTGAAGGGAACTAGTGTTGGGGGAGCCAATGGAGTCGGCGGCACACTTCTATGTGGAACGCCAAAAGGTAAGTAGGGCGGACAGCTGTACCGGGTAAGGGGATGTGTGGCAACCTAATTTGTGTGATTACATTGTGGTGTGATTTTCGAATTCGACATTTTTGTATTCGTAATTTCGCGCTGCGGTGTAATCACGTATATCCCTACACTGGTATGCCATGGGTACATTTTAGCATACCGTCAGCACATCACAGCCGACATTCTCTTAAGTACTGGAGAGGTGCTTGATGCACTCAAGAGCCATGTACACCATCAAATGTCTCTCCCTCCCTGCAACACCAGCTGAGGTCAACACCAAAAAGACTAGGCTCCATGATGTGCACCAGAAAGGCCAGGTTCTATGTGATAGCCCATTTCCCCAATGTGATGTAAGTATTGGACTGTAAGCATGTGTCATTGGTGACACCACCAACATTGGAGCAGGTTGACCGTAACAGAAAGCAATACCATTTGCTGAGTGTCCAGATGACCTGCAATCCATACTCACCGTGACCCACTTCTGTGCCAATTTTTAAGTGTTAACACATATTGATATTGATATTTTATTTGTATCGCGCTTGTACACAAGTGTTTCAAAGCGCGACAAGGCCAGGGGGGAACAAGGGAGAAACAAAAACTATGATCTTACTAGGCCCAGTGACATTTGGAATGCGCAAGTGCAGGGGAGGAGGAGAAGTAGAAAGTGGTGAGCAAGGGAATAAATAAATAAAGGAATAAAATAAATAAATAAATACATCAAATTAAAAAACAACAAAAAACAGTGGTGGTGCAGCCAGCAAGTGGCAAGTGCTAGATTTAGGGCAACAGAAAGGGTGAGACTGGTAAGTGCAGAAAAAAAAGGGAGAGGGAACTGTAAGGTTACGGATACAGACCCCAGTGCAAGGGATTGCCAGGAGGCAGTACGGGTGGGCGGCATGGTGAGCAGGTACCTGGGCTCGAACGTCAGAGGGTAACCATGTGCACGTTGCCGAGGATGAACAGATCAGCAGGGGAGAGGAGGAGCGACGGCAGAAGCAAAGAGCAAGGTCTTGAGGTGCTTCCGGAACCGGAGATGGTTCTCCTCAAGTTTCAGAGTGGCAGGGAGGCTGTTCCAGACGGAGGCCCCAGCCGAAGACAGAGATCTACCCCCAGAGATCTACTCCCAGCACGGCTGACCATAAGGGAGTGTAGTTTAGTTTAGTTTATTATTTATATTGGAGTTGGAGGTGGAGGAGCGAAGAGCTCGGGAGGGAAGGTATTTACGAGGGATTGCAGAAGGTATTTTGGACCCAGGCCCCAGAAAGCCTTGTGGACAATGCAAAGGGTCTTGAATTTAATCCTTGCAGCCACTGGGTACCACTGGAGAAATTTCAGGGCTGGAGAGATATGATCTCAGGACTTGAGGCCAAGGACAAGTCTTGCAGTCCTGTTCTGGATAAGTTGCAAAGGGTGGAGAGTAGAAGCAGGTAGATTTAGAAAGAGTCTGTTGCAATAATCCAACCTAGAAAGAACCAGGGCTCAAGAGACAGTGTGCTCCTGGGGGAAGGAGAGGAAAGGCAGAATGCCTCTGAGGAGTTGCGGTAAGAAGTTTTACTTTTTAGAGACATCAGAGATGTGGGCAGAGAAGGAAAATGTGGAGTCAACGATGACCCCGAGGTTCTTAGCTTCGCAGGTGGGATAGGAGAAGGGCTAAGGGAGGCTGGCCAGAGAGTGACAGGAAAGGAGGGTGAAGGTGTGCCAATGAGGAGGATCTACGTCTTGCTGGCGTTCAAGCAGAGATCGTTGGCGGAACACCAATCCTGAATGGCAGATAGGCAATCAGAGATGAGAGAAGGAGAAGAGGTGGACGTGGGAAGCCTGAAAATTAGTTGAGTGTCATCAGCACAGCACTGAAAATTGGAGTAGAATATAGCAATGTGGTGGCCAAGAGTTGCCCGGTATTGGTTGAAAAGCCTGGGTGAGAGGTATGACCCCTGGGAAACACCGCAGGTGGAAAAGGAGATAGAGATAAGGAAGGACCCAAGTTGGACCTGGCAGGGATGATCAGAGAGGAAAGAAGTCAGCCAGGTCAGAGCCTGATCGGTGATACCCAGGTTGTCACAGAGACGGTTGAGCAGGATGGTATGGTTAACCGTGTTGAAGGCAGAAGAGAGATCGAGCACGATGAGGATAGAGGGGATGTTAGAGTCAAGGTTGGAGAGCAGATCTTCATGGATGTTCAGGAGAGCAGTTTCCGTGCTTCTGGCAGCACTAAAGCCAGACTGATGGTGGTGGAGACAACCAACAGAATCAGAGTGAAGGTTAACCTGCAAGATGGCCAGCTTTTCAAGGAGCTTGCCCCGGAAAGGAGTGATGGAGATCGGGCAATAGTTCACCGGGCAAGAAGGGTCAGCTTTGGATTTCTCAAGAAGAGGGTGAACAAGAGAGTGCTTCAGAGGGGAGTGGAAGGCTCCAGAGGCAAGGGAGAGGTTGCAGAAATCAGCCAGGGCAGGAGCGAGGGTGTCAATGTGGTCATTGATGGTTTTGGAAAAACAGGGAAGAAACTATTTTGACGAGACTTTCATAGATCAGACTTGCCTAGAGACCTCGTCAGGAGAGAAAAGAGGAAAGGACGAGAAAGAGGTTGGGGGGTGGCTGTAGGAGGGCCAGAGTTAACAGAAGGAGAGGGGACAAGAGGGGGAGGGGACGAAAGGGTGGACGGGATATCCTGGGCTTTTTAGATGAAGTGAGAGGCAAGGGCCATGCAAAGGGCCTGGGAGGCAAAAGGAGAGGTAGAGACTGCAGCACGGTTGGCCAGCTCCTTGCAGATTTTAAATAGTTCAGCCGAGTTGTTAAATGCCGCAGAGACACACTCTTGCGTGCAGGCTCTCTTCTCAGAGACAGAGAGACGGTATTGCCTTTGGAGCATGTGGCAGTCAAATTTGTCAGAGGATGAACAAGAAGCCCTCCATTTCCTCTCAGCACCCCACACTTATGTTTAAGTGTAGCTAGCTCAGAGTCGCACCAAGAATTGCACTTGGCTTTGGGCTTCAAACAGATCCTCATAACAGGGCCAAGAACATCAAGAGTATCGGAGATAGAAGAGTAGAGCATGTCAGATTGTGAGTCAGAAGGAGTCAGAAGTGGGGAGAGAAGGTGGCGGCGAAAGCCTCAACTGACACATGCTTAATGGGCCAGATTCAGCGCCTCGATGCCCCTGGGCTGTAAGTGTGCTATACGAATGCAAATAAATAAATAAATAAGATGTCTGAGAAGGTAGGTGGCAGTGTTCGGGTTGGCTTGGCCTTGGGGGAAGAGAGGGAGAGATGAGAGGAAAGGAGGGAGTGATCGCTCCAGGAATGAGGAGTGGTCGGAGGGATGGAGAGGGGGAGGTCAGAGGAGATCAAGACATCAAGTATGTGCCCTGCAGAGTGAGTCATGCCAGAGGGTAGGATTGAAAGGGAGAGGGAATTGCAGAGGTCACAAAAGAGTGCAGAGGAGGAACAAGAAAAGTCTAGATGAATATTAAAGTCACCAAGAAGGAGGAGTTGAGTGGTTGAAGCCAGAACGGAGGAGGAGAGGTCCGCCCACTCAGAGAAATTAAGTGATCTGTCCAGGAGGCCGGTAGATAGTAGCCACGGTGAGAGAGTGGCTAGGAGAGAGAGAAAGCCTGCAGACAAGGCATTTGAAAGAGGAGTATGTCTGTGTGAGAATGATAGAGGAAGGAATCAACTCAGGAAAGATCAGGGCTACACCCCCTCCGGACTGGGTGGATCTGGGTGCAGAGAGGATCTTGTAGCCGTCAGGGAAGAGAATGTCAAAACTTGTGACAGAGCTGGCCGTGAACCATGTCTCGGTGAGACCGAGGGCATCGAGGTAAAGTTCTTCCAGGAGGTGGCAGATGTCAGAGGAGTGTTTGACAGCAGAGAGAGAGAGTTGAGAATGGCAAGATTAAGAAGTTTGCCAGCTCTAAAGGCCTTCAAGGGAGGGGTACAAATCAGAGGTACGCCCTGCGGAGGTGAAGAAGGAGCCCGAGCAGGGGCACAAGAGGAGGATATAGAGGGCAAGGTAGCCAAGGAGGAGAGGAGGGGACAGCAGGAGATGAAAGGAAATGTATGAGGCAACAGAAGCGCCTATCAAAGAGGAAGGAGGAGATTGGCCTGAGGGTCTTGGAACATGACGCTGCCATTAAGGTAGATATTAATGATGACCTTAGAGGAGACGAAGGGAGCCATGAAGACTTCCCACTGGGTGCCAACATTAATGGGAGAGGAGGAAAAAGGACAAAGCACAGGGATCATATGAAGAATCCATAGATCTGGTGAAGGAACGACAAAGAGGATGTCAGTGAGGGTCTGTCTGGAGGAAGAGCTGGAATAGGTGTCAACGATAGGGGGACTAGGGTTGGAGGCCAAGATATCCTTTTTGAACCTGTTCCTACCAGACTTAGTGAGAAGGATAGTCGGCAAGGATGACCTAGGTAAGGCCAGCTACGATTATTGCGGATGATGCAGATGAGGTGGTACATGAAAAATGGGGTGGAGCACTAATTTCAAGCACAGGTATGGTCTGAATACTTAGTCCATTCTCCACACCGAATCACACACAACACAAGTATGGTATGGTGCTATCACACCTATGTACTTGATGTAAGACAGAGGCCACTAGCATAGTACTGCAAAGTTGGTTACATGAGCATGTCATCAACAAACACTCTCTTCAACATTATTTTATTTATTTATTTATTGCATTTATTATGCGCCCAAACCCGTAGGTACCACAGCATAGATTACAGTATACTTAGACTTGGTTGTTACATTACATCAATAAAGCAGTCCGGTATACAGTTGTTAAATTACATCAAAGAGCAGTACGGTTTGCAAATGAGTACATAGTATTGGTCATTAAATATACATTGATAGAACAGTAGGGGTTGCAATTTGGATTTGTGTTGCCCTTATGACATTCACCAATGTGTACATAGCCAATTTACAGGCAGGTAAGGTTGCTAGCATTACGAAAAGAAGGTAGAAAGGTAGGGAGCAGTGGGTTCATAGGCAGTAGGGATTAATAGAATGGGCAAAGGTCGGGGGTATGGTTAGTGTTTGTCGAAAAGCCAAGTTTTGAGGAATTTCTTGAATTTGTTCAAAGAGGGTTCATTGGTGATGTTGGCAGGGAGTGTGTTCCAGATTCTAGGTACTGCTATGGGTAAAATTGACCTGCCTGATCTAGTGTTCTTGAATCGTGGGATGAACAAATGCAGGTGGGCATTAGACCTAAGTGTTCTTGTAGTGTTTTTCTGGCTGAGGCTTCGGTTAAGGTAACTGGGTGCAGTACCTGCGATGCATTTATGGGTTAGTGTGAGAGTTTTGTGAATTATTCTTGCTTCTATGGGAAGCCAGTGTGCTTCTCTTCTATGTTGTGATATGTGATCTCTTTTCTTTATGCCTAGTGCTGCTCTCAAAGCTTTATTTTGTATTAGTTGCATTTTATTAAGGTTTTGTCTTGAGGTGCCTAGTAGCAGTATGTTACAATAATCTATCTTAGATAGTATAAGGGCTCTGGCTAGGGTAATACAATTTTGTTGTGTAAGAAATGGTCTACTTAGCGTGATAAGTTTGGCCGTGAAAGCGGTTGAAGAGGCAAGGGCATTTATGTGTTTACACATGGTGAGACTGGAATCAAGATAGACGCCTTGTGTGTTTACTTGCTTCCCTCTATTGCAGGTGGCTGACTATTCACAGCTATTGTGGCTAATGACTCCCAGCAGGATCCCTGGGTCGCCACAGGAGGTGGCCTAAACTGCTGCAAACATTAGAACAAGGGTGTGCATAGAGGATACGTTTGGAATGCTGAAGGCAATGCAGAGGTGCCTTGCCCAGAAAGGAGGCACTCATGTACAGGCCAGACTATTGCTTAAGGAAGGTCTCACCATGTCTCTTAACATCTTCCCTCATCTTCTAGGTGATTGAGACTCCAACGAGACATGATCAGTGGTCAGATTTATGCATGAAGCAGGGAAGATCAGGGCTAAGACTCTGAGTTCAGATAAGTCAACTGAATCTTGAACCTTGAGGGGCATGAACACCCTGTGACTCCTGTCCCCTCAACCCTAAAACCTAATTTTAAAATGTGTTTTAATGGATGAAGTCTGCTTTAAGTTAAACTAACAGATATTTTTGGCACAGCTAATCTCATGCGATTGAACTCATAAAGGTGCATGACCATTAAATAGCAGCAACCATTCTTTTTACATTCGAAATCTGTTTCTATATACTGTCACATATACTGTCACATATACTATACAGGTAGATTTTGGTGTTAGATTACAATATTTAATAATGTTATTATGATCTTGATGTTATATTTAAACAATAAGCCTGAGCCGTATAGTTAACGATGGTCCAGAGCATTACTAGACCAATTAATGCCTCCTGGCACCCCCCTGGTGAGGGGCTTATTGCTATTAGTACCCAGGCCGGTTAGACTGTGGTAGTAATAGTGACTTTTTAAAAGTTGCATTACGACTTGGGCATGCGCAATTGGAAAAGAAAATGTCTGCCGCGGAATGGGGAGAAGGGACTACACGTATTCCCTTCTCCATTTCCATGGTAGCCATTGAAAAAAGAAGAAAAAAGTAAACAAAAAAGATGGCCGCCAGGGAACTGGGAGAAGGGACTACACATAGTCCCTTCTCCATTCCATGGTGCCCAGGACACAGCTGCACGCAGTGCTGCGACAAAGGCTTTGTCGGCTGGTAACGACCCGGCGAGGGCCAACGAGCTAGCTTGTTACAAGCTCATTGTCCCTCGCCGGGTACTATGAATTTTATTCAGAGGAATTATTATTTTATGTCTTTTAGTTATGGTGGTTGGATTTCATGTTTCTATATACTGTCACATATACTGTCACATATACTATACAGGTAGATTTTGGTGTTAGATTACAATATTTAATAATGTTAGTATGATCTTGATGTTATATTTAAACAATAAGCCTGAGCCGTATAGTTAACGATGGTCCAGAGCATTACTAGACCAATTAATGCCTCCTGGCACCCCCCTGGTGAGGGGCTTATTGCTATTAGTACCCAGGCCCGTTAGACTGTGGTAGTAATAGTGACTTTTTAAAAGTTGCATTACGACTTGGGCATGCGCAATTGGAAAAGAAAATGCCTGCCGCGGAATGGGGAGAAGGGACTACACGTAGTCCCTTCTCCATTTCCATGGTAGCCATTGAAAAAAGAAGAAAAAAGTAAACAAAAAAGATGGCCGCCAGGGAACTGGGAGAAGGGACTACACATAGTCCCTTCTCCATTCCATGGTGCCCAGGACACAGCTGCACGCACTGCTGCGACAAAGGCTTTGTCGGCTGGTAACGACCCGGCGAGGGCCAACGAGCTAGCTTGTTACAAGCTCATTGTCCCTCGCCGGGTACTATGAATTTTATTCAGAGGAATTATTATTTTATGTCTTTTAGTTATGGTGGTTGGATTTCATATTTTTTTCTATCTTCTATTGCAAAAGGATCGTAGAGCCGAAAGTGTTAAATAACCTCAAACACATATAAAGGCCATGGACAATGGGAAAGATTGTTGCTCTGTGCTCATTGCTGCACAACATGTGCATTCAGAGGAACATGCCCTTGCCTGCCGATGAGGGCATTGCACACCTGGACACTGTGGGGGAGTGTGATTCTGGGGACTGCATGCCACCACAGGATGGACATGTGGGTTGAAGGGAAGAATATGTCATTCAGCTTGAATTTATTAACAACTATTATTTAGCACAGATTAATGCAGCGTTCATCAGATTATTGTACATCACTAAAATCATATCAATGAGACCACCAAAATGACTACTGGATTCTTTGGTCTGTATGCTAACATATTTTACTTACTAAACTATTGTATGCCCTACTACTACCCTCACCCCAACACACATGCCTTCTCACCACCCTCAATCCATTTGCCATCTCCTGGCATAGCTTAATGGGGGCATGCAGCATCCAGCGAGAGTGCTGTACCATAGTCATGTCCCCGCAGATATGCTATACCATAGTGTAATTGCTCCCATTACACTTTCATTGCTTGCTGTCCTGGCCTCTGCAAGCATTCACACCATCTGCCCAGCCAGAGTGATGGCATCTGCAAATCTCTGCCTCTGCCTCTCAATGGCATTGATCATTCAACAATGATGCTCCCTGCACAGCATGCTTCATGGACTGTGCATGGCCCACTTGTTCATGAGAAGTCTTCTCCATGCACACCTAGTACTGCTCCACCATGTCCAGTCTATGCCATTTTACGTCAAGGTCTGGCGGCGGTGACAAGCTATGGTGGCTGGTTAGGGATCAGGGGCAATCTGGATAGCACAAGACAAATGACACACCGTATGAAACACCTTTTTTGGTACATTTTGCACATGTTTCTTCTCACTTCGGTCCCTTTCTAAGGTTGCGAAGTATCTTGGGTCCTCATTGCTTGGGCCACTCTATTGGTTGTGACCATTGTGCCTGTGCATTGGCAGCCGCAGAGGCTATAGGACAACAGGCAGTGTATGGCCTCCCATTGGATATGGCTAATATCATAGTCAAATGGTCATTGATCTACTCACCCGAGTCTGCTTGCCTTCCTGCTCTGACTGCAGCCAACCTCCAGTCCAGCCATGTTGGGGATGGTGCTGACCATCCCCTCTCATTAAGGCAGTTTGGAGGCTCAGTTGTTCCATCTTCTGAGGTTGCTACTTCCTTGCAGTGGTGTCCAAGAAGTGTGTTGACCTTAGGCTTGCGGTAAGTCCACTTCTTTATGCCTTTGGTGTCCTTGGGGAACTGTCCAAACTACCAGCACCTTATCCCACACCTCATTCCAGAAGGTAATCTTCCTCTAGTGCAAGATTTTCCTACTCTGGACCCCAAAGTGTTCTCCGCAATGGCACACCACCTCCTCTGCCATGATGGCCCTCTCTGCTTCCAAGAATCGTGGCTTCCTGATTCTCAATTCAGGCCCTTTGTCCTTTGCATTTTCACCTGAAGTGATCCCACCCTCCTTTGCCTTTGTATAGCAGCTTTGAAATTGGTGATTTACAATGGATTACACATTTAAAGATGGCCGTGTCGTCCAGCTTTCCATTTTCGGTGTTACACTATTTGCACCTAGCGTTGATTCTGGAATTTTCTGGATTACAGTTGATGGTCATGGTAATTCTGGGTATTGTTTTAAGATGTTTTGATCATCATTGACATGTGTTGGTGTTATTTCCTCCATACAGAATGACTGTTACCAACATGGCCATTGCTGTATGTCTATGGACTCATAACATGGAACTCATTCCTTCCGTTGTGTTGCTGGTAACGTTAATGCTGTATAGAGGAATGACTGCCGTTTTTATCAGTGAACTTGTAATGAGGTCTGTAGAACGCATGTTTCTAGGCTTGCCCAGCTTATAAAATATCTGCATAATCACAGTTTAATTACTGGACAAACCCCATGAGTCTATGTCATGAATGATGGAGGTCAACCTTTGCATGTTAGCCATTACCTGGCATAATTTGCCAAGATTGATTGCAAATGTCTATGAAGTCTTTTGTGTGGCTCATGCTCTACAATGACCTACACAAGTACTAATATATCTTTTGTTGCATTCATTGGACATCATAGCTCAAAATGCTGGTATACCGAAAGCATATGTCTTGGGTCAGTTTCCATGAAGGAGAGTTTCTTCCCTGGCCCTTCTCTTGTCCTGGGGGTGTCTCACTTGTGCTCTCCATCTGCATAACATGACATGTTTCTTTTGCTACAGGGTTTCTGAAAAAGGCTACGATTTAAAATCTAAATTGAATGTGAACATTTACACGGTATGTCTTAAGTGTTATTTTCATGTACTTGCCACCCCACACCCCACATGTTGTTTAATGGTACTGATTCTTGCCAGGATTATTCGGTCATGTTCGGATAGTACATGCTGTCAACTATTATATATTTGTGTAGGCCAATAGAAGCTATAATCCTTTGCGGTTGAAGTACCTGTGTATTCATGCATGTGTCCCCCCATTTGATGGGGTCTAAGCAATACATAGAGAATATGTACTATGCCATCAAGAGATGAGTCTGGGAAAGTTGTGCGCACTGTTTACAGTGGGATTTGTTTAATCACTGTACTAAGTTATGTTTTTTTAAACAAAAATGGTGTAAAATTACTCTTAGAAAGCAAACATGTGATGATGATTATTCCCTTTCCTCCATCATTCATACATGCTTCCTTGCCTGCTGCTTGTGGAAGAGAAAAGGGCATCTGCCTTGGGAACAGGGGAGTTGCCATCTGGCGCCTGACTCAGATGATCACTTGATACTTGGTGTGCTTTATTTTTAAGGGCTGGGCTGTTAGAACCTCTGTTCTTGAACTTGCACAGTTGGGGCCTAATTCACAGAAGCGTTTTATAATGGCAAAACCCCATTGGAAAGCGCTCTGTGAATTAGGGCCTTTATGACTGTTATGGCTGGCTGGCTGTAATGAGGACCGAAGGTCTCTTTTCATGCATCTTCTCACGAATCCGAGGACCAGCCTTTTTTGTACTTTCTTCATTAGGTCCTATTCTGAATAATGGTGCAATGTTAAAAATAAATCAAACACACGCAGTTGCTCAGTGTTTACAACTTGTCAATGATGATATTTTGCAAGTATACACATTTTACTGACTTCCATTAGCTCAGCGTGACTCTTTCCTTCTCTCAATGTACTGCTAACAGGCTCAGGCAGGCTTTGCATCGAGCAAGGTTTCTTATGCCAAGTGTACGCTTTTAAAATGAACACTTTCTTAGATAATGAGTACAATTCAGCAACAGCATAGCATGGACACAGCTGGTAAGCGCTGTTCGTCACTGCTCCTTGAGTGACCATGACGCAAGAGGAATTGATTTGAACCATGTCTTTCTGTTCAACATGTTTCTTTGGACGCTTTGGGCTTATTGATTGCACTTTATAATGTTGTTAGAAGATTCGGAGTGGGGGAGGGGAGGTTTAGCCCCTATCATCTTGTGGTATCCCTCAGGCCATTTCCTCTAGTGTAGTTTGACTGAGAACCATTGTGCAGGCGATTTTGTTTTTTTAACATCCGGATTAGTTGTGCCACCCAGTTGCTGGTAGATATATGATAGTGGGAAGTTATGAGGTCCATCTCTTCATCCTCCAAAGGATTTAAAAGGGATATAGCTTACCATTGTATCTCCAACTGTAATCTCCTCTCATGTACGCAGCAAACTTGACTACTACTCAAACCTACTTCTTGGCCGTCCTTTCTACTAGTTTCCAGACAAAATCCTTAACTTCGCTACCCACACTCTCTACAGCTGACCCGGTTTCCCCCCTGCTTCTACCTACTGACAATATGCTGGCTTCTCCTTGCATAACCGGCTCTTTTCAATGAGCTTCTCCTAGTCTACAAAGCTATCAATGGCCTTGCTCCTCAATACCTGACTGGTTGTATCTCAGTTTAATCACCATCTCGTGCCTAATAATCCTCCTTTGCAATCAACCTTACTGTCCCATAGACTCCCTGTGCCTCCTCGTTCTCCCTACTGGCCCCGCTCCACTGGAACCCACTGCCCATAGCAATCAAAGCTAGCCCAACTGTGTCAAAGCATGAGCTTAAACTTCATTTGCTTTCTAAAGAGAGAGCTCCCCTTGCCCGCTCCCACAGTCTCCCTACCTCACCCCACAACAGCCACCATTAATGCTTAATTATGTAATTTTGCATATTTAAATAGTACTCTTTAGTTTGAAACGCTTGCCCCCTTACGTTAATGTTACCTTTGTAAGTCAGCTGTTTTCTTATATATATATTTTTCTTTGTTTTGTTTTGTCCCTGGCATATGTGCCACTTTTGTTACACCCTCATAAACTGGCCCAGCACTTGTTCTCATCTATTGTACACACACCCTTTCATGGGAATGCTTCTGTGATCAGTCAATGTGCTATTTTAAGTCATTTCTGAGCAAAATTGACATCCATGTTCTTCAAATAAATAAAAATAAAAATACGAAGAGAGCCCAAACAAGATGGGACCAGCTTGCGCTCCTCCACAAAGTCAAGCCTTTCATCCCTCCCCTCCTTTCAGAACAATTATCCAAGCCCTGGTTATCTCCCACCTGGACAGTGGCAACACCCTAACCTCAGGAGTCCCAGATGCCATCTTGCCATCCAGCACTCTGCAGCATGTCTCATCACAGAACTATGCAAATTCTACCACATCACCCCCATCTCCAAGTAGCTGCACTGGCAACTCCTTCATACATGCATAATGTTCGATAGTGCCTGCCTAACCTGCAAAGCAGTCACAACCAAAACACCACTCTATTTGGCAGATATACTCACCCTCTCTGGCAACCAGCACACTACCAGAAGACAGAACACTGCCATGCCCGTAAAAGAACTGAAAGTGGGGGTAAAAAAAAAGAAGCAGGTATTTTCCTGCTATGTGCCCTGTCTCTAGTGCTGGTTACCAACATAGATTAAACTCACTGGCCCCCTCCAGCCTACAGGACATGCAGATCCGACTCTTCAAAAAACATTTCAATGATCGCTACACTCAATCTTATTTCTCCTCCTCCTCTGAGTTATTATATGATATGATATGATGTGTCATTTATAACACGCCTGTAGACAAGTGTTTCTAGGCGCGACAAGGAGGGGGGAACAAAGGGAGGACAAAATAACGCTCTTACCAGGTCTTGTGTCATTCAGATCGTGCAAGTGCAGGGAAGATGGAAAGGGAGATGTGCTAGGGGGGAGGTGTGGGATATATTGGCCCATTCCAATGTGCCCCATTGCATCACTTTACAAATGGTGAAAGAAACAGCCTAAAATGGATGCACTGACTCCGGGGCGCGCCAAAATATTTAAACCTGTGTTTGGGTCACATCCAAGAAAAGGCTGCACACCTCACCACACACAGTCGGGGGGGTGAAAACAGAGTTGCCACTTCAGGAGCATGCCAGTGGGCTCTGCCACATTCAACATGGAGCAAAATAGTAGAATTGCACTGAAAAGCGAAAATGCCTTTTAAAATGTTAGCTTTGCAACCTTCGAAAGTGATGTTTTTGGCGCTAGATCCATTTATTTCCATTGAATCATTGAGATTAAAAGGGGACTGCAATGCCCAGGATAACCCAGGGTGGCTCAGAGGAACTGGGCCTCATTGAATGACAGCTCTATAAAATGTATCTTTGAAAAAGCAGCCCAGGAACCTTTGTTTTCATTTCCAGGGGAAAACACGGCTAAAATTGCAACAAGTAACAGGATCAGCTATGCAGAGAGAAACTCTAAGCAAGGGCAGGATACGTGTATCCAGACTGCAAACAATCGCAGCTCTCAACGGAAGAAATAATGCTGAATAAAATGTGTATGTGCTGCATAGGAAAATCGGATTTAAGGAGATCAGTCTGATGTGCTTTTTATGAATGAAGTGCAAAATCGCCTGCTGTGAAAGCATGTTTTTTTTTAATGGCATAGTTCTTTAAGAAATGTCAAAGGATTGCTAATGTAAAAATCCATTTATAAACTGTGTTCATTTTATATGTGTAAATGAAAGATTTAGGTGAAACTTAAAGTTAAACCCAGTCTTGAGTTAATTAACTATTTTAAAAAAAAATAATTCTGCTTTGACAGTCCTGGGAAAGTTTGACACTTCACTGCTGGCAGCAAAGGCTAATTGCTGTTGGGAGGCCTTGCATACTCATGACAATCTGCTTCATTAGACATTTGTCTGGGCACCAGGCAAAGACAATAGAAGGCTTGGACACACATCCTTCCAGGGGAGGGGCAGGATGCTCCACTCCCCAAGAAGAGGGTTCTCATGGAACTTCAAAGGACGGGCCATTTGCTCACACTTGGGAAAGAAGCAAAAAAAAATGACATGTGATTTTTTAATTTAAAATGCTTATTTGCCACTGACCTTCAAGACATTTAACTTGTCAGCGAACAATAAGTAAACGAGTGAAAAATACATACGTATAAATCTGAACTTATGCTAGCCATTTGAAGACTTGGTAGGATTTCTTACTGCGTAAGGAACTGAAGTTATGAAAAATGACTAATTGTGCAGAACCTATTAATGCTGCAAATCTAATATTGTGTACCCACGTTCTAGAGGTGATTGCACATAGATGTACCAAATTAGGAATTGTTAGGCCAAACCTTTTTGATTAAAATTGCCAAAATTCCACAGAAAGGCAAAACCAGGTCCCACCGACTTGGGAGTTGGATGTAAATGTGACCCAGGAAATATGTAATTTATGTATCCGATTTTCTTAGAGGGCATAATTATATCAATATGTATTTGTGGGAAAGTAAAATTTTGGTCCCAATAACTATGGGAGGTTTCCAAGTCCATCATAAAACATGACAGTCCTTTCTATCATCCAACCAGCAAAGAACAAGGTGGGAACTGTGCCTTTGACCAATCATAGCCTTGTGGGTGTGGGTTGTAAGTCTGCCCCTACCATAAACTGAGTGTCATTTGGCAGGATAAATAAGGGAACCTCATAACACACAGACACACACTGATTCCTGACTCCATCCTGATTTCCATGTGGCGTCCTGTTCCTGAATTCTCCATCTTGTTTCTGATTTAAGATTTCTTTGCAAAGCCAAGGCCTCAGCCTTGCTGAACTCTTGTTCAGCTAGGCCCAAATCTTGAAACCATCCCAAAACCAAAGGGAACCATTTTGATCCAGTCTGGCTTGCTACCATTAATGCTTGCCTGCTGAAATTCCTCTGATCTTCAGTTTCCAGCAAGCAGAAGGGCCAATCCAATCCAGTCCAATCTGAGGTGCCAGTCCAGTTGACAGGAACTGCCCAGCTGACCTATCCCGCCAGAAGTGCCCTGCTTTCCGTAGACCCGATCCGTGATGACCAGCACCCTTGATGGTCCAAAATCTTAGTTTAAGGTGGACTGTAAGTATCAATAGGAATCATAGTAAACCATAGTATATATTGCCTTACATTGTCATATCCCAATCTATAACCCATCCTATTGTTAACTTAAGAACTTGTAATATTGTCACCCCAGTCTTGAAACCTTGCCTTTGATTCCTTGTGCTAGTGATAACTTCTTTCAAATCCTTTTGTCTTGTGATATCCCAAACCCTCGATCCTCCCTCGGGTAATCGGACTGAGTCCTCCAGGGCGGACACAGAGGTGCTGGGGTTGGTTCCGCGGATCAACTCTAGAGCTTACTGTGTTTCAAACTGGTAACCAGCCTGAATGCCCTAGTGTAGAGCATAATTGTCATTGTAAAAATTGATTTCCGTTTTCTTTTTCGTGCCATTATTCTCCAAAAACGCCTCTCATTCAACCTTCAATAACTTCCTCAATTTAATAGCTAGAGACTTAATTTCAACTCTGACTTAAACCTAAGACCTTTAGCTACATACCTACCCAAAAACCTGTATTTGACCCATTTTTCTTACAAACTGTTTAGTGAAAATTAGGCGGGAATTTGCAATTCTGAAAAGATTTACACGTGTAAATTTCAATTCAAAGTATTTCCAAACTTCCATAAAGATTCAAAGTGTGTACTGTTCCTCATATTATAGCTTTTGTTTGTTAGAATCTTTTTAGTGTTGCTCCCCTAGGAATTTATATCAATTTAAGGATTTTTGCTCACTTTTCATTGTTTTTCTCAGCCATTTTTCAAATGTCATTTTAAAAGTGTAAAACTTCCAAAACGTGTTTCTCTCTTGTTTGTTCTATATTTCTGAATACCTACTGCTTACTTACATCTGTGTAGAATTGCTTATTTGTGTGTTGAGAAATTTGCAGGGGGAAATCTTAACTTAAGCGCTATCTTTTCAACAAGCCAAAACTGTTCTTTCCCCTGTGTTTTATACTCATTGTTGCCATAAGTGAATTCAACTGCCTTACTTCCTTTCTTATTTGTATTGTCACCACATTGGTGATTGCTGCCCCATATATTAAAACATATGTTTGATTTGAATTTTAAATAAATAAATAAATATTACCTTTACCAACCAGCCTGATTCCTGGTCCATTGTGACCTGGGGGTATTTTGAGAAGGGGTGTGATATGAGTGGTATATCACTCAGAATATTGAACCTATAGACACAATAAATAAGTATTTCATTTGTGCATTGTATGCTAGACTGAGACCCGGGTGTATTGCCTGATTGAAATCCTTAACAGAGATGAAGGGAGAAGTGCAATCAACTCATAAGTGCAGCCAGTGGGTGGCTCATAGGTGCAGAGAGTAGGGACTGAAGGGTTGCAGATATAGACCCTTAAGTGCTGGGGAGCCCAGAGACAGTGCAAGGGCAACTGGACATGCAGGAGCCTGGGCCCAAGTTCAGAGGGTGACCAGGTGACCAGTACGCAGAGCAGTCAGGTGCATCAGCAGGGGAGAGGAAGAGAGAAATTGGAAGCAAAAAGAGAGGTCTTGAGTTGCTTCCGGAACCGGAGGAGGTTCTGCTCACATTTGAGAGAGTCAGGGAAGCTGTTGTAGAGGGAGGCCCCAGCCTAGCAGATAGGTCTGCCCCCAAATTTCTACCTGGAGAAGCGTCTGACCCTAAGAGAGTTGGAGGTGGATGAGCGGAGAGCTCGAGAAGGAAGATGTTTTGGAAGAGAAAGTTGGATGTAGAGCGGTCCCAGGCCCCAGAAAGCCTTGTGGACGATGCAGGGGGTCTTGAAGTTAATCCTTGCAGCCACAGGGAGCCAGTGAAGAGATTTCAGAGCTGGGGAGATGCATTCCCTGGGCTTCAGGCCAAGGACAAGTCTCACAGTCCTGTTCTGGACAAGTTGTAAAGGTCGAAGAGTAGAGGCAGGAAGATTTAGAAAGAGGCTGTTGCAATAGTCCAGCCTAGAGATGATCAAAGCACTGGAGAGAGTGAGCTTCTAGGCGAAAGTGAGAAAAGAAAGAATACCACTGAGGAGGTGCAGCTGAGACTTCTTGGAGAGGTCAGAAATGTGAGGAGTGAATAAGAGAGTGGAGTTGAAGATGACACCAAGGTTCTTAGCCTCAAAGGAAGAAGCAGGAAGAGGGCCCAGAGTGGGCAGCCAGAGAGAGAGAGGAAAGGAGGGAGCGGGTGCCCAATGAGGAGGATCTCAGTTTGACTGCCATTAAGGCAGAGAACAGTGGCAGCACACTAATCCTGAATTGCGGTCAAACAGTCTGGTATGGGAGAAGAAGCAGAGGTGGCCGAGGGGAGCCTGAAAGAGAGCTGAGTGTCATCTGTATAACATTGAAATTTGGAGCAGCAAGTAGCGATGCAGTATCCAAGAGGTGCAGGTAGTGGTTAAAGAGCAAGGCAGAGAGGTTAGACCCTTGGCGAACACCACAAGTAGAGAGAGAGAGATAGAAGAGAGGAAAGACCCCAGTTGGACCTGAGAAGGTCGGGTGGCGAGAAATGAGGTCTACCAGGCCAGGGTCCGATCAGTAATGCCAACGTTGTCGCAGAGGCGATTGAGCAGGATGGGATGGTTGACTGTGTCAAAATCAAAGGATAGATCTAGGAGAATGAGGACAGAAGGGAGATTAGAGTCGAGGTTGGAAAACAAGTCATCACGGCTGTTCAGGAGAGCTGTTTCCATGCTTCTGGCAGCTCTGAAGCCAGATTGGTTGTCATGGAGGCAACCAACAGATTCAGTATGTAGATTAAGCAGGGAGACGGCCAGCTTTTCCAAGAGTTTGCCCAGGAAAGGGGTGATGGAGATCGAACAATAGTTAGCCGGAGAGGAATTGATTGAATGATTGATTGATTGTTTATTTGTATAGCGCCTATACACAAAGTGTTTCAAAGCGCTTCAAGGAGGGAGGGAACAAGGGAAAAAACAGTTACATTCATGACAAGTCCTTGAAAAAGTTCAGAATGTGAAAAATAACTATCAAATCATAACAGATAGTACAAGTGCTTTGAACAATGAGGAAGAGGTGAGGGACGAAGAAAGGAGACAAAACTAGTGTTAGGCAGAATTGTATGCAGTACCCCTTGAGAACACCACACACAATTAGGACTACAAGTGACAGTACAAATTCACCTTTGGTACAAGCCTGTACTACACAGTAAAGTGGTAGCGATGGCTGAGCAGCCAGACTTATCTCAAGAGCAAAGTGAGCAATATGAATAGTTACACAAAGGACAGCAATTACTATGATTCAAACAAACACTGACTCAGGGTTTCTGAGTAAAAGAATATACATTTATTTACACATCAGTTATAAAACATTTCACTATTATCAAGCAGTTGAGAAATCTCAATCTTAATGCACTACACCACACTCAATAGATTCTGGACAAGTTAGGCTCAAAATGGAGTGTGATCAAAATGGCACTCCAGTAATTTAAAAGGGAGGGAAAGACAAAGTTAGACAAAGGTTGAGCAGCACCAACAAATACGTAAGCATGGCAATCTAGAAAAAGGAACTACAGTGAGGAAATCAAATCAAGAGGCCTGGGCCAAAGTCAATGGACCAAAGTCTTTGCAGAGGATCACACAGTTCAGTGTAGTTCGCGGTTAGGTCTTTGCCAAGAGTTCAGAACTAAGTTGGTCAGACGAAAAGTTACTTTAAAGAATAAAGAAGGACAAGCCCTCGGATTGGCGAAAGACTTCACACACTTTCACCGCGGCTGGACGAAACGAACAACCGGGTTAGCACAGTACCTTTAGAGCAGAAGAATGCTGTAGCTGAGGCAGACGTTCCTGGCAGGTCCTGCAGGCTCACGGTTCCTGAAGCGACTGTCGGCTGACAAGAAGGAGGAAGACTGGAGGTTCCTGCACTGCCCAGAGGAGAAACCAGCAGCGGAGCAAAGTGACGAATAAAAGGTGCGCTCCTTAAAACCCAAGCAGGGTCCGATCCTCCTGGCTATCCGGTTCACAGTAGCTGTGCACAGCAAATTTGACCAGAGGAGGGAGGCCTGGCTTGTAGTTTGGTTAACTGGTTGTTTCCACCCGCTCAAGGGCAGAAGATTCCTTGCAGATCTTCCCTGTCGTCGAAGTTTGGAGATTCGGACCTTCAGCAGGGCTTCACTGGGAGGTACAGTCGTGGTAGAGGTCCTCTTCTGTCAGCTTCTCTTCGGTTCTCTCAAACCAGTGGCGACTCTGCCTTCTCAGTCCCAGAGGCCTGCTTTTTATGCAGTTTTCCCCCATTCACACAGCCTGGCTGTCAATCACACAGCAGGGTGGCTCTCCTGGCGGGACAGTCACCTAGCCAATCAAACTGGAGTGTGACTTGGGTTACCAAGGGATCCCATGGCAGGGGTCCTAAAACCCCTCCCTCACATCCGGCCTACCCAGACTTTCAGGCGCCTAAGGAGGGCTTCTGTGCAGAAGCCCGCTAAAGGTCGGCGAACAAAGGGACCAAACCTGGTTTTGGTGCGCAGAGTAAAACACGAGAACGACTTTTCCAAAAATTCATGGCGAATAAACCCAGCCAGAATCAAATAAAAACATATATGGTCCAGCGGGTTTACGTTCGGGGCTACTAAGATAGCCTTAAACAATACGAAGGCTATTTAAAATAACCGCGGTAGGAAACATAGGGTAGATACCACTGCCAAGAGCCAAGTCTTAATGAAAAGGGAACGAAACAATGTTCCATGAGAAACAGACAAAAAGGGATAACTATTAACCCTTTCCAGAACTCTATGTAAGATAGTTTGTACTGGGTCTGTGGATTTAAAAAGACTAATAAAGTCAATGGCAACTTTGCATGTTCTGCGAGACAGTAGTCAGCCCCAGAAAATGGAGTCTGAGTTGGGAAGTCTAAAAAAATGCTGTGTCACTGCACTGAAGATGATGCCTATGGAGTAGGTGAGGCTCCACAGTCTATGAACACAAGAATGTTAAACACACACAACAAAACACATGTAAGAGTGGGAAAAAAGGTTCACACTCTTACCAGGTGAATAAATCCTAGAAATCCAGCAAAGCTGCTGAGGGACTCAGTAGGTAAGGGAAATTAGCCATTTTGGAGAATTCTCCCTAACAACTAGCAGTAACATTACTATGCCTGATGACAATTGTTGCGGTGCAAGAGTGACAAGGGGAGGGGGAAGGAAGGGAGGTAAAGGGGAGAGGAGAGAAGAGGAAAAAAACAAATGACTATACTTTAAGGTGGACGACTGATGAAGATATTGCTTGGGTGGAAGTGGGAGGAGAAAACAAGAAGGGAAGGGGGGAACAAACAAGCTGTTATCAGAGGTCTAGGGACCGATGATAAGAGTAAGTGCTAAGATATAGTTTAGAGGTGGAGGGGTTGGGGGGCAAGGCGGCTGCAAAGACAGACGACTACTAATTACTAAACATGACAGCAATTAGGGTAGTACCGGAAATTGACCAGAGGGAGAGAAGGAAGGGGAAAAAGGAGGGGAGGATAGGGTGAGGGAGAGGGAGGAGAAAAGGAGGGGTGGGGCAAGAGGTGTAAGGCAACAAGGGGAGAGAAGGGGCAAGATATCGTCACAGGGGGAGGGGATTGAGAGGTGGTACTAGGCACTGGCAAAGGGCAAGGGGGGACAAGGAGACACTAATGTGGGGGACCTGGAGGCATTGACAGGGGGCTAGGGGTCTGGAGACACCGGCATGGTGCAGGGGGGACTCACTTGGGGAAAAGGGGGAGGGTTGAGGGGTACATAGACGCACTTGGGACAAAGGGGGATGGTGGGGGCACAAAGACACACTCAGGGCAAAGGGGGATGGTGGGGGGCACAAAGATGCACTCGAGGCAAAGTGGGATGGTGGGGGGCACAAATATGCACTCAGGGCAAAGGGGGATGGTGGGGGTACAAATACACACTTGAGGCAAAGAGGGATGGTGGGGGGACACAAAGATGCACTCGGGGCAAAGGGGGAGGGGGAGGTAGCACATAGACCCACTCGGGGCAAAGGGGAGGGTGGGGGGGCACAAAGACACACTTGGGGCAAAAGGGGATTGTGGGGGGGCACAAAGACACACTTGGGGCAAAGGGGGATGGTGGGGGGCACAAAGATGCAGTTGGGGCAAAGAAGGTGAATGGTGGGGGGTACAAATACACACTCAAGGCAAAGGGGGAGCTTACGGGGGCACATAGATGCACTCTGGGCATAGGGGAAAGGTGGGGGCACAAAGACACACTTGGGGCAAAGGGGGATGGTGGGGGGCACAAATATGCACTCAGGGCAAAGGGGGATGGTGGGGGTACAAATACACACTTGAGGCAAAGAGGGATGGTGGGGGGACACAAAGATGCACTAGGGGCAAAGGGGGAGGGGGAGGTAGCACATAGACCCACTCGGGGCAAAGGGGAGGGTGGGGGGGCACAAAGACACACTTGGGGCAAAAGGGGATTGTGGGGGGGCACAAAGACACACTTGGGGCAAAGGGGGATGGTGAGGGGCACAAAGATGCAGTTGGGGCAAAGAAGGTGAATGGTGGGGGGTACAAATACACACTCAAGGCAAAGGGGGAGCTTACGGGGGCACATAGATGCACTCTGGGCATAGGGGAAAGGTGGGGGCACAAAGACACACTTGGGGCAAAGGGGGATGGTGGGGGGCACAAAGGCGCAGTTGGGGCAAAGAAGGTGGATGGTGGGGGGTACAAATACACACTCAAGGCAAAGGGGGAGCTTACGGGGGCACATAGATGCACTCTGGGCATAGGGGAAAGGTGGGGGGCACAAAGAGGCACTTGGGGCAAAGGGGGATTGTGGGGGGCACAAAGCACACTTGGGGCAAAGGGGGATGGTGGGGGGCACAAAGATGCACTTGGGGCAAAGAGGGACGGTGGGGGGTCCAGATACACACTCGAGGCAAAGGGGGAAGTTGTGGGGGCACATAGACGCACTCGGGGCAAAGAGGGTGGTGGGGGGGTACAAAGATGTACTCGGAGCAAAGGGGGGTGGTGGGGGGTACAAAGACACACTCGGGAAAATGGGGGATGGTGGGGGGCACAAAGACGCACTTGGGGCAAAGGGGGATGTGGGGGGCAAAAAGACACACTTGGGGCAAAGGGGGAGGGTGAGGGGGCACAAAGACGCACTCAGGGCAAAGGGGGAAGGTGGGGGGCACATAGACGCATTCTGTAACGCTCACCTGATTCCCACGGAGGCGCCGACCTGTTCTGGACTGCTATGACCTCTTCTAAGGTGATGCGCAGGACTCGGAAGACGGACTGGACCGGACCCCCAAACCTCGCCTGTCTGGCCCGTAGAAGAATCCTTCTGTAGATGGAAAAGGGGATTAACTGTCTGCTGGATAATGTGTCGGATTCTCCCCTTCCCCCTCTCACACTCCTCGAACCCCCTCCGCGATTCCCCATAGAGTCTCACCTTAGAGTCTGAAAGGACGAGCTCTCCATCCTGCTTCCGATGCAGGGGCGCGTTGATTTCCAGTTTCTTCACTGGATCTCGGGTTTGGTGAGTATTCTCCGCTTGACTTTTCCGATATGAGGCCGTAAGTATTCAGTTGCAAAAGTTCAAGCCTTAATTGTCCGTTGTCCTTTTCTCTATTTCAGATGCAGGATGAAGAATCCGCGTTGAGGAATGGATTCGCCGAAGGTAAACTCTGGTGAGTCTTTTTGATGGATGGTTCCCTTAGTGATCTTGCTTTCACCCACTAATGCGTGTGTCTTTTTCCCCGTAGGGGCCGGGGGAAGGAAGTGCCAAAGAAGCGGCGCCGACCCGTGGTGAGGAAAGATTGTCCCAACAATAATCAGGTAAGTCGTAAGGTGGAAGAATCAGGCCTTCCTCAATCTGTTCCTTCGCTCACCTTTGTTTTGTCTCTTTTTCTCCTTAGGCGCTGAAAGGCGACGGATGGTGTCAATGGTTGCTGAAGAGACCGAGGGAGCCTCGTGAAGGTGAGTGGAACGCGGCACTGCAGCGAGCGATGCGATGCGCTTCTAAAAATAATGTCTTTTCTCAGGATCGTCGGAGTGATGGTTCCGGACTCCGGATGGAGGTAGGTAAAGTTCAATTATTCACCTTTCTCTCCTTTCCTTCCTTTTCAGGTGTTCCAGGTTGCAGGCGGGCATGGCTGGAGCCAGGATGCAGGAGCAGACACGGTGAGCATCCAGCTGCTAGATGCAGAACTACGCGAAGCGTGAGCTGCTGTCTGGGCGTGGTTTAAATAGCCCCCAAAGTAGTTCCAGGTAAGTATTCTTCCTCAGCCACGCCCGAGTGGTAAAATAGTCCCATGGGTAAAATAGTCCCTTTCAGACCTCAAGGAGGTCTGGATCCGGCAGCATGGTCTGCATCAGGTAAGTCCATCCAAGCACTCCCATAATGAGCCTGGCGCCTATGGTGCCAGGACTGATGCCTTCTATGAGCCTCTCCAAAGAGCCCCTATAAGGGGTTGCTGGGTCCCCCCCTGGGGACATGATGTCTGCTTTCAGGGACGCTGGTCCTGAACTGGCTTCCCGGGAGTAGGCATCAGGACACATTCGGGGCAAAGTGGGACTTTGCCCCGAATGCACAAAGATGCACTCGGGCAAAGGGGGGTGGGAGAACAAAAAGACGCACTCGGGAAAGGGGGGGTGGGGGGCACATAGATGGATCGGCTGAGGGCTTCTTTAGAAAGGTGTGCACAAGAGAGTGCTGAAGGGGAGAGGGGAAAGTTCCAGTGGCAAAGGAGTGATTTCAGAAATCGGCCAAGTCTGGAGCAAGGTTGTCAATGTGGTCCTTGATCGTTCTGGATGAGCAGGGGAGAACCTGCTTTGACGAGACTTTCATAGATAGGACTTGTCTAGAAACATTGTCAGGGGTGAACAGGGGACAGGAGGAGAAAGGAGGAGAGACAGCCTCAGATGGGCCAGGAGTGGTAGAGGAGGAGGAAGAGGAGGTAGAGGAACAGAGGATGGGTTGTCATGAGTTGTAGTAGTGAAATGAGAGGCCAAGGCCTTGTAGAGGGCCTGGGAGGGAACAGGAGAGGTAGAGAATGCAGCAGGATTGGCCAGCTTCTTGCAGATTTTGAAAACTTCGGCAGAGTTGTTAGATGCCACAGAGATGCAGGCTTGGATGTAGGATCTCTTCTTAGAAAGGACAGAGAGTCTGTACTGCCTTTGGAGGAGGCGGCAGGCCAGTTTTTCAGGGGGTGCACCCGATACCCTCCACTTTCTCTCCGCCGCCCTACAATTGTTTAAGGGCGGCAAGCATTACCGCACCCTCCCCTGCTCCCTCTCTCCATCTTAGCTCCTCTACTATCCATGTACCCTAATTGTAACCCCCAGGATGTGGTCCATTTGTACAGTGCTACATTGCTTCCCAGCAAGCCATATGCTTCCTAAATCACATGCATATGCAGGTAAAATTCCCGGTGGCCTAATTAGGAATAGGATAAAGCAAGACAACGAATATAATGTTTTCCCTTTTATGAGTTCACATATTTAATTGTAGATATACTGCAGTGCATAAATATAAGTTCTGAGGTTATCCTTGTCTGTCTAGCTGCAAACATATTTCAGGCTATAGATGCACGTCCATAAAAACACCATGCGCCAATATTAAATTGCGACACCTAAGGTGTTATAATCGTTAACTCATCCATACGGAGAGGTGAGGACCAAAGGAAGGAGGTCTGGGGAAATCTGTTTTTATCTCTCCTCAAGTTAAAATCCCCTAATAGCGTGAGCTTCTAGTCAGCTCCTGCGGCATATGGGCATCCATATGGTTTATTGCTGCGCCATAAGCTTGGCGTCAGCTCAAGCAAAAGGCTGCTTCACCTGTGAGAAGCTGAGCATCGATTAAAAACTTCACCGTTCTGAGGTATATGATAAGGCAGTGTTTAATCTTCAATCAAAATGATGTTTGTCACACGAGGTGAAACATGGAGACAGTTCTGTAAAAGATTATCTGCTCACAGGTGAACCTTGACACAGGCCGAGGGGACCCAAGAAATCCCTCAGGACCGCTTGACATTCGCACCTGTTTTTTTTTTTGTTTTGTTTTATCCCAGCCAGGTGCTCGATAAAAACGAGAATGGGGAATCAATATCATGAGCTGTTTGCTGGGCTGCCCACTGACCCTGGGACATAAAATGTTCTGTCGCAGATAATGGAAGTTGTTCCAGAGTCAATGAACGCCATCTTGCATTGACCTCGATTTACCGCAGAGATACGTTTCCAGTAATGTGGCCACTTTATTAGAACGCCTAATGTAAGAGGGCTGGGGGGGGGGTTAAACCGAAGGCCTGTGCCTAGCGTGGTTGTTTATTCCTGCAATGTCCACGGGCTTCCCGTCGCATGCCTGTGCCAGCTGTATTCCCATTCCTCTAATTAAAAAGAAAACACTTCTCCGATATGTGTGCGTGGGTGTGTTTTACACATAAATATTGTGCAGACAGGAATGCAAGGTAAATACCTCATGATCACTGTGTAACGTAATATTTAATTGAATGCTCTGTATGTATTGTTGAATCGCTGTTAATATAGCTAGCAAACGTGAACAATTCTGAAAAGAAAGTTATAATGTTGTACTGTTTCGTTGGATACAAACAGAGAGGGTCGAGAGCGAATAAGAAAAAAGAGACGTGAGTGCATTTATCTTTCGTTTGCAGCAACAACAAAAAAAATCGTCCATCTTGAGGAAGTGGGAGGATTCCTAAATGGCAAGTTTACTATAATGACTAATCCCTCTCACTATCGTCAGTGGTGTTTAGTTGAGGTTTACATTCTATTGAAGACAGAGGGCCTCATTATAAGTTTGCCGGTCCAGAAACAACGGTGCCGGTAAGCCTACCGGCACCGTTGTTTCCAGACCGGCAAACTACAAGTCTGCCTGCTGGAGCCGCTGTGCCCGACAGGTCTGACCCTGCCGGGCGCAGCGGCCACGGTAGACAGACGTCTTCCCATTCCCACTCTTTGGTAATGGGGATTAAGTAAATTGCCGGTGCTTGACTTGCCGGCCGCCGGACTTCAAATAGCCCGGTGGCACTGGGAAGTCAGGCACCGGTAATTCATTCTGTGTCCGGCGGCAACCCGCCGGTAGCACCGGCAGGGTTACCACCGGACTCGGAATGAGGCCCAGAGACACAAGTATTATGCATTACCTCCATGTCCCTCTTCCTCCTCCCAGTACTTTACTTATGAGGTGCCCCACCTCCCCCAGGAACACATCTTCAATTTCCTTTACAACGCTGACCCCTTTTGTCTCCCCCTCCCTTTAGGTCATAATCCACCTCCCCACGGTAGACCACAGTTAAAATATGTCCTGCCTCGGGCAGCAACTTACCTTCCTATTTCTTCTTCTGGTGTAACTGGCAGAGTCACTGTTGCAGATGCTTGGTCGCAGTCGTTCCGGGATAAGCCCTGTAGGTCTTCTTCAGGGTGTTACTCCTAGGACTCCTGCAGAGCGAGGGGATCCCGGTTGAGCTCTGGGCACGGCCTCCTGTTGTTGGACGTGGCAGACAATTTTCGAAGACTTGGTTGTCTGAGAGGAGACTTTTACAGAATGTTAAGAAGACCATCCAGCAGGAGAGTAGTAGAAGAAGGAAGAAACACAGAGCCTCTCTAGTTTTCCTCCTCCTCCACTTCCTCATCCTCCCCCTCTGAGTCCATTGGCAATAGGGGGGATGATCAAAGGGGGAAATACCAGGACAAAGATTCTGTAGTTTCATTTTTGGACATAGGTTGGCACACGATATGTAATTTCTTTCCCCAGACCCCTCTTTTAGAGAGAGGACCACTGGGATCCCCCATCCCCATTTTAAAAAGGCAATAAAGGCCAGGCTTCTGTTACTAAATGAGTTCAAAGAAGAGATCCTGTATGAATGGACGGAATCAGACAGGGTTGCAGTAGCCAGATTCCTGGCTAAATGGTACCTTCTTCAGGTTGAAGAGCGTTATGCTGGAAATGCATTGGAGGGACAGGGCCTCCTTGTCTGTGTCCTAAACCTCCTTAAACTGTGTGTTCTGCTTATTTTTCTGAACAGTAGTCCAGTCTGGACCCCTGGCATTGCAGCTCTTCATTTTTGGTCTTGGTGAACAGTACCCATGGTATACCGTTAGGGCACCCATTGGTATGGGTACAACCCTGTACCCCTTTGTGCACATGTGTGTTGCCCACAGAGCAGGGTATGGGCTAGTGGCAGCTAAACGCTGATGTGACAGTGGCTCTAGGTACCCTCCATTTTTGGGATACCCAGGCCCTGCCATAGGAATCAATGGATTCCTACACCAAGGCAAGAGGGTCACTGGTAGTCTCTTCATTTCCTTTGCCTTACCCCTTGTGTCTCAAAGTACTCAGAAGCTCTGGCTCTTTTCCATTCCCCTGAAAGGTTGTTGGGTGAAAGCACCATATATGTCTCTAGGGATGCCTCCTGCCAGAGTGACTGGAGCCTTCCTATGGACTGGTTGTTGTGGGTACACTCTTGGGGTGGAGCCTACCTGAATGGAGTGAGTTGTCAGCATGCATTCTGTGCTGTGGGTGTCTGGTTTTGGTTGTGTGGCACAATGCCTGGCCCAGCCCTGACTGAAACTGGATTGAATGCAGTGTAGTGCACTGAAAGGCTGGGGAGTAGCCTCCAATCTGCATCCTTTGTCGTGGGTGTCTGGTTTCTTATGAATAGCCTGAATGCCTGTGAGCCTGATTGGGTGCTGCCTGCATGAATGCACTTCTGTGTGATTGGATGGCTGAGCCTGGTTCAGCCTGAGTGAATGGGAAGTGCGTTGTATAACAGGGGGCCTCACATTCACTTCCTTGTCAGAAGCTTGAAATTGGAACTGAAGTCAGAAGCTGAAACAAGAAACTTGAGGCAGAAGCTGAAGTCATCTTAAGCTTGCATCCTGGAGTCCAGCCGGAGGAAGAAGTCTATGGCTTCAAATCTTCAAACCATTCGTAAGCTGCTGTGCTGACTCAAGGACTGAACCAGGGAGGACCTGGATAGACAACCGCTTCTCGAGCTATGAGGGGACATTTTGTAACTGCTGCTCTTCACTCAAAGTATCCTGGAATCCAGTCCTGTGAGCCTGCTGTCCATGCAAGGGATCTTGGTGGGTCCAGAAGAGAAGTGTCTGAACCTTTTGAAGCCAAGAAGTTCATCTGTGTTGCCCAGGGTCCAGGGGGCAGTTTGTCACCGCTGGAAGCCAAGTTGCTGAGTATCTCCCAGAAAAGGGGTACACTGGCATAGTGCTGCTTGACACCCAGAACTGCTAAAGTTCCAAATCATTGAAGAATCCTTCAAGGGGCATCCCTGCCATGACATCTGTCCATGTGTCCATGCTGGAGAAGGTCCAGGATTGCTGCCTGCAGAGGAGTGTCTGCCGGTGGGTTTCCCATCACCAAAATCAGAAGAAGATGTCCTGAGTGTCTAGACTTGGTGATGGTCCACAGTCCAGTCCAGTGGTCATGCCCATATTGCCAGATGCCATCCTGATGTCTGTGTTGAGGCTGCAGCACTGAAGAATCGAAAGTCAGTAAACTGCAAAATCCTGAAAACCAACACCTACTTCTGCCACTGCACCCATAGCCACTGAAAGACACCCAAGGCCACCAAGGGTCTTATTTTCTTCAGCCATGCTTTGCCAAGGTCCACAGAAATGTTGACCTTTTTGGAACATCCACAGCCGGAGTAACGACCCGCCAATGGAGACCACTGCAAAGACAAAAAGTGCTGCCTTTCCGACACTACTTGGTTCCCTTCTTCTTCTTGACACTGACTTCACAGCGACTCCTTCTTCCAAGGGGTGTTCCATCCTCAAGGGGTCTCGTTGAGTAAACCAAAGAAACTCCACCACTTCACCTGTCAAGGTACTGTGACGAGCAAGAGCATCTTCCATCCTCAGGAATCATCCAAGCGTCCCAGATTCATCTTGGGTCCTGTTCTCCTGTTGCTTCCAGGTACTTTGGGGTGGTGAGTCCTGTAGAAAAAGAAGCATAGCATTATTGAACATATTTGGACTGGGCTGTAATATACAAGAAAAAGTACACCTTAACATTTCCCTTACAGGTTGCCCAGGTGGGGGGATGCTCACACAGTACTGCCTAGCTTCTTTAAAGAAAGAATTCTTCCAATGTTCCTAATCTGATCCGTGTTGTTTGCTTGTGGCCGAATTGTTCACGATGGAATTGACTGTAGTAAATTGTGCCGCAAATACAATTCTACTGTGGCCAAACTCTGCAAATCTGTGTCCTCCCAACACCCAATACATCCACTCCATCCCCCACTTACCTTTTCCTCATCTGCTGCCTCTACTGACCCTGAAGCATCAGTTCTGTCCCTCTAACGCGGGTCTGATCCAACGCCGCAGGGTTCCGTTTTCTTTCTTTTTTTGTGTGTCTCCCGCCTCCAATCTTCAGGAAGCGGGGGATACCCCTGCACCACCCCAAGGCCATCAACACCGAACATGGTTAGCGGGGGACACCCCCGCAACCCTTGCTCTCCATGTTTGGTATCGATTACCCAATTCGATCAAATCAAATCTATCGAATGGTACTTGCTGAATTCGGCAAGATGTACCATTCGATTCGATCAATATAATTCAATCAAATTGGGTAGTACCCCTAATCTAACCTGCCTTTCTACAGTAATGTCTATGCAATTATCCAATGCTTTATGATTCCTGTGCTTTTGAATAACTCAACAATTGGTACATTCTAAATTGAATCTAAAGTATATAGTGGTACCACATAGATGTGTATATATTTGTCATTATTAGGATAGTATTACCTGAGTACAAAGTGTGTTATTTATCATGTATATATTTTCTTGAACCTTATATTATATAAAAGAACTGTGTTAGCATCTAACATAGCGTGTGGATATTGCTTTGTGGGGGCTTTGTGATTCACTGTACCTAAGTACCTGCCTGCATCACCTCTCTTGAGTCTCAGTCTTGGTTACTCGCCCCTTTCTACCATTAGAGAAACTTGGCTGGGGTACTCTGTGCCTCTACCCTAACTGTATAGGGGCATAAATACAGATACCCTCTCCAGTATTTACAAAGAGAAGCCCATGCCTCAGACAATAAAAGTAGGCACTATTCTCCTGAGTTTGTTTGGTTATTCCTCCACAGGACCTAATTAAGCCATTAAAGAAAGATGCCATGGATAGGAAGGTGAAGGTTGCATTGAGAAAGGCATATGGTGGGGTGCATCTTTCCCTGCGTGCAGTGACATATTCCTCCTATAAAGCCAAAACAGCACTTGGAAGGCTTTGTTCTGTCTCAGTGGTTTTGCAAGAGGGAATGGGTCCGGCACCACTCCTTCCGTCAGTGAAGAAACAGGTTGAATTTCTGACATTTGGCCTGGTGGGGGGGGAGGCCTACGCCATAGCTATGGGGTTCATTGTGATTTGCATATTAAGAATTGTCCCATCAACTGCCATGATAAAATGGTAGCTAGGAAGATCCCTTTTGGGGGCCATATGTTGTTTGTGGATACTCTGAAGGAGAAGGTCCACAAAGTCTTCAATGCGACGAGCATGTGGGGAAACAGGAAGAAGACGCATGGAAAACCTAAGTCTCAGCCCTCCTCCAGGGGCAATACTCAGCCTTCATAATACACTGCCCACAGAAAAGGAAGAGACATACCTAGATGGGTTCCAAGGAACAAACACCCGTCCCCTCCTCAGAAGCAGCAGTGGTTCTGACAGCAGGCATGTTGGGGGTAACCTGAAGTGGTTCTAGCGAGATTGGCTTCATCAGCCCAGGTATGAATGGGCCAATCAGACTGTGAAATGGGGACCAGATAGAGTTCATGGGGGCTCCAAACCATTCAGTGTTTGTCAGGACCAACGTACTGAGAGACAAGATCAAGATAATGGCAATGCTCAGGCTCAGGAAGAAAGCCATCTGGTCTGTCCCCCAGAGGGAAAGGGGTTGGGGAATTTATTTGACCATATTCCTGGTACCCCTGGAGGGGGAGTTTTGACTTACAAAATGACCTGAACATCCTAAACCTCTCCATTGTAACTTAGCATTTCAAGATGAAATGCTTTCAGAGAATGACTCTTCTGACACAGGAACATGATTCCCTGGCCTCCTTGGATCTTGAGACGCTTATTTTCTTGTACCAATCTGGAAGCAACATCAACAATCTTCTGGGTTCTTACTATGGGGTGGTCACTACCAGTTCAAAACCCTCCCCTTTGGGCTAAAGCAGCTCCCAAAGTCTTTATGAAGATCATGGGTTCTGTGTTGGAGGTTCTACATCTGCAAGGTGTCTAGGAATATCCCTACCTAGACATCTGGCTCTTCAGGCAACATCATGGGAGGTGTAACGATCATGTTCATCTGACATGCAGAGCTCTGAAAGAGATGGGGTTCCTCAACAATTGAGGCAAGTCAAACCTAGCTCCATCTCAGGATCTACAATGCAATGGGGTGTCGTCAAGGCCCAACGAGGGAGGGTCCTTCTTCCAATGGCAAGGGCAACCAAAGTATAGCAATCACTCAAACTCTATTATCATTATCAAAGCGGTCACCGAGAGAATTCCTCCAAACACTGGGTATATGGCCTACTGATGTGTCATTGACTTGCCTCCATCTACAGCCTTTAGAGTACCATCTTCGTCATTACTGGAAGGATGTGAACCAGGATTTCAAGAGACAGTTTCCAATAACCTCGGCTCTGCAAAGGAAATTTCAGTGGTGGTTACAACTGGACAGTCTACTGAACGGGTTCCAATTAAGCCAGCCCTAGCTGGCCATTCTTGCATGGAGGGCTTAGGTGCAGGAATGGGCAACCAGGCCTCTTCAGGAATAATGCTCTCTCAGGGAGACATCCCAGTCTTCCAACAGGAGTGTGTTGGCAGCTGACTTCCCAGTCCTGTGGACATACACACCAGCTCTATGAGGGAATGCTGTTCTTCAGCAGACAGACAACACCACTACGGTCTCCTACATAAACAGATGGAGGATACAGATCCAAATCCCTAGGACTGTTGGTGAAAAACCAGGGGGCTTGGGGCAAAGATGAACATCCTCAAGGTTATTCATATCAGGAGCAGGGGCAATACCAACACATACAGACTAAGCAGGCTCTGCCTAGCCAAAGAATGGGAACTTTGGGAAGAGGTCTTCCGTTCGAATTGCAGGAAGTTTGGGACCCTTTGGCTAGACTAGTTTGCTCCCCTTCAGAACAAGAAGACAGTCATGATCTGTTCCCAATTATCATGCATTATATGTAGTTTGGGATGTTAGTCAATCCAATGTTTTCATAAGTTTTGCACACAGATGACGTGTCTATTGCTTAGAAAACCACTCACATCTATCATAATGTTGAGAGCTTATTGTATGCTGTCCCGGCCGAGTTCGCTGCTTTGAATAAAGATGGATTTTCCTGTGCACTTTGAGAGCTCCATTATTGAGTATTATTTTTACTAGTGTGGTAAAATGGGACCTCCTTTAAACTGTAACCTTTAATTCACTGAACTCTCGCTGGAGAGTGAGGAAGATAGCAAACATGCATTGAAAGATGTAATACTAAAATGGCCTGAAACTTATGAGGGTTCCACCATTAATGGTGTTTGTAAGGGATCCTCAATACCTAGTTTGGGTAGAATGCAATAAATCAACTGGTAAACTAATGTAAAACCTTGAAGGTAGAATAGCCAGCAAGAGTACTAAGACAGTGTGACAGTTTTCACCTCCCCAGATGTGTTATTTCTTACAGGCAACTCTAAAAAGAAACATGAAAGTGAACCAATTAGTTCAGCAGGACAAATATTTGTGCATATGGGTTTCATTTCACTATGCTGGACGCTGAAATAAATTCATCTAAAAAAATCTCATACCAGATTGCAAAGCGGGGGGTACATGGATATTATGGATATAGGTAACCTAGAAAAGAAAACCACTCATATGGAAACTTTGAGGCAATTGCATAATGCCTTGGGGATAGCATACCTTAAGGTAAGAACAGAAAATTGAATACAATGCCAATGCACCCTTCAAACAAACATTACTTGAAATATGTAAATTGCATCAAAACATCTTGAGAAAGGGAAATGTTAATGTTAATTACCACAGGATCCTTACTTGTTAAAATAGCTCTTATATCAAAAAAAAAAAAGAGAAGACTCAAATCAATCCCAGTCATTTTGGCCAACTGTCTCCTGGACCGTGTTCGCCAATCTCCTGGTAATATCTCAATCCTCTCTCCAGAGGTGCTCCTAGAGACAGGGCATGTTGGTGGACAGTGAACAGAGAAATTTGAGATGTGGAAGAGCATTAGCTCTGCAATGTCTGGGACATGGTACTGTAATATCTGAGAGGGGAAACTCCTGGAAATGGCATGCCAACCTCTGAAAAACAATTTGAGAAAGAGGGAGGAAATTACGATAATTCTGATAATCTCATGAAATACTGGAAAGGAAATACTAAAGGTATCTTAATGAAAGAGGGAACAGTAACTTGCACCATCTCTGAGATATACTGAGCCATTTTTTTGTGAAATGTATACCTGAGAATTGAAAACATATGTATAACCTTCTGTGAAGTGTGCTTCATAAGGACAGCCACCACAGACCTATCTCCTCTTCCTTCACAGCACCCCTTGAAAAGAATGAAGACGATGTTAATAACTGGGAGGGAGGGATGATACTCACCTCAGTATCTTTAATAGAATCTAAAACCCTGCTTACAATAGTGAGGGGGATTAGTCATTCGAGGGGATTGTGTCCTCTGACGTATTCCACATCTATGATAGGTAATGTCCACAGCTGTGCTGCTTTGGAAAACTTTAGGCAGAGGGCGTCTGCGTCGATGGCGTCGATTCGCTGTCCGTGGAGAGCCTCCATCTAGGGTCGACGTCAGCGGATGTTATATATAGGACGCACGGCACCCGTAGCCTCAGTTTTATTTTTCTGCAAACGTGTTTGCTCGGAATTTTGGCGCGCTCGATTATACTTTCGCGTATGATGTCTTTGTCTTCCTCTACTACCCCGAAGTCGGGCTTTAAAAAATGTCGGGACTGCGATTCGAAGATGTCCATCACGGATCCGCACGACATCTGCCTCTGGTGCCTCAGCGAAAGCCACGCCACGGACGACTGGGAGGATTGGCAGTCCCTGACATCTAAGGCCTTGCTGGAATGTAAGGGGAACCTGAAGGTAGGTAGGGTGTCTAAGCCTTGTAAATCGAGGTCTGCTGGGCTTTCGACCGATGATTCGAGGGGTGACTCTCTGCGTCGGCGAAAGTCTAGGGGGTCTCGGTCTACGAGTGGGTCCCGCCATTCCTCTGCCTCATGGAGGCATTCTAGGAAGCACCGTCATTGGTCGCCTTCCCTGTCCTCGTCGGAGGAGGACTCCGCGAGACGATTGACTTGTCCCACCAAGTCTTTGTCGCCATCCAAATGGGATGCATTCCGCCAGCAGATGTTAGCGATTTTCGAGTCGCAAGGCACAGTTCCGGCCGCGCCTTCGAAAGTAGCCGGCAGGGTACGGGCTAGGTCCACCACTCGCATGCCTTCGGGCTCGGACGGTCGGCGCGATCATCGGGAGGTGTCGAGGTCCCGCTTGGACAAGGGGGATCGCCATAGCTGTGCCAGATCCAGGTCCCGGTCCTCAAAGCCATCGAGACCGTCGGAGCCTGTGAGCCCTTCCAAGAAGGCGTCTACGCCATCGGCACTGTGTCCGTCAAGGGGCTCTCTCGAGGCTCCATCCTCGATGACGTCGTTGACGCCATTGGCGCCATGTCTGTCGAGGGGTTCTCTCGAGGCTCCGTCCTTGAAGAAGTCGTCGATGCCGCCAGTGCCTCGTTCGACATCGACGCTGATTCCCTCAGCGCCCTCGATGACAGTTGTGGGGAGGTTGCCAGAGGTGCCCCTGAGGGCTGTGGATCCTCCGCAGAAGGCTTGCAGTAAGTCTGTCAGGCCTGTCTTTGACCCCTATTCGGTTCCTCCTGCTAGTCTAGAGTTTTTCCAATCTTTATAGGAAATTTCAGAGGTTGAGGAACTGTCTGATGAGGAGATGGCCTTGCCTGTGCCTCCTGATGTCCCTGATGACCTTTTGTCTGGGCATAGTCAGATGGAGGAACTCTGTCAGTCATTGCATGATGCTGGAGCGCATGCGGATTCCTCCTATCGGCGTCTCATGTCAAGGGTGACAGAGTACTTGGGGTGGTCTGCTCCACCTGTTGAGTTTGCTCAGGATGATTTGACAGACATCCTGGATCAGGGTCCGCCCACTGACGGGGTGTTGCCGTTTCACATGGCTTTGCAAAAGAGGGTGGCGGCGGCTTGGACTGCTCCGGAGAGTCTACCGGCAATTAACAAGTCAATTCTGAAGAAATACCGCCCATCCAGTAGTTACCCCTGCTACTTATCGACGCACCCTACTCCGGAGAGCTTGGTGGTACAGGCGTCTACGGCCACCTAAAAGCAGGCTGCGTACCCTACCATCCCTGCTGATAGGGACGATAAGCGCTTTGATGGTTGGGCAAAGAAGGTATTTTCGGCTGGCGGTATGGCGTTGAAGTCGGCCAACTCCACTTGTGCCTTAGTGAGATTTACACACACTCTGTGGAACTGTGTGTCTTTGGCGGCTGAGCATATTCCAAAGGGGAAGAAAGGGAACGTTTTCTAGCCCTCATGAAAGACGGCAAGGATACCATGTGCGAATCCCTTCAGCCGGGGTTGGACACGACAGACAGTGTCAGCCGGTCCATGGTTGCGAGCATCATGATACGCAGGTTTGCGTGGTTGCGGAAGTCGGGGTTTGCTCCCGATGTGCAATCCCGTCTTCTGAAAATGCCCTTTGATGGTGTTCATCTGTTTGGCAGCAGGGCAGACGAGAGCCTTGAGAAATTGCAGACCTCCAAAGCTGCAGCAAAGTCTTTGAGCACTGCAGTACGTCAACCTCTGCCTTTTCGTCCTAGGGGACAGCAAAGGAGGGGAGGTTCCTTTCAGTACTACTCTTCCTTTGGTAGATCGAGAGGAGCTGCCAGTCAAAGGCGCCACCGTAGGAGTACCCGGGATGGAAAGCAAGGTACTCGGGTGCCAAAGCCACTCAGGCAGTTGCCTCTTTGCCCTCAGGCACTGCCACAGCCGCGTCCACTCAGTCATGAGGCCATGTCCCATGGTTCGCCGGTTGGGAGCAGACTTGCACAGCATCGTGGAGAATGGCAGGCCATTACTTCAGTTGTGTTGGTTCTGGAGATCATAGCCCACGGCTACTGTCTTCCCTTCCGGCAGAGGCCTCATGACAATCCACCGCACGGCTACTGTCTTCCCTTCCGGCAGAGGCCTCACGACAATCCACCGTGGAAGCTCTCTTTGAAGCCTCCGGATCCGCTCCTTGCGCAGGAAATCCTCTCCCTGCTGGAGAAAGGCACCATAGAACTGGTGCATGTAGCGGAGAGGAACAAGGGATGGTATTCCCATTATTTTTTTGATTCAGAAAAAGGACAGGGGATTGAGACGCATTATGCACTTGCTTTGGTTGAAGAAGCTCCTCAGGAAGGACAAGTTCAAGATGGTAACTCTTTCTCAAGTCCTCCAGGCCCTTCACCTTCAGGATTGGTTGGTGTCTCTAGACCTCAAGGATGCTTACTTATATGTGCCGATTCATCCCAAGCACAGGAAGTACCTGAGGTTCACGGTTGGCGACTCGCATTTTCAGTTTCGGGTCCTGCCGTTCGGATTGACCTCCGCCCCGAGGGTCTTCACCAAGCTGATATTGGTGGTGGCAGCATATCTCAGGAAAGGGGGGATTCACGTCTACCCCTATCTGGACGATTGGTTGATCAGGGCGTCCACTCCCGAGCAAGCCTTGGATTATCTGTCCGTCACCTGCCACTCCCTTCACAAGCTGGGCTTCTCTCTCAATTTAAAGAAGTCACATTTGACACCTTCCCAGCGGCTCCAATACATCGGAGCAGTGCTCAACACATCCCTGGGGCAGTATTCGCCTCCCCAGGTGAGGGCTCATCACATTCTGCAGATGGTGGACAAGTTTCAATGTGCACAGAGTCTCCCGGCGTTCAAATTCTTGAGGTTGCTCCGCCTCATGGCATCCTGTATTTTCTTGGTGCCAGAGACCAGGCTGCGGATGAGATCCCTGCAGTGGGCTCTGAAGATGCAGTGGGCGTAGTTCTCTGGCAGGATGTGGGATCCCGTTCAGATTCCGGCCTTGGTCACCCAGGATCTGCTATGGTGGGCCGATGAATGCAATCTGATGAAGAGAGCACCATTTTGGCAACCATGGCCGGAGGTGACGATCGTGACGGATATGATATGATATGATAAGGCATTTATAATGCGCATATACACAAGTGTTTCAAGGCGCAAAAGCATCCCTCACAGGATGGGATGCTCATGCCGACGAGTTGACAGCCAGCGGCCGTTGGTCTTCATCAGAGTCCAGACTCTACATCAATCTGTTAGAGCTGAGGGCCGTCAGGCTAGCCCTGAAGGCTTTTCTTGCAGCTGTACGGGGGAAGAATGTCCTGATTATGACAGACAATACAGTGCCATGCACTACTTTAACAAAAAAGGGGGGGGCAAGGTCACTCCCGTTGTGCAGGGAGGCGATGCAGCTCTGGTTCTGGGCCATCCAGCAGGAAATTTCGATATCAGCAGTTCATCTGGCCGGAGACGAAAACACGGTGGCGGACGCTCTGACCAGGCAGAGCACGGTCTCTCACAAGTGGGAGCTGGTTCAGGAAGTTCTTTTGGATTTCTTCTCCCTTTGGGGAACCCCACAAGTGGATCTCTTCACCACCAGTGTTAACCGGAAGTGCGAGAGATTCTGCTCGCAGGAATTTCCCCCAAGAGGAGCCTTAGGGGACGCGTTCGTAGTGGAGTGGTCCTTCCCACTGCTGTGCGCGTTTCCTCCTGTCTCCGTCATTCCGCAAGTGTTGTGGAGGTTACAGAGTTTCGGTTCCCGAATGATCCTCATTGCTCTGGCATGGGACAGGAGATCATGGTACCCGGACCTTCTAGAGATATCCAGCTGTCCTCCATGGCGTCTTCCCTACCGAGACGATCTGCTCTCACGTGAGGGGGGTTGGGTTCTCCATCCAGAGGTCAGGTCTCTCAGCCTTCATGCTTGGTATCTGAAAGGTTGAGATACAAGGATTGGGTCCTCCGCAAAGACGTGATGGAGGTTCTTCTTTCAGCCAGAAGGCCTGCAACAAAATCCCTGTACCGTTGCTGTTGGAGAAAGTTCTGTGACTGGTGCAGGGTACAGAATGTGGATCCTTTCCAGTGTTTCATTCCTTTGCTTCTGTCTTTTTTGCTTTATTTGGCCCACAAGGGCCTGCAAGTGGGTACTATTAAGGGCTACCTGGTGCTGCTGTCCATATTTAAGCGCTCGTCTGAGGAATGTTCTTATTTTAAGATTACTTTCATTTCCCAGTTTCTAAAAGGGATAACTAATGTGTTTCCACCGTCGCCTTTTCAGGTGCCGGGATGGGATTTGAATTTGGTTTTAAAGTTCCTAATGGGAGTCCCGTTTGAGCCCTTACATTCTTGTCCATTGAGACTGTTGTCCTTTAAAACTGTGTTTTTAGTTGCGGTCACTTCCACACGCAGAGTGAGTGAATTGCAGGCACTTTCAGCTAAGCCACCCTTTACTGTCTTCCATAAGGATAGGGGTCTCCTGTGGGGGCGGCCTTCTTTTCTTCCGAAGGTTGTGTCGGACTTCCATTTGAGCCAGAAGGTGATTCTTCCGACATTTTATCCTCCTCCACATCCTGGTAAGGAAGAGGAGAAGCCCCATAGTTTGGATCCTAGGAGAGCTTTGAGTTTCTATCTCTCACGGATGTCCTGGGTCAGTGTGGACGATCAGCTCTTTGTTGGTTATGCTGGAAGGTGCTTGGGTCAGGCGGTTTCTAAACAGACCTTATCCAGATGGATCATTTTGACGATCTCTGAGTGTTACCTTTTGGTGGGAAAGGACCCTCCAGTAGGCTTACGGGCTCACTCTACCAGGGGTGTGGCTGCCTCCACTGCTCTGCAGAGGGGTGTTCCTATTTGCAATATTTGCGAAGCAGCCACATGGGCCTCGCTACATACTTTTGTGAAACATTATTCCCTGGACTCCATCCATGGTCAGGATTTGGCTTTTGGTAGGGCAGTCCTTTATTCAGCCATTTCATTGGGCATTCTAATTTTCTAAATTTGTAAATTCCATTCCCATCTGCATTATTTGGTACTGCTTTGGGAGTCTGTCATAGATGTGGAATACGTCGGAAGACACAATCCCCTTGAAGAACAAGTTACTTACCATATCTGGTAACGTTCTATCGAAGGGATGTTCCTCCGACGTATTCCACTTCGCCCTCCCAACCTGCCCCTCTGCTGAATTTCCTATGCGATTGCAGCTTATGTTTCCGCAAGGCTATCTGCAGTCAGACTGGCAGGTGATTGGTGCCACACGTTCTGGGAAAAAACTACAACTGAGGCTACGGGCGCTGTGCGTCCTATATATAACATCCGGTGAAGTCGACCCTCGACAGAGGCCCTCGAGGGACAGCAGATCGACACCATCGAAGCAGGACACCCTCTGCCGAAAATGTTCCGAAGCAGCACAGCTGTGGACATTACCTGTCATAGATGTGGAATACGTCGGAGGAACATCCCAATCGAAAGAACGATACCAGATATGGTAAGTAACTTGTTCCTCTAAGTCAAGACTGGAAGCTTCCTATTGCCCAAGTTTAAAATATAGGTATAATCAGTGCTCCAGATAAGATCTTGAAGTGGGACTATTTTTTAAAGTTGGGAGTAAAAGGATTTTGTATGGAGTAAACAAATAAGTTCAATTTCCAATGTTTTTTATAAGCAAGCAAACATAGCTTTTAACTGCAAATCAAATGTTTTTTTCTAAATATTTCTTTGCACCTAGTTATTCAGGAACATTAAAAGATACATTTTTGCAGCTTCAGATCAGGCAGTAATAATAAAGTTTCTTCCTGTGGCTCTACATGTACTCTATGTGTGCTCTACGTGTTCTTGTGGTCTAAACATATGAAGGAGCTATGTGGGTGAAAGCAGAGGGATCAGCTCCTACATGTCTGTTTTCTATATTTTGCTAGGAGTATTTTTACTCCCTGTTTTACATTTTTTGGGGGTAGTTGCCCATCATTTGAGGAGTGAAGATGGAAGTCTGAGACAACAATATCTTCTGACAAAATTAAATACCACTTTTCATGTAATGTCTAATCATTATCTAATCACCACTCCCGAGTCCTACATAAAACATCTGAATGAGCAATTCTGAAGCTGAAGGAATGAGCAGCGACAGGTACATCAATAACAACTTGTGAATTTCCATTGTCAAACATCCTGGAGTAATTTACACTGTGGGGGAAACCAAAGAAAGGAGAAACTGACATGTTCCATAAGTGAACAGCTACCAGACTTCTCCCTGGAAAGGGAAAGAAAAACGAAATCTGGTAATTACAGAGGGAAAAGAAAATATTTCGGTACCATGATAGCACGTTCAAATGACTTTATTTGAGATAAAATGTGTCCATAAAAGTAAGTTTATCAACGTCAATAATCAAACAATAAAATGAACATGTTAATGTTTAGGGATTAACAAGATGTTCTTAAAAGTAAAGTCATATAATACTCAATACAGAGTTCAACCGAATGATTTGGAACAACTTAATTAAAAAGTCTCTGTGCTTTAATGCTCTTCCGAGGTAGATCAGCAAAGTCCATGATAATCTCATCTCAGATGGAAACAACAGGTGAGTCTACCACTAATAGCCTTCTAGACAGATACGACTTGAATTCAGCAATCCATTACCTATGGGACATGTTACAGAGCCCCAGCAGTGATATCCCTTTAAGGGAACCGCACATTAAGAGTCATTGTCACACTTTTGGAAGGCTATAGCCCAAACACTACTCTGCCTACTAGGAGAAACTGAAGCAATAAAAGGAAAAACCTGGCAATTCAGCAAACATAGAGTTCCCTTATGCTCGATAATGTAAAAACCCCAGTGTTGACCTTTACATAGAAGTCCGGTATTATTACATGGGGAAAGAGAATGTAAAATCTACTAAACCCTTTTACCAGCAAGAGTCTTTCATGCTCTTAGCACAACTATTTTTGATAGGGCTGTTAGTGTGAGTAATAATGAGCAGGTAATGTTTCCGGAAGCTTAATCATGAAAGAAGGCCACTATCTGAGGACCGCCAAGGATGATCTCCTGCCCACGTCTTGCAATTATTATCATGACTACTAGTCAAGCGACGCTAAATGTTACTTAATTTTGGAATGGTGTAAAGCGCTATCAAAACATAATGGCGTATACATGGTGGGAAGGTAATAGACACATTTGTGAACTCATGTATAGCAAGCAGCTCCTCGCTACTGCGGCTATTTAACACAGTCAACAATGGATATGGGGCGATGTCAGAGAAAAACCCATCTTTGGATCCCCATGCAGGATGGGGAGAGAAGAGAGCAATAGGAAAGGAAACTGTATGAATGCCCATGTTGGACATACTCCCTATGGGACCCCCCCCCTGAACATGTGAAACAATTAAAGCCAGCCCAAATTAGAAAGCATCCATTAAAAGCAATAGAAAGATGTATTGTTGTAAAATAGTCTTGAGGGATGGAGCTGAAGACCCCTGAGACCATATGATAGTTTATGGTCTTTCCATCGAATCCTAACCATCGAAAAGCAAATCCATCGAAATAAATATACCGAAAATAAATCCATCGAATTGCTATCTTTTACATTTAAAAGTACACTTCCATCGAAACTTGTCCATCGAATATAGGAATGGATAAGTTACGAAGGATATGTACTTTTAAATGTAAAAGATATAATTTCGATGCATTTATTTTTAACGTTAAAATGTTACATGGTGCTGTCCAGGCCTGAAATCTTTAAAGTATTTCGGCACTGGGCAGCTTCATGTAACATTTTCTTTTTTGGGCCTCCTGCCCCCGCCAGCCCTCAAGGGCACCCCCCCAGCCCTAACCCCAACCCAACCCTAATCGAAATCCAACAAAATATATTCAATAAAAATGCATTTCGATGGAAATAATAATAAAAATAATGACTTTCAATGAATACATTTCTTTGGATTTCAATTCGATGACTCCATTTTCGATGGATAGTCCAGATACCCCATATGATAGGCTTCTTTCTGTTTAATTACCTCTGCTGCGAGCAGCAAGACAAAAGGAGACCCTCCTTTCCTAGCAAATGGTGTCCTCATTCCATGTATAGACACAAACACAATCCACTTAGCAGATGGAGACGTGCATTGAACGGATTCCTGTTTTCCCACTAATCAGGTGTTGGCCCTTTAAGGGATCTAGCGATGTCCCCCAAGAAGGGAAGGCAAGTGTGCGTTGATCCGAAATGAAGGTGTATTCGTTGCAAAGGGCAAGGGACGCTTAGAGTGGCAGCAAGTGCGGGGTGCCATGGGAGCAAATGAGCTCCTACTAGATGTGGAATAAAGAGCGGGGACCTCTGCCAAGAAAAAAAAACACCTCTTTCGGGAGGCTCAGTTAAAGCAAAAAAAGAGCGCTTCCGAACACACATGGAAGGCTTGTCGCAGGGAGCACCGCTCGCATAATCTCTGCAGGGCACGTGGGATGGCACCGTCGGTGTTTTTGGTAAGGAGGGGGACTCTCCGGTGAAATATGTGCACTGCCTATCCGCGCTGATCACACGGTCACTGGGAAGCCCCCGCGTTTCTAAGCTCTGTAGCACATGTGGGATGCTGAGAGCAGTACCTAGTGACATAGGCGTCCCGAGAGGGAAACAAAGGGAGGCAATTGCCCCCTCTATTTTCTGCTTTTCCCCCCTAATTGGTGGCTTAACCCCCATTCTACTAAACAACACCTTACAGGAGGTGCTCCTTTTGCCCACCCATCTTTCGCGCTTTTGCAGTTTCTTTGTTTGCTCAGCCTCAGCCTGTGTTCTTTCTTCTGGCCTGAAAGGGGCTCCATGGGAATCAATGGGCCATGAATATCACTGGGCTGGGGGCCATTACTGTTAAAAATATGTTTCCTACATGGTGGGCACACTATTGTTTTCCAAATGTGCACCTTAAACATTCATAGAAAAAAAAGACATTTCCAAACTGAAACATGCTTCTTAAACGTACATCCATTAGTTTTCTTTAAACTGAATTTACTTTTCTTGTTTGACTATCACACGAATGTCCTGTGATTTTTGTGCTTCTTTGTGTTTTATCACATGATATAATGATAACGTTATTATATGCTTATCAAACTGCTTAATCACAAATAAATGCTTCTATTGTGCTGACAGCAGTTATTAGGAAACTAAACTGGTAGCTCATGGGTGCCAACTTTTGATTTTTTATAAGGAATTGCTAAAGTCATAAGATTAACAGACCTTTTTTAAATATATAACATCACAGCAACAGTCACTCAACCTGCTGAGTTACCATGATAGCTTTCTACTTTTAGGCATGTCTATGGATCCGTTAATATGTTCAGAATCACTGCATTACCAACAGTTCAGTTCATGTGCATGACTTCAAAGACAATAGTGTTTACTATCTAGTCACATTGACCCTTTGCATAGATTCATTGACGGTGTACCAGTGGAAGCTCGTCCATAATGGGAGAGAGGGCGCCGACAGCCCGGCATGCTCAGCTGTTATACAGGAGCCGAGGAGTCAGCCCAGTGTAAACACTGAGTGCTCCAACAGCTGCTGCTTTTTGCAGTTGAGGGAGCGCTTCTGGCTAGCTGGAACTGTCAAAGGGAAACACGGTTTCCATTTGATAGAACTGTTCCCCAACCCCACATGTCCAATGGGTCATGCAAAGCCGGGTGTTCTTTGCTTCCCCAGCCTTGCATGGTCCATTGGGGATACTGGCTGTGGGACTGCATAATTGTATGTGCAAGGGGGCGCCACTGCACCACTCTGCACATACAAACAGAGTGGGTACTTTGTCATCAGCGCTCTAGCTTTTGTGCTAATGTGCAGGAATCAGGATGCACTCTTTGCTTCCTGTTTGGGCTACCTGGGAGCTGGAGCGCTGGGAGGAAACTTCAGGGCCGGGGAAGAAGGTACGTTAATTTAAATGTGTATGTATGCATGTATGCTTGTGTTGTGTGTAATATGTATATGATGATGTTGCGTGTGTGAATGAGCGAGGGCATGATGCATGTGAATGTGTGTGTGTGTGTTTGTTTGTGCTGGGCCGGGGAGCTGATTTTGGCTGGGGCGGGGAGGTGGGTTGTGCAACAACATCAAATTAAGAAAGCCCCTCGCCACCAGCCAAAATCAGTGTGAGGTGCTGGGTTGCCCAGAGGGCAGGCATGGTATTTTATTACTGGGCATCTATGATAGATACGTAGTAATAAATACCTAGTAAAAAAAATACCATGCCTGATCCCTGGGCCTCCCAGTGCCTTCTATGTGGATAAACTGGCATTTTGGTGCAGCCATTCTAGCCATTTCTTATTGCCATATACCATTTTGTATTGGGCATCTTTGATAGCGCAAGCATGATAAGTGTTATTACATCGCTAGACTGGCATTTTGATTTAGCCAGTTTGAACATGTTTTTATACTGTGGCATGGCATTTTTAATGGTAAAGCTAACTAGAGTATGTTCTTAAGCAGGTACTACCATATATTGGCAGAACAAGCATGGGCATGTTTTCTTATAGTATCATTAATGGCATTATGTGAAAAGTAAACATGAGTATGTTCTTATATGGGAATACTGGCATATATTGGTGCATCATGCAATCAAATGTATGGGCACAGCCAACATGAAAATGTTTTTATATGGGCATATATTATGGGCAAAGAGATCATGAAAATGTGTTAGGGAAATACATCTGTGCACTGTTGGTGACTTGCATCTATTGGACTTTTTCATGAGTTACCCTTCAAAACCAATTGCAAACTGCTTGACTTTTTACCCATTATTTAAATTTAACAAAGTGTGCTGTAAAGTGCACCATTTTAAGCCATTGATTGGTTCGTGCTCCCTCACTACGCTCAGTCACTCTGGTATATTTGAGGCAAATATTTACACCCCTGTGATTAAACAATTCACCAGCCACCATTGGGATGTACAGCCAGAAAATGAGAACTGTTAACAATTTTATAGGGCCAATGTGAGCTTACTGCAACCGTTGCTAAAGAACCAAGGGAGCAGTTGCATCCTTTCCCCCTGTACTTGACACCTGCAGGTGATATTTCATCTGTTAAACAGACTGTCCTTGACTATCATTTGAAACTGAGATATGTGCAATATCTCTTCTGTTAAATGGACTCTTTTTGACTGGCTTTTATTGAAAGCTGTGCTGGAAGTGATGTCTCTTCTGCTAAATATCACCCCTAACTACACATTATTTGAAGCTATGCTGGGAGTTATGTCTACTTGAGTTAAAAGAGTGCAGTCTCTTGTTGAGTGCATGGTGAATTTTTGCAACTGCGGAATGTGAGTTAACTTTTTGGGATGTATAGAACCTTGATGTAAAACATTTATCATTTTAAACCTACTCTGAACATCAATATGTAATGTACCATTACCCCGTCCATCCCCCTCTTGTTGTATGTTTGCCCCCAGGTTCCCCCTAATACTGATTCCCAGTGACACCAGTGCCTAGGGGCACTTGGATACGGATGATGTTTCACCCTTACAGCTCACCTGATAAGAAGCCGGGACCCAACCCCTGCTGAAAGCAGTCCGTAGGGATGTGTCATACAAAAAATTGTTTACCACTCGCCTTAATCACAGAGCTGTTAAGAGAACCTGTGCTCTTATGCTCTGCAGCATGCATAGAATGATGAGAGCATCAGAGTGGGCAGAAGACTGTGGGGTAGTTATGGTTCTTTCCAATGTGTAAAAATGAGCGGGTACTCTTTCCTGAAAGAGTGCCTGTAAGCCAGTTAAAAGAAATATGTGCACCACAACGCACATCCTACCTCGCGCTGCAAGTATTGCCCATGCTCAGATTCCAAAGGCTCCTAGGAGTGTGGATGTGGAGGCACCCAAAAGTCATAAAAACAAGTAAACATTTTACCTGATGTGAGACAAGAAAAATATAATTTTTAACCATAGCAATAATTAACTGAAAAGCAGTCAGTGCTAACACAATTGTAACAAGAAAATGGGAAGTGTTTAACTGCTGTGACAAGCCGCAAAGAAGACCTTTATTGTGCTGGGGAAGTTGTAGAACCTATTTCGTAGGATAATTTCCTGTTGCCAGCTTCCCTGGGAGGGAACCCATGATGTGAAAAAGACAGACACAAATGACGACTAGCCGGGAGTATGTTGTTTTAATCACCCATCTTACAGGCTGTCAAAAAGAATATCTTACTGCATTTCTGCATCCGTCATGGTTTTATAGATTTTAAAATATTCCATCAGTTCTGTTCTAATATGAACCTTATAATGCAATTGGTCACATTTCTACAAACAAAGTGTATTGACTCTTTTTATTGGATATAAACACTTCCTGAAACACAGGATCATTTTGTGTCACAATTATCTCATTTATGCTAATCAGTATGACTTTGTTATTTTCCAAATTTCACTAAACCACGATATATATTTCACAACCTTAAAACTGGAAAAAGCAGGTTTTGGAAATGAAACACTCTCCAGACAACTGCCAAGGTCACAGATTAAGCTCTCTAGTTTTATATTGGCTAATCCCCCATTCTTCTCTATTTTATTAAGCATTTGCAGAGCATGTATTAAACAGTTTTACATGACCTGTCCGCCTGAAACATAGGCCGGGTTGTAATATCACCAACCATACCCACCCCTCCTCCCACTTCCTTCCCCCTTCTGTCCCCCTTCCAACACATTAATTGAGGATGTAACAATGTTAATGATAATTCGCCCACCCCACCCAAAAAAACCAGCAACTGTACTTGTAACAATGAAAATAACCCATTTGTTTATTTATTTATTTAGTTAGTTAATCATTTGTAAAGGGCACCTAACCCTGGGGCATCTGGGTGCTCTACACACAGATTGTAGCGGTTTTGACTATCTATACCCAGACACTCTGAAAGGGTCATCCGTTAGCACTATTCACAGTTATCTGTGGTGGAAGGTGTTATGTGGGGGAGGACTCAGAACGATTGTGCGTGTACCTTAGGTAAACAGTACAACTACAAAGGATATTTGACCAAGAAGGCCCTGCTTGACTGGCCACCCTATCCTACATATGTGTCCAATAAATCTCTAAAGTGGTCTGCTTGTTCTGGTCTGCCTCGCCATCTCATTACAGAGCATTCGAGCAAGCAGATCTTGCAAATCATTGTTAAGCATGCGTGTTTTGTAGGGGCTTTCAGTGCTTTGCAATGCATAATAAGAAGCTAGCATGCAGAGAAGAAGACTGTGTGTGCCAGTTTTCTCATTATTGGGTCTATGTGCCAGTCTGCTTCATCTACTCCAAACAGCATTGGTCCCGGGGCTAGGTCAATCGTCAAGTTGGGTATTTGGGTGATCCATCTGTGGACTGTTTTCCATTATGTTTTAATCAGTGGATATGACCATAGGATGGGGCCCATTGTGCCGATCTCTTTGCATTGTCTCCAGCATATAGGAGACTGAATAAGGCCCATGCAGCGAAGTTTACTGGGTGTGTAGTATAGCCTTTGGATAATCTCATACTGAATTTCTCTGTTGCAGATGTTGTGTGATGATAGTGTTATGTTTTCAAAGTAATCATATAAATCACCCACATCTATTGGGATGTCGAGGTCGTCAGACCATTGTGATGCAAGAGTTATGTTGCGTTTGATATTGTTTGTGATACAAATGGTCTAAAATGTGCGTATTGTAAGCTGTGTACATGTGCGCTTGCCCAGCTTCCTCCTGAGTAACGCTCAGAAGAGTTTTAGGAGCGCACACAGATAATTCATACCTTTGCAATAATTAATAAGGCACAACCCACAGCAGTTACCTGATATTTGTTTGCTCTCTTAATGAAGCTAAATTATAGTAAGTCGTCTTGATATTCTGGTCTACTAGCCTATTTATGGTATTAGCATACTTGGTCAAAAAACATGTGATTGTTTTTGGTTGAAATTCAGTCAGTTTTAATTAAACATATATATGGGGTGGGGTAGGGGAATGGGGGTGGTTTCCAGGGGATCCCCACTACATTTTTGACCAATAAAAGAGCAAATAAAATGTGTTCAAATGTGAAAAGGTCAAATATTTTCGACCAAGTACACCCAGACCATACCATACTTTTTTTTTTACTGATTCAGCTGAATTAAATCAACTATTCAATATACAAATGTAAGACATTTAAAAGAAAAAGGATAAACACAAGATCTAAAAGTAACAACTTATTCAAATCAGAAGAAAAAACAAACAAATTTGACACAGGGAAAAAGATAAAAGCTACAGCTAAGATCATCATTGCAGTGTATTACATCATGAATTCAATACAATTTATCATTTTCCAAAATATTAGAAGATTTGGACTGACTAATGTCAGTCCTGAGGTCTAATTTCAAGAAATATAGGAAATTAACAATCGCAATTTGCATCGACACATTAGAAGTACATAACAGCGTGGACCATCTTTCTGCAGAGTCTAACATTCCCAAATGAACAAATTGAGGTCCAAAATATCTTAAACGTTCACCAGTCAAAGAAGGACATAATGACAATATATGTTCTAGAGTTTCACTCATCTCTTTGTTTAAACAAAAGCGACAAAAATTCAAACTTTCAGAGATAATTTTGCGCCTCAATAAGATCTCACGTGTGTACCACAAGTTGAGACGCATGCTTAATATTCCGGAGCAAATATTTGGTGATGGGAGTTTAAGAAGATAAGGTTCTACAGAACCTATGCTTTTGTGTTTAAATCTTTGGGTAGTCGCGTCCTTGTATTGCAGACATTCAGTTCTTGTATTGATCCAATCGGTACGATAAATCAGGGCCTTGGATTTATCAGGATTGGAAACTAGAATATCGATGGTTACCTCGGCTTTTATCAAGATGGAGTAGATGCCTTGCAACCAGCATTTAACAAAATTATCATTGGTCATAAACACATAGTTTGACAAATAATTCAAGATATTGTTCTCCCGGGTAGATATCAAACATTTGCTGAACAAGGCACATATTTTCCACTGATATTGGGCATGTAAGGAAATAAGGCCAAATTTGTAGCGTAACCAATGCCCTGGAGTACATTGTGGAAGCCGAAGCACTTTTTCCAATATTTAGTCTCCAGTTTATCTTGAGTTTTGGAGGGCCACAGTGCTTGAGTTTCCAAACCATACAAGGTACAAGAAATTGTTTTTTGTTTCCAAAAGATTAAAGCTGGTCTGAGGGTGAAATTACCAAAATGATATAGTATGATCTTCGTTTGGGCGATGGCAGTATCTAATTTCTGGATCATAAACTCAAGATGATCGTTGGCCAAAACAGAGCCCTCAAAAATAATTCCCAAGTAGGTGTAATTGGGAACTACTGATAATATATCTTGATTATTGTCCATGCAGATTTTTTGGAATAAGAATGTTTTGCCGTGTAGATCACAATTTGTGTTTTTTTTGTGTTAATTCTTAACTCGTTGTTTTCTATGTAGACGTTAAAGGCTTCAAGAGTTTTTGTAAACCACTTGGCGTTTTCGAGATAAGAACCAAGTTATCGACATACATGAGTGTTTGAATAAGCATCTTATTTAATTTGGGGGAATCTGAAGGCACTGTTTCAAAAATGTGTCTGACATCATGCAGAAAGTAGTTAAAAATGGCAGAGGCCAGTAAACAACCTTATTTAAGGCCGCGGGCAGTTGGAATTGTTGCCGACAGCAGACCCTCTAAAGTCAGTCTAATACGTATCGAGGTTTAGCAAAGGAATGAATGAATGAATTCTAATAAAGTAATGGCACAATCATCTCTTTTTAGTTTGGAGATGAGAAGTGGTCTGGAAATAGCATTGAAAGCAGTGTGGAGATCCACAAACGCAAAATATACAGCTTGTTTTGATGCATGGCATCGCTTTTTTAAGGTGTTAAGGCAGAGCAAATTTATGTTAGTGCCCATGCCTGCCAGAAACCCAGTTTGAAACGGGTCTCTCCTGTTAGTGATCTTGGTCCATGCATTGAAATCACAGAGGATCAATTTTGCAAAAATCTTACCGGGTGCGTCTAACAACGCAATCGGTCTGTAGTTGTGCAGTTGCGTACGATCACCCTCTTTGTGAATCGACACAAGTATGGATGTTTTCCAGGATAGAATGAGACGAGATGAAAGGACCTGATGAAACATGCCATGCAAGATAGAGGCCCATGCAGCTGGATTAGATTTGAACATGTAATTGCTAAGTCCGTCCGGGCCCATGGCCCTGGAAGGACTGATCTTTTTAATGTAGTCTTCAATGATTGAAATCGAGCATTCAACAGTCCACCCTGCTAGACTCTCCAACACATAGGCAGAATTAAAAAAATTAGGATCTGTATATAGTTGGGAATAATGCAGAATCCATCGTGCCTCAGTCACAATATGTGATTGAGCCAGAGGTTGAGTCTGTTGGGTGCATCGATTGAAAACCACCCAAGGTTCTGCTGAGTTTTTGTTTGCTATTAATTTCAACATATGCTCACTATCATTTTGGACAAACTGTGCCCAATGTTGTCGGAGCCAGTTATGATGACGGCATTTCAGACTTTTCAACTGTTGGGCCTTCAATGGTGGGTCAGACAAAAGAATATGTTTTTTTTCTCGTCGGTATTGTGTTTTCTTTATTTTGACTTCTGGGTCAAAGTTATGAGTGTGAAGGAACCACACTTGATCTGAAGATTTATTTTGATTTCGGAATGGTAATAATACATTTAAGTATGGAATAGAAACTGGAGCCTCATTGTTACAAGTGATCATTCTATTCATTTCCATTAGATTAGACTGAGACCAGTGGAAGCAAGTTTTTGCATTGTTGACTACTAGATATTGTGATGATCTCATTTTATTAGCTGGAATACAGGCCCAATCGATCTTTAGCTCTAATAAGTTGTGATCGCAATGAGGTTGCGGAACAACTTCAAATGATTTAATTAAACCATTCAAATTAGAGTGGATATAAACGTAGTCAATAATGCTACTCACTGTTTCCCTCTGCCAAGTAGGTCGAGCTGGAATGTCAGTATACTTGGAACCATTGATCATATGGAAATTTCTATCTGACATGAAGGTAGACCAACGGTTAGCTTTAAAAAAGTTAATTTTGCCTTTAGGTTGGAAACAGTCGAAATTGAGATCACCAACTTTAGAGTGTCTGTAATGTCAGGTGTAATCTGCCAACGCAAGAGGATTACGATAGATGTTAATTAATGCAATCCCACGAGGCAAACAAATAATCTTAACAAGCTGTGAATAGACAGACACTGAGTTCCATTGTGAAACAGATAAACCCTTACTCATATTGACACCTACTAGAAGACCTGAAGAGGGGCGTTCTTTGGCGCCCAGCATGGCTGGCAACAAGGCGACTTCATAATTGTTTCATATTAGTGTAGTTGTGAACCAGGTTTCCTGAAGTGCTATGACATCATATTCGATTTGAAAATTACCTATTAATGATTGTAGGTGCGAGTGTCCACGTGTGTTCCAACTTGCAATGGTAAAGGGACAAACTTGAAGTTCGGCTGATGGTTATAACCTAATGGAATTCTCTGGTTTGGTGGTAGTCATATTTGTGCTACTTCTGTAATTATTAGTAAGGATGTGTGATGAATCACTTCTTGCAGGCACACGGGCCGGGTCTAACAAGAACGCCATGTTGAAAAGTTGCATTTTAGCCTTCCATATCGTGTTCAGGACTACACCAGACGGGATCCAGAGCCTAACCACCGAGCAGATGGTATCAGACAAGAATTCAATCTACTCAATATCACTGGAGTTGATGTCTTCTAGTTCTACTACTTCAGAAAAAATGTTAAGCACACTGCGCCTATTCAAGTCATACGATTTGAAAGGTCCCTCTCTGCATTTTATAATCAGAGAGTGGCAATTTGGATTATTTGAGTGTGCATGCCGTGATAAAGTAGAGGAAATGCCTTTTGGATTGACATTATGATTTACATTATCAGATCTTGGGTGCGTTTCCATAGGATCCAAGTAGATTGAGGTGGCTGGATTTATGACTCGGACCGGGGCTAAAGGTTGATGTTGGGAGCGAAACTCGTCTCACTACTGTTTGGGAGGAGCCACTGAAGCAGATTAGCGGCCGGCCTTGTTGAGGAAGGAGGTTGTGTCTTTAGTATCGGCTGGTTTCGCTGGGTTAAGTAAGAGTCTACTGCTTTGCGTAGTTGTTCAAGAGTGATACTAGAAACCTCATTTTCGCCCATCATGGGGGTGGATGCAGGTTTGTCAAGCTGAACGGTCGGCACAATTTGAATGGGTGGACAATTGGGAGGCTGACACTTTTCTGATCGATCAAACTCCCGGATTAGGGCATCCAATGGAGGATATGAGATGGGTCACTCTTTGAAAAAGGAGGAAGAGAGGCAACCGGATCCATTATACTTGGTTTGGATAAAGGGTGAGCGGATGCGGTCTTGTTTGGAAATTAGGTAGGCACGTCCACTTCTTTCAAAGCTTCATCTTCTAGAAAGCTTGGTCTGAGTTTTTGAAAGAAGGACTTCACAGTTTTTTTTACATTGCTTTGAATTTGTGGAATTTTTGTATTGAGTAAATGGGATGCTTTCTTGGTTTTTTGAGTCTGCAATTTGGCGGAATAGAGTCTGCCCCTACCATTTTCACAGGGGCTGGAGTGAGGTCTGAAATTTTCGAGATCGACTCACGAACAATTGGAGAGCTTGGAGCACTTATCCAAGAGTCGTGAATGTGCTCGCTCTGGGGAGGAGATTCCACCTCACCTCCCGCGGTAATGATTGCTTTGATAAGTGTAGGGCAGTGGTGTTAGAGGACGGGGGCGTCTGCAGGGATCCTATGGTGATTATCGAAACATTATCCGCTAGCGCACAAACATCTTTTGTATTGGGGTCCGCAATGAGATTGACGTTATGAGACATATGCTTCCAACCACTTAGATAGTTGTTCAGTTTGGGAGGTTTGTTTACTGACTTTAGCATCAAGTCCTTCAAACAGTTTCAAAAGGCTATGCAATGTGAGATTCATTGCAGTTAATGCCACATCACAGATGGGAGGAGCAGGGGGCAGAGGTGGGGGGGTAACCTCCGATGAAGCAGGAAGAGGGGGTAGAGGGGCCACCTCAGGTGGAGGGGGTCGTGCCCTTCATGGAGTGGGATAAAAAAATGAGATTGAAGGGCAGTTCGTAAGAGAAGCAGGAGCGATGGGGTTGTGGGAGTGAGCTGACTAATTAGCAAACATGGAAGTTGGCGAGTCACATTGGCTCGCATAGATGGAGAAATCCAACTCCTCACAACATGGAGAGGACTGGTGGTCTGGTGTCGTTAGAAGACCAGTCGGGGGCAGAGAAAATCAGAAAAGAGGGGTATGAAGCATGGTATGGTCCGAGAGTGGATGAAAAGGTGTTGTTGTGCTGCTTGAAGGAGGAGCTATGCAGGGAGATTGTTGTTGAGGCCTGAGCAGGCCAGGGCCCACCGGCAGCAAATTCAAGCCGCTTGATGGTATAGGAATGCCCTTTGCAGAGGAAACATGGTTGTATGGTGACAGTATAATGGATTTGTGGGAAGCGCATAAAGCGCGACCCAACAGTGTTGATTTGGGACTACTGAACATGTTGGAGGTTGGGTGCATGCCCGACTTTAAAGTGTAAACCATGTAGGAAATATTGGTAAGATGAATACAATTCAAAACTATTCAAAACAATTCAGAACACAATTCAAGATCAACTGCAGGCAAGTATAGAAAAGAGACTCGTTATAAGTACAGAACTCACTGAATCATCACACAACAGAAAAACAAATAAAGTAAAAAATTAAACATAAAACCTTGAACATAGAGCACTGACCGCTGGCTGCGCAGCTAAGCAGCCAAGTGGCACTTCACCATTGTACTTAGCCCACGAGTGTGCGCACGCGTGTGCGCATGCACATGCGCGTTGCTTATATACCGTGTGCCAGTGAGTTCATGTGAAGGCGGGGTTCTAAAGGTAATGGAAAAGCAAAACAGTGAAAACGTTTGCTGGAGAAACAGGAAATGATCAAAAATGATCAGAGTGACATTGGATGAGAGGCTTCACCTTGTCCCAAAGTCCCAAAATGTTCCAAATAATGCTTTGCCACAGGTAGACTTGACAGGATGCAGCAAAAGCAGCAGATACAAGCTGAGCAGGGGAACCAGCAGCCAAGCGGCACTTCACCACGGTACTTAGCCCACGAGTGAGCGCGCACGGGTGCGTGTGCACGGTGGTTATATACCGTGAGCCAGAGAGTTCTTGTGAAGGCGGGGCTCTAAAGGTAATGGAAAAGCAAAACAGTGGAAACGTTTGCCGGAGAAACAGGAAATTATCAAAAATGATCAGAGTGACGTTGGATGAGAGGCTTCACCTTGTTAAAGGTCCAAAGTCCCAAAATGTTCCAAATAATGCTTTGCCATGCGTAGACTTGATGGGATGCAGCAAAAGCAGCAGATGTGAGCTGAGCAGGGGAACCAGCAGCCAAGCGGCACTTCACCACGGTACTTAGCACACGAGAGCACGTGCGTGGGTGCACGTGCGCATTAGTTATATACCGTGAGCCAGTGAGTTCATGTGCGGGCGGGGCTCTAAAGGTAATGGAAAAGGAAAACAGTGAAAACCTTTGCCGGAGAAACAGGAAATTATTAAAAATTATCAGAGTGACGTTGGATGAGAGGCTTCACCTTGTTAAAGGGCCAAAGTCCCAAAATGTTCCAAATAATGGTTTGCCACGCATAGACTTGACGGAATGCAGCAAAAGCAGCAGATGCGAGCTGAGCAGTGGAAACAGCAGCCAAGCAGCACTTCACAATGGTACTTAACCCACGAGTGCGCGTGCGCTGGTGCGCGTGCACGTTGGTTATATACCGTGAGCCAGTAGGTTCATGTGAAGGCGGGGCTCTTGTTAAAGGGCCAAAGTCCCAAAATGTTTCAAATAATGCTTTGCCACACATAGACTGACGGGATGCAGCAAAATCAGCATATACGAGCTGAGCAGGCGAACCAGCAGCCAGTCGGCACTTCTTACTTAACCCAGTGAAACCAGCCAATACTAAGAGACACAACCTCCTTCCAAAACGAGGCTGGCCTCTAATCTGCTTCAGTGGCTCCTCCCAAACAGTAGTGAGACGGGTTTGGCTTCCCAACATTACCCTTTAGCCCCGGTCCGAGTCATAAATCCAGCCATCTCAATCTACTTAGATCCTATGGAAACGCACCCAAGATCTGATAATGTAAATCATAGTGTCATCCACAAGGCATTTCCTCTACTTTATCACGGCATGCACACTCAAATAATTCAAATTGCCACTCTCTGATTCTAAAATGCAGAGAGGGACCTTTCAAATCGCATGACTTGAATAGGCGCAGTGTGCTTAACATTTTTTTCTGAAGTAGTACAACTAGAAGACATCACCTCCTGTGATATTGAGCAGATTGAATTCTTGTCTGATACCATATGCTCGGTGGTTAGGCCGTGGATCCCGTCTGGTGTAGTCCTGAACATGATATGGAAGGCTAAAATGCAACTTTTCAACATGGGGTTCTTGTTAGCACAAGTCCGGCCTGTGTGCCTGCAAGAAGTGATTCATCACACATCCTTACTAATAATTACAGAAGTAGCACAAATATGACTACCAACAACCAAGAGAATTCCATTAGGTTATAACTAACAGCCGAACTCCAAGTTTGTCCCTTTACCATTGCAAGTTGGAACACACGTGGACACTCGCACCTACAATCATCAATAGGTAATTTTCAAACGAATACCATGTCATAGCACTTCAGGAAACCTGGCTCACAACTACACCAATATGGAACAATTATGAAGTCGCCTTGTTGCCAGCCATGGTGGGCGGCAAAGGACGCCCCTCTTCAGGTCTTCTAGTAGGTGTCAATATGAGTAAGGGTTTATCTGTTTCACAGTGGGACTCAGTGTCTGTCTATTTACAGCTTGTTAAGATTATTTGTTTGCCTCGTAGGATTGCATTAATTAACATCTATCGTAATCGTCTTGCATTGACAGATGCTGCGTTCTATACAGGTTTGGCGAGATTACTTGACCTTGTGATGATTACACCTGAAATTACAGACACTCTTATAGTTGGTGACCTCAATCTGGACTGTTTCCAACCTAAAGGCAAACTTAACTTTTTTAAAGCTAACCGTTGGTCTACCTTCATGTCAGAAAGAAATTTCCATATGGTCAATGGTTCCAAGCATAGTGACATTCCAGCTCGACCTACTTGGCAGAGGGAAACAGCGATTAGCATTATTGACTACATTTATATCCACTCTAATTTGAGTGGTTTAATTCAAACATTTGAAGTTGTTCCGCAACCTCATAGCGATCACAACTTATTAGAGTTAAAGACAGATTGGGCCTGTATGCCATCTAATAAAATGAGATGATAACACGATCTAGTAGTCAACAATGCAAAAACCCACTTCCGTTGGTCTCAGTCTAATCTAATGGAGTTGAATAGAATGATCACTTGTAACAATGAGGCTCCAATTCCTATTCCATGCTTAAATTTATTATTACCATTCCGAAATCAAAATAAATATTCAGATCGAGTGTGGTTCCTTCACACGTATAACTTTGACCCAGAAGTCAAAATGAAGAAAACACAATACCGACGAGAACAAAAAAAATATTCTTTTGTCTGACCAACCACTGAAGGTCCAACAGTTGGAAAATCTGAAATGCCGACATCATAACTGGCTCCGACAACATTGAGCACAGTTTGTCCAAAATGATAGTGAGCATGTGTTGAAATTAATAGCAAACAAAAACTCAGCAGAAATTTGGGCGGTTTTCAATCGATGCGCCCAACAGACTCAACCTCTGGCTCAATCACATATTGTGACTGAGGCACAATGGATTCTGCATTATTCCAAACTATATACAGATCCTAATTTTTTTAATCCTGCTTATGTGTCGGAGAGTCTAGCAGGGTGGACTGTTGAATGCTCGATTTCAATCATTGAAGACTACATTAAAAAAGATCAGTCCTTCCAGGGCCATGGGCCCGGACAGACTTAGCAACTACATGTTCAAAACTAATCCAGCTGCATGGGCCTCTATCTTGAATGGCATGTTTCATCACGTCCTTTCATCTGATCTCATTCCTTTATGCTGTAAAACATCAATGTGCCGATTCACAAAAATGGTGATCGTATGCAACCGCACAACTACAGACCGATTGCATTGTTAGATGCACCTGCTAAGATTTTCGCAAAATTGATCCTCTGTGATTTTAATGCATGAACCATGATCACTAACAGGAGAGACCCGTTTCAAACTGGGTTTCTGGCAGGCATGGGCACTAACATAAATTTGCTCTGCCTTAACGCCTTAAAAAAGCGATGCCATGCATCAAAACAAGCTGCATATTTTGCGTTTGTGGCTCTCCACACTGCTTTCGATGCTATTTCCAGACCACTTCTCATCTCCAAACTAAAAAGAGATGATTGTCCCACTACTTTATTAGAAATCATTCATTAACTCCATTGCAAAACCTTGACACGTATTAGACTGACCTTAGAGGGTCTGCTGTCGGCAACAATTCCAACTGCCAAGCGGCACTTCACCACGGTACTTAGCCCACAAGTGCGACCATACCATACTAGCAAGCATGACCTTAAAAACCTAAATACAGAATACATCATCAAGAGGTTAAAATATATATGAAACAAGGGGCTCCATGAACAGACGATCTAACAGAGGGTATAGCGTTCTTACATCGACAGGTGTAAATTCGATGTTTTTTTAATGAATATCATTTACCAAAATAACTCATCAAAATATATAGGGGGAGTTGGGAAAGTGTATATAAGATGTTGGGGAATAGTAAAAAAAATAGGGGTGGGGGACTTGGGGGGAGAACCCCCCAAAATAAAAGAAATCCATTTCAAAGAGTTTTTTCAGTAATAAATACTCGTAAAAAAATCCCATCAAAAGTACACCCATCAATGAAATGACATAGAACCTAACAGAGATATGTCTGCACATTAACCAAACAACCTTCCCTCCCCGCCTATTATTCTGATACTTGACTCTACGACACCTGTTATACCTTATGATTCTAACTTCGGCCCAGGCCGCGTTTAGATATTGCCAGACAATCTTAACTCTTCCTACCTTGGCCTGGCGAAAGGTTACTAGACTTGTGCATACATTCACTTATTTGTTGTAATATGAATAAAGTTCAAGCACCAGAATTTCTGTTACTCATGGTGCCTTAGCAAAACCATCACCCATAATAGTCAGCTCAAATATTGGAAACTGACTGTAAGTAAAAAGGATACTTTATTTTTATTAAAAGATGTTTGTTCCCCTTAAAATTCCTCTTGAGATCAGGCAGTAATATTATTAGAGTTCCTACCTATGCGACTGTTCTGCTGCTCCCTGATTTGTAAATATAAAGTGATTTTTGTGGGTAGAATAAAGGAGAAGGCTCCTATATGTTCATTATTTCCCATTTCTTTCTGACACCTTTTCCTGTTCTTAGGGAGTAAAAATGGGTGGTGCGTATGTCTCTTAGCGGTAAAACTGGTTTTGAGTAAGTGTCACAGCTCTGCTCCTAGGACAATGTAATGTGGATGGAAAACAGAGGCACAGGAACTCGGATCATCATATTCTAGGGTGAAGTTATTCTGATGCAATTATCATCCTTACACAAACCATGAGAAGGATGTTCTTCTGGCTTTTAATTACTTCATTTAAATGGCAGTTTTATTTCTCTTTTACCATCAGTAAATATTGTATTTTATACAATTATTTGCAAACCACATCAGTTATAAGTGATATATGTTTTTTGAAATACAGAAGAATGTTTTTTCCAATAGCATAAAACACTTTCTGCATTTTTTCTGAGCAGTGTCGATCAATTAATAGCCACAACTAAAACTATTATACTAAGCATTCAACGCTTTTTTGTGCAGACACATTTTTCTCTGCACATGAGCACATTTGCTAGGTAGTGTGGCAGATCTTGAAGTCTTAGACTGGTTGATGAGCTCTCTTTATAATAACATATCAATTTTCATTTTAGCCTACATCTTTGAAAAAAAGTGCTCTAAGATACACCTTTTACACAGATTTGTAAAGAATGTCAGTGTTTGCAAAGTGAAAATTCCCTTCAAAACTCATTTTGCAGATGATTACTGAACTAACTAGGCATGCTCACAAAGTCATTTACCTCGTTAGTCAGTTGCACACATGGAAATTAATGTGTCCACGAAAGGCAACCATCTCTGCACTTACAGCAAAATTATTAGAGGAAACATTGTTCGCGGGTATTCAGTGGGATTTTGTTCCATTTATAGTTCGCACGTAGATGGGGTGCTCTGCAGTGACGGACTGGTTGTGTTGGATCTGATCACTTCTCGTGTCGTGAGGTTATGTATCGACTCTGTGTGTTGGAGCTGGAGAAATGTGCTAGCTTCTTGCAGCCCCAACGGTACATCACCGTCGTGTAAATATTGTACTCTGATCTCGGACCAGTAGGAGTCCTGGCGCTTGTGTAACGTGTGGTCTAGGCCGAACGAGAGGATAGCTCGAATGCTGATCCAGGCTGCAGCCGCCCGGACGTTGGAGCCCAACTGCTGTCTCATCCTATGCCATTGTGCCAGTGTCGGGCCTATAATTGAATGTGATCTGATATGCTTAGGAAGTTTATTTAGTGGGATGGCTAGGGTTTCTGCAGGGGTATATGGTGTAATTAGGGAGAGTTCCATCAATCTCCAGCTAGATGTGTCTGATGTATCAAACCATCTTTTGGGCCAGCATATTTGGGCTGACTGATAATAGGTCCGCCAGGCAGGTACTGCTAATCCCCCATCATTGTAAAATCTGAAGCCAGACCCTTGCCTTTTTGCATTGCCAGATGAATTTTGCCAGTTGTAAGTCGAGATCTTTGTACATTTGTTGTGATGGGGTGAAGGGTAGCATCAATGCAAGATATATTCGTTTTGGGAGGGATTTAATCTTGTTGCGGCCTGCCAATGACAGGACAGTGTGTTACATCTAAGAAAGTCCACTTTGATCTTAGTCAGGGCAGGTGGGTAGTTCAAATCTGCAACTTCTTGGATAGACGGGGCAATATGAACCTCCAGGTAATGGATGGACTGCAGTTAGAGGTGAAAAGGAGCTACCCAGCCTGGGTCCCAAGATATATCAGGTCTGAGGGGGAGGACTTCCGATTTTGTCCAATTTACCTTGTACCCCATCACAGGTCCTTATTCATGAAAAGGACGGTGCAGTTGTGGGATTGAGACTGAAGGGTTGATAACATAAACCAGGAGGTTGTCAGCATATAGGGATATTTGGTGCTCTTCTGACTCTCTTCTCACCCCGCTACAATGTGGTTCTGTGCGTAGCTTTTCAGCTAGCTGCTCAATGGATAATGCATATAAAAGGAGGGAGAGGGGCACCCCTGTCCAGTGCCTAAATATAGAGTAAATATGTTCAAGGCAGTTCAGGTAGTGGTCACTGAGGCTTGGGGGTTACTATATAGTAATGTCACTAGCCCTAGAAGAGTTGGTGGGAAACCATACACTGTAAGTACCCTAAATATAAAATCCCATCAGACTTTATCAAATGCTTTTTCAGCATCAACTGTAAGTACCATTTCATCTGGGTCATCTCTTCCAGCAAGAACATGAGGCAATCGCCTAACGTTGTCCACTGAGTGGCGACCGGTGATAAAGCCTGTATGATCTATGTGGGAGAGTTTTCTCTATTCTGCATGCTAGACATTAAGCCAATATCTTGGCATCGGCATTCATTAGCGATATAGGGCAGTAAGAACTGCAGTCCTTTAAGTCAGGCTCCTCTTTATGAAAGACAATTATATTGGCCGCTAACATCGACCTTGGCAGGTGGCCCCGGGTCAGTGCTTCAGCGAATACAGTTCCAAATAATGGGGCTATGCGGTCTATCATTGCTTTATATAGATCTCTAGGTATGCCATCTGGTCCGGACACCTTTCCTGTTGTTAGAGAGGAGATGACTTGGGTAATTTCTTCTTCTGTGATCGGTGCCCACAGTTTTACTCGTTGTGAGTCGCTGGATGATTTTAATTGAAGAGTGGCAAGGAACTTATCAATGAAGTCTGGGGTGATTGGGTTTGGGTCACAGTATAATATTCTTGTGTAGTGATGTTGATGTCATTTTCATTAGTTAACAGGTTCTCAGGCCTATCCCGTATGGCAGATATGTGTTGGGAGGTTTGTCTGGTGCCAGCGCCATTAGGTGGGGGGGTCTGTCAGCGTCATGATAATAGGCCTGCGACCAGTTAGGGAATGATTTTTGTACTCGTTGGGTAGTGATTTGTTTGAGCTCCGCTCTTAGTTTGTTAAGTCGCGCATATGTGGTGGAGTCTCGGGTCCGTTTGCGTTGGGATTCTATTGTAATATTGGCAGTGATCTGGTTTTCCCGTTCCTTCCATATCTTTAGTTTGTGGGCCCATCGTGAAATGCATTGCCCTCTAAGGAAGGGTTTAAATGCATCCCAGCAGGTGGCAGGTTAAAATCCTGGGGTCAGGTTGGTTTGCCAGAACAGATCTATGTCTTCGCTGAAATGCTCAAGAAAATCTGGTTATGCCATTGCCCTTCAATTTAGACGCTAAGGTGGTCTATCAGGTGGGTCCCCGGGAGTTCCACATGTAGTAGTGCCAGGTCATGGTCTAAGACTGTCATGGGGTGTATCGTACATTGATAAATTTGCGATAAGGCCTTCCAGGGTGTCACCCAATAGTCCCACCTAGAATATGATCTATGGCAGTGTGAGTAGAAAGTGTAATCGTGGCGTTGTGGATGAAGAGTCTGCCATATATCTGGCAATCCTAAATCAGCCATAAGAGTTAGTAAAGTAGCACGTTTGTGAGGGGTTGGAGGCTTTGATAGGGGAGTACCCTGGCGGTCCAGTGTCACATCTAGAATCATGTTCCAAACCCTCCGATAAGCATAAGATTCCCCATGCATTCTGCACATTTTGCAAAAATCTGTGTGAAAAGCATGGAGGTGTCTTTGGTTGCGGCGTATATGTTGAGGAGAGTTAGGGGGTGTTGTCAGATCAGGCCATAAATTAGAATATACCTACCACCTTTATATTAGAGGGTGTGGAGTACGTGGATCAGGACACTTTTGTGAATTAGGATTGACACTCCTCTTTTTCCACTCTGCAGCGAGTGAGCTGATGTCCCAACCCAACGTCGGTTTAATTTCCCTGATCCATGTGCATCCAGGTGTGTTTCCTGTAGAAACAAGATAGTGAACTGTATGTCTCACAGGTAGTTGAGGACCTACCATCTTTTGATTGGGTGACCTAGCCCTGGTACATTAAGTGTCACTGGGCACAGTTTGGCCATTACATCGGATCCTAGGTTGTTGTGTGAGTGGGAGTGGGTGAACATTGATGTGGTTATATCTGAGATAGCAGTGCTGATCAAGCAGATGGTGTGTGTGTGTGGTTAGAAACTTTAACATAGCCATCAAGGGCCCAAACTTGTAGGCCGTTAACTTCAACATTGGAATAAGGAGATGATATCCAATTACGCGGGCGAGTACCGAGCTGAGTACAGCTTGGCCGCAATGTTTGTTGCTGTCCGGACTTACCCTGGTGAACTGCTGCCTTTTTCTGTTTTCCTGCCAGCCGTGAACTGCAGGCTACAGGCTACTCTGCCAGGTGATTTAACTGTGAACATTGTGCACAAGCCTCCCTCGAACATTTACCTGAACATTTGCTGTGCTGCCACGCATCTGATACGCATCTCTCTCTACCCATAGGTTGAGTGACAGAGGCACTTGGCCAGCCTCTCCTGCGCTGAGATTGGCCCGTGTCCTCCAACACCTCATTGGCTTATTGTATTTGAATGCAAAGCACGCGCATCGTGCGCGTGCATCTCGGGCGAGTACCGAGTTGAGTACTGATTGGCCGCTTAGCCACGTAGCCACGGTGCCGGGGGCGAGTTAACCCACTCAGTACGTGGCCTGTTTGTTCGTATTTTCATAGGTTGCATTATTCACCTGGAAATTTATCCCATTGCAATCTTCTTTTTTGTGACGGACTGCATAACATTTGGTTGAGTGTGTTTCTTGGGTAAGAGTGTATTTGTTTTTGTTGTGTTTGTTTTATCTGGCATTTTTCTGTTAAAGTACGATTCAGCATCACACATTGTGACTTGCACTCACCCCCTAGATGACTTCCTACACTTCTTACAAGTTAACAACTAATTTGCCTCCCATCGCACCGTTGTCACTTGCACCCCAGCTTCACCAGTTGTCACCAGGCCACCCAGACTCTACACTGTTACCTCCAACTTTTTTCTCTGCCAAGTCTGTTACTCCCCGGTCTCCCAATATACAAACCCGATTTCCTTTTCATTCTCATAATGAGAGAATAGGCATTTCCTCTCCTCTGTCCCCTGTTTCCATTTCATCATGCGAGACTCGCATGCCTTCCCACTTGACCATAGAGAAAGTCAGTGCCTGGCATTGCACACCCTTGAGGCGTATTAATCCTCATCCGATCTCAGACATGACCATGGTGGAATCTACCAAAAATTGTCCTGCTGTGCGCAATTTGAATACATCCATCTCACCAATTGCTTTTCCCCAATTAGTGTCGGATTCTATTGCCCTCTCAATCCATGCAAGAATATGTGAGTCAATCCACTCTATAAGGGGACCTGAATGCATCACCAATGTGCCCTTGGTGTCTTGTGTATCTAGTGACCAGTCCTCTGTAAATGCAGCTCGAATGCTTAAGTCTTTTGCGTTACCAACCCCACGCCCAAACAAACCCTATCCCATAGACAACTCTGTTCAAACTTTACTAATGGTGCAACCCGCTCTGACAGCAATTAACACTGCCATTTACAGTCTGTGCAAACTTTTCGAATCATTAGACACCAAAATTACTCGACAAGCCCTACAATTTGAAGATCTAATGAAATGGCTCTCTACACAACAGCTCTCTAAAGTACCCCTAAGTAATGAGAATCTTGAAGAGTCTGTTGTCATGCTTTCTAGCCATTTGGCCGTCTACAATGAAAATCCTTCTTCTGTACAAATGTTACCTCAAACTTCAAAATTGGTGACTCCTGTAGTCTTGGCCCCTTGCCCACTTCCACCAATTACGGGCATCATAGGCCCTGAATCTTTTCATACGGAGAATGTTTCTCTCCCATTATTGGAAAACAATGCAAGTGAAGTATTGCCTCCTCGCCCTGGGGATTTGCCCAGCATCCAACCTGCATTGACTGTTGGTCAGAGTCATTTACAACAATGGAAAGCGAGGAATCCTAAACATAACAACAAAAAGAAAACATTGATTCCTATAAAAAAAACGAAAACCATGATTGGAATGAAAAACCAAAAGACCACTCTCAACACCTTTTTTAAAGCTCTTGGTAAATCCTCAGCTTCGTCTAAGACCCAGCATTTTGGTGCTTCAGGTCCAATTTTTAATGTGCAACCCAAAACAACAGGAGTATCCAACCAGTCTTTATTGCCAACTCCTAATTTATGTAACAAAGCTAAGTCTACTGTGCTTCTATCGCCACTCTCGCAACTGGTAAACTCTTTACGTGATGCTCAGAAAATTCTCCCACTTTCTTCAACCTCTGATAAGTCAACTTGGAGTACTGATTGTCTGAGTTTTGTAAATTCTGGGTCTCTGAAATCAATGGCACAACCACAACTGTCCATGGCTCCTACAATTCAATCAAAATCAGTCTCTTTTGCTCCTATACCGCAACAGCCTCATTCTTTGGATACTATTGTACCGCAGACCTTGATGGATCAACTCAAAAAAAGAGTGGATGACTATCTATCTGCTCATTTGGCTAAGGCATTTGCTCAAACGCAGGGCGAGCTATCGTGCAATACAGAAGGGGCTAGAGGTCTTACCCATAGGTCTGGTTGCTACCAACCAACCACTCCTGATCCTCAATCCAATGATTTATTGGGGCGCAGGTATGGGTGATCATCCAATCTTCCTGGTACTCTCACCACTGCGAAATGGACACCTCGCAAACCAGAAACCCGGTTGCCCTCTGGCCATCTACATCCACAAATAGCTAAGTTTCACACCCTGATTCTTAAATGCAGAGAGGGCAATCACCCTGTGTATGATCTAAATCGGCAAAGTGTGCTGAATATTTTTGGGGAAATTGATGAGTTATGTAACATTTCTTCATGGGATTTGAAGCAGATCGAATTCCTAACTGACTCTCCACTTTCTATAGTTAGACTTTGGATTCCCTCAGGTGTGGTATTCCAATCAATTTGGCATAACAAAATGGTTCTGTTCAATATGGGATTCTTGTTGGCAGAGGACCCAGAGATTGCTTTTTTGAAACTTAAAGTCCCTGTCACAAAACCCAAGAAGGGCGGTTGAGAGCACAGGTCCAGCTGGAACGGGTGGAGACCAAGTTAACCTCAGCCATATCGCAAGCCCGCATCATTATTCATAAATATGGCAAGTTCTCGATCTTGCCTGCATGGCACTTCTGGACCAAAGAAATCGTCCCCATTCTGTTATATGGCCTGGAAACCATTCACACTGATTCTCCATTCAAATTTAATCAGTGGGAAGCGAAATTTTGGCGCATAGTGTTACATCTGCACCAATGCACACCAATTCCATGGATGAGATACGAGTTGGGGCTGCTTGCTCTCCAGGCACACTACAGCTGGCGCCTGTGCTCTCTCTTTAGGAAATGTGTGTTGTCCACCAATGAAAACGTTTTGCTTAAAACTTTATTGCAGTATTTGTTTATAGATAAACATTGCAGGTTCACTAATAATTGCTTAAACAAAGTGTATTTTATACTAGTTAAAGCTGATATATCCATCAACCTGTTGTTGTTTAATCCTGACAAAGCAAAATCAAAGATACACCAGACTGATTGGGTTAACACCTGTGAAATTTATTTATCGTTTCGTGATGGTGACACTGTGCGTTTCCCATCGAAAAGGATAGGCACTCTTCCACCATATTTGATACGTTCTCCCTCTCCCAAATACTGTCATGGCATTATTCGGCTCCGCCTCAACTTGTGGGTTACACTTGACATAAAGGCAAGGCGCCGTCTTGTGAGTGTTGAAAATAATGTATGTCGTTTTTGCAATGACAACACTATTCCTGAGACCCTTGTCCACTTGATCACAGAGTGCACGCTTCTAAGATCTAAAAGAGAAACAGCCTTTAAAAGACATTGTGAATATCTGGGAAATATATCTGTTGGGCAGTATTGTTGGGGTGTAAGAACATGGCAATACAAATTGCAGCTGTTAACTTCCTACTCAGCCTTAATATGGAAGAAAATGTGGAATCCACACAACCATAGCTGAGTATGTCTACCTAGGCTTGGAGATAAATAGTATGATATTAATGTTTGGCAAATATGTAACTGACCATTTTTCCATACAGTCTGCATTTTGCATTTTGCACAATATAGGTATGTGAAGTCATTGCTTCCTTGCTATTATGAACTGAGGATTTTTTTTGTACTGTATGTGTTATTTTTGGCACTGTAGCAATGATGCTGAGAGATATGATGAAAGTCAAATGAAATGTCAGTTCAATTTTATAATGTTGATCAAGTAACCAAATAATCAATTTTAAGAAATATTTTGGAAATAATTGTTTTATGATCTGTTGTATCTATTTTTGAAAAGTTGATTGAATTCAACCATATCAAATAAAAAAAAACATTAAAAAAATATCCAATTATAACTTCCTAAGAGCCCATACTCTGGAGGGCATGGCAGAGATACAAATCTCACCCTCCCCATTGGCATGCTGGTGTGATCCATCAGGGGCAACCACTGATACTGTTTGACCCTGGTGGGGGGGTCTGGGGATGTCTCACCTTATAAGGTGGAAGGTTTTGCTGTCATCTTGATGGGTTAGGTCCTTCTGGATACATAAAGATGGTATCATTGAATGCATATTCTGTCCCTGAGTGTCCCCATCTCATGCACAGGAAAAGGTTCTGGTAGGATTTGCAAGGTGGTGTTGCATGGAGGAGAGCAGCATGGGCCAGAATCGCTCACGTTGGAGTTTGAGAGTACTTGCAATCGGGTTCAATTAGGCGTCTGCCGGAGGGTTGTCGCTTGCCTCGCGGGCGCTGTTGTTGTTGAAGGTGCCATTGCGAAGCATCCATTTGACGGGGTGGTCTTTTGTCCTCTGCTTCGGCGGGAATATCTGTAGAGATAAGGTCCTGTTGCCATAATAATCAGAACGGGTCCTCTGGATCATCGAAAGAGTGACATTTTCTATCTAGTAGAATGCATCAGATCACAGAACATTTGAGATAGAATTTATGCTTTGTGTCTTGAAGTGTAATGAATAATGGGAGAAATCTCTTCTTTCGACGCAATACTTCGGCAGACTAATCGTTGAAGATATGAATTTCTGACCCTCCAAGTAAGCCTTGGAGGTATGCCATTTGCATGGGCAGGGCGGATCGCTGGTGCTCTGTGTCTGTAGTGATGGGGGTTCCTGTACCCCCAATTATTGGTGTGCTGAGTGCAGGGAGGCCTCTGTGCTAGTTAATAGCACACTCACGAGAGTGTAAGTTCGCTGGCGAGAGAGGCAGGGCGGGCACTATGACCTCACAGAGCGTTGTACATCATCCAGTCCATTGAGGTGTCATTTCAATAACTGTCATGTCTTCCTTGCTTTGCCCAGCGCTGTCTGCAGAGCGCTCTGTTGCTCCTCTATATCCAGCCCTGTTATATGTGTTAAGAGGGGGCTTTGTCTGGCCCAGGTGCCCTCACCAATCGAGACTGGCATCTTACAGGGGTGCACAGCTCCCACCTAGCCCTCATCTAATGGGTCCCGTTGATTTATGGGTCTGGCTCCGTGTGGGCAGCCTGGTTGGTGCTGCAGTGTTAGGGGGACCTACCTCTGCTGCTTTTGCGACGCAGGCACCACCGCGCCCATGATGCTGGGATATCGCTGGGTCCCCCATGGAAGTGCGTTGCAGGGATTCTGTTGCGCTCCATTTAGCTGCGCGTTCTGGGAAGAGCAGGGGTGAGCGGGAGCCTTTCATGGGAGGGTGTGTGCACTGATCTACCCCACAATCTCTCATCAACAGCGGGAGTCAGTTCCTTGGTCGCTTCACTGCACTGCTGGGAGAGTCTGGTGGCTTCCGATCTGCCTGAGGGCCGCCTTATGTAGAGGCTCCTCCCAGGCTATGTGCTCCAGGGCTGCCGTCCTTCTCCAGGCTCAGCAAGGCCCTCTGAATGTCGTCCCCACATAAAATATTCCCTGGCCAGTTGAGCGATTCGGGTCAGCGCCAGTCTGGAGTGTGTGGACAGAGCTTACCATCCCTTGTATTTTGATCACTAATCATGTGTGATAACTAGTATAGAATTGTGAGTTTTCACCCACCTTCATCAGAGCAGCATCACCACACCGCTATCTTGCTCAGGCTCTCGGGCGTCCCCTCCATTCTTATCTATTTTTGACTCTATGACAGTTTTGTTTTGTGAGCAGAACTGTTGAAAACTAATATATTCTGCTATTTAAACTGCTGCAAACAGTACTATATTTTCTGTTTGCTCAACGCTTCTAAATTTTCAGGAGATTTAAGGCCTGCAGTATATTTGTAATACATGATGTGACATTAATTTTGCGAAAAATTGCTGCCTTTTGCTGACCTATTGTCTATATCAGAAATCTATATTATGTGTTAATTATGTTGTTCGCAATGTAAGTATTCCTTTGTATGTGTTGTCCTAAATAAATGTGTGCAAGGTCACCTATTTTCTAAAGTACCTGCCTATAATAAGAGCAGCCTGGCTGCCTCAATGCACAATGCTTCTAACTTTTATGATGTTAGACAGAAAGGCGGGGCATATGCCCTGAATGACATTTTCAGAGAGAGGAAGGATCAACTCATCTTGAGGGTCTTCGAAAATTAGCTGAACTGGGATCATGACCCTGGTACTTCATCAAGGGATGAGTGGCATATTTTGTCCTGGAGGACAAGTACAATTTCTGGTTCTATGTTAAAATAACAAGTCATTAAAAACAAAAAAAATGTATGCAGGGGAATCCCTGTGCAGCAATGCCCCATTGCTTCCCACCTTTCATACCATAAGCCAATTCCCAGATATTTGTTTTTTAAAAGTGCTAAAATCTCACATTAATTAGATTTTTTTAAATGTGGTGTTTGTGCCTTAGCTTTTATTCCCATTCGTTTTTTGGGGGATTGCCCAATTTCCTGGCCTATCATACAGAGGCCAAAGCCCACAAAGAAGCAGCCCCAACTTCAAGAACAACTAAACTCAATACCAACCTCTCTCCCACGCTTTCTCAATTACACATAGTAGACATCATTGACAATATGTTCCTTTTATGCAACATGTCTTTTGGTTATGTTTGTGGTATATTAGCAACTCAAGCACTGGGAAATCTCCCACACATACAAATAGTAGGAACAATATGTCACCAGAATAATATAATTTGGTAAAATCGGAAAGCTGGGATGTGTGCCCAGGTTTTTTATTGTCCCAGTTTGCAATTTGTCAGAAGATTACATCTCCTCCCATCCCATCTTTAGTTTTAGATCAATGTAAAGTGGCAGAGAACCCAGATAATTATTGCTAGAGCCGAGTCAGGGAGACAGGCTTTGCTCTAAGAGCCAAACACGAACCTGCATGGCAAAACATCCATGCCTGGCTACCTGCCTCCTCACCACACAGCACAACACCCATATCTGCACTCTGTCTACACACCCACCCCCACAACATAAAACCCTCTCTAAGCATCCTACCTCCCCACCAGTATGCACTATAGAAATTGTTAATATAATTATTTATGGAGTAAGACTATAGATTTTAAACCACATGAGTGAGACTTCCCCAACAGATAGTTAAGGAAATGAAGGCACAGTGATTCCAAATTAGCTCAGGATCACATCATGTCTGAAGTGTATAAGGTAGGGATTTGAGACTTGACTTTCTGGTTCCACCTTCTCTTATGCAGACAGGAGAGGAGATTTCATCTTCATCTTCTCGTATTCCATCTTCAATATTGGAACCGACAAAAAGCTTTCTAGCCAGTTGTTGTTCAAGGGCTAAACTACTCCACTGTTCAATAAATCTGGCTTTCATGGCACAAAGTCACATGATAAATCAACCTTTACAAAATGTAAGAGAATTCTTAATTGAATCATATGTTCATAAATCAAGTATGCATCACTCTTTTAGAAAATCCAAAAGGATTGAGCCCTTCCAGCAATCAATTGTAGTGACATGCAGGTCAAGCACAGTTCTCAGGAATAGCCACACAATCTACTGACTTACCGTTCTAGATGTGTACATGTCTCATTTACCCTATTGTCCACTCTCATTACACTCCAGTCTACTGCCATTGCAACACATTGTATATGACCCTTCATCTCCCCTTCCTTAAAATTAAAGTTCAGGGCTCTGGTCCCCTTTTGCTCCATCCATTAACCCTTAACTAACTCAAAACCCTTGCCTTGCCCACATTTCTCAGTCACCAATTTCTTGTGACTCACCACTTACTTTGTCCTGGATCACATGTAGACATACCATCTTGATTTGACAGTCATCCCCTGCCAGATACACCAGGTAGCTTAGGTGAGGGTATTTCTAGTAATTGCGGCTAAGTGGTCTGCATTTGGACAACGCCGTGTGAATGACACAGAGGGATTCAGGTTTTTACTGTGCTCCCAAAGTGACTTTCTTGAAAGGACGGCTGCACATTTCAATTCATGGAAGCAGAGGGAACTATTAGGGTAGTCTGCCTGGGATCAGGTGATGGAGCGGGTATAACAGTGGCGCGTGTATATGTGTGGGTTTTATGTTTTTGGTGTCGGTGTGACTGCAATGATGTGTTTGATTGTATTTCTGACTGTGTAGAGTACATAAGGAAAGATGTACCTGTGTTCATGTGACCATATATGTGAATATGTTGTTGATTTGTATGTGTGTCTTTTGTTGCTCACATAAGAATGTACTCGACAAGACAATGAAAATATGTCACAGACTTAGGGGGCCATTCAGAGCTGGGTGGTAATACAATTGGTGGTAGTCTGCAATACTGATGATTTTACCATCCACCCAATACAGGGATTGATGAATTGGCCCCAACGTTTCCAACATTTCTTTCTACTAAGCAGAAGCAAAGCGCATGCGCTTCCCTTCCATAGAGTGAAAACAGTTTTTTACAGAGGGCCATAGTAAGGGGATGCATAGGTGGGCATTGCTGCTGCCCCCCTTCACCACCTAAGCCATGTAATACACAAAAGGTTTCAAATTGACCGTTTATTGCATTAGAAATGTACAGCAGTGGTATGAGTGACCACTGTGCATAATCCATTCACACATTTATACTGAAGGTGTAAATGGATGAACAAATGTTTAAAAAATACCTTTTACGCTTTTTTCTGCTAGAGGTGGAAATAAAAAAAAAAGCACCTGCTGGTAAACTCTGAATTGGACTAATTTTAAGACAAACCACTGGCAGGGGAGGTAACTTTAATTTCATTAATATAAATGTGTCGAACCCTGAATGACCCCCTTAGTTTTTAATCTACCAATAATTAATTCCAGAATCTTATATATTTCTGTGTCAGTTTTTCAACTGTGCCCAAAAGTGAGAACCACAAACGATCCAACAATCATTCCTATAACTTCCATATAGAACATCAATGGGTACCATTCGTCGTGCTATTAAACTCTTCTTGTAATGAACTCACCAGCAATCAGGACACATAACAGAGCAGAGTGGAAGCTTTCTTACAGAATAAACCTGAAGGCAAACTCTAATAGGATATGGTGCCTTACTTCCTTCGCAAGTAAGAGTGGTGATAAGCTCCTTAGGACTCTATAGAACCAATGGTGTATCAGCCACAATTCTGCCTTTATTACCATTCAGGGTCAAATAATCTGACATCTAAATGCATGAATTGCTTCTGGGAGTATAAACATGTGCCTGCAAGCTAGTCTCTTCTCTCTCTCACTCACGGTGGAGGTCCAGATGTGGGGATCACCATAGCCCATCTGCATCATTGCTTAAAACCAGACAAGTGACTCACCCTATCTGCACTACGCCCAAACAGGCCTCAAAGCACACAGTTCTTTTGAGCAGGCTACATTCTGAAGGATTTTCAAATTTTTAAGTAATATTTCACATATTGCAACTCTGGCCCAAGGGGCAACAGTCCAGACAGACTGGGAGTCTATTGCCTCCCTACCCCCCCTTCCCAGACCACACCTTGGTGGGTGCCAGTCCCTATTCCTACTTTTTGTGCCTGCATGCAAGCAACACGTACCACCTTATCTTGCAGCATGTCTCTACTGCACAATGCTTGCCAGTCTGTTTCTGTTTTTGCTAGGAAATAACAGTTCCCAGAGACACAGCAGTGGAGGAACAAGCAAACAGCCCCTCTAGGAGAGAAGCAGCAAGAGGGCTCCAGGTGGCAGAATGACCCATCCACTGCACCAGCAATTTCAGTGGCCCACGCAAACAGAACTCCAGAAAAAACTAGGCCCAACCAGAGACTGCAAAGCAATCTGGTCAGCTGTGCAACATGCCCCTTAACAAGGATACTACCATAAACTTTTTCCAGAGGCGTGGAGCAGTCCTGTTTTCGATTCAGCATCCTATACGCATACAAGAGATCCTGAACAGGAACTGGGACATTGAGACTGATTGTTGTTACAGCAGGTCGTCATTGCCGAGACCCAGCAGACCCATGTATAAGAAAGGGGCAGGGTTTATCACCCCTTTTATTTTTTTCAGTCACCTGTTACAGTTCCCAGGAAAATAAGAAGCCAGCCATTGGCCTCGGGAACCGCTGAGGGAGGTAGCCATGGAAGGGAGAGGATAAAAGGGAGCAGAGGAAGCAGAAAGGTGTGGGTTATTTGGGTGAGGTCAAGGAAGGCGAAGGAGTACAAAAAGACCAGGCAGAGGATGGACGATGGAGAGAAGCGTTGGAGGTATAGGTTGGTGAGAGAAAGTGGTACTTGGCTAAAAGTGTGCATGGATGGTATGAGAGTGAGACAGATAGAATATGGAGTGCATGGTAGGGTGAGTGGAAGAGTGAAAGTAGGATGAATGACCTGGGGAAGATGTAGGTGCAGTAGTGGGAAGAGGGGAGTAGTATTGGTAGTAGGGTGATGTGGAGAGTAGTAAAGTGGTGAGGGGAGTATTAGCTAAGTGGAAAGGGAAGTAGTAGTAGTGTGGAAAGGGAAGATTTAGTAGTGTTTGGTGGGGTGGTAGTAGCAGGGTAGGAAGAAGAGAATAGTAGTGATGTGCAGTGTAGTAGGAGAGAGTAGGGTCATGAGGTGGGAGTAGATAGTAGAGAGGAAACCAGAGAGAGAATTTCAGAGGGAGTGTGTAGGAAGTGCAGGCTAGAGAAAGGAGAGGTGGTGGGTGTTGTGGGAGGGAGGTGAGTAGGAGGGCCTAAGGGTGAGAGGCAGAAAGACGTAGGGAGAGGATCATGAGTTCATGGAAGGAAGAGAACAAGTGGGGCCAGAGTATCCTAAAGGCACCGTCCATTGCAGATTATTACCTTTGGGGCTTTAAGTCAGGGAGCACCTAAATTGTTGCTGAGTGGAGTTAGAGAGATAAGGCATTTGCCTTTAGGCCATCACTTTGAGACATATATTAATTAGATAGTACGGCTTAACAACACACTAGACAGGATAGAGAGGGACAGCCACAGCGAACCCTTTGACAAAACAACAATAAAAATTCTTGCACTGTCTGAAGGAGTTGGTGTGTTCTTGAGGCCTTCTGTGACATGAGCTAGATGGAGGGCACTGCATGTCAAGGACTTTATGTTTCCAACCTCTGTTTCACTTGCAGATGACCATTGGACCTTTTGCCCTTTCTCATTAAACCCCTTAGGCTGCAACCTTATCCAAGAAAGTTTGTACACATTTTGATAATATTCTATTAATCCAACAATGAGTGAAGATCCTCTTTTGTTTTAGGAGGTTGAACATGCCAGGTCTCTTTCATTAAAGCTGCTTTAGGTTTCACCCCTTTATCTAGGTGTTCATCACCATGGTATTCAAGTGATCTTTTCTAAATTGGCAAATACCTTTTATGATGGTCAAACCAAGATCTCTTTATATACCTAGAACATGTTGAGGCACTAAATCATGGTGTGCATCAAATCATCCATTTACTAGGACACCTTTCTGATAACAATTTGCAACATGTGTATGACCAAAGTGCTTCAACATAATATTTTGAAATACTGAGGACACTTAAACGAAGACAAATGGCATCCATTTGAACTGGACAAAATCAATGTGTGAGACAAGTGCTCTGATGCCTCTGAGGCTAGGTGAAGTTTATCAGGTTGGCATTCTAAGGGAGGGTCAATTGTGGAGAATATTTCCATATCACCAAGTTGATAACAAAATTCTTTGGTGTTAACCTAGTCAAAATCTCTATATCAGCAATCACATTCTCCTTGATACTCCAAAAAATCAACACAAAGACGTTTCTCTCTATTGCTCTTCCTTCCCACCCCGGATGGACTAATCTACCCAACGCTCTCAAAATGTTCCATATTGCCTTCAGCGCACAACCTCTCGAGTTCATTCACCTCCTTTTTCCTCAAAGCTAGAGAAATCTTTAATTCCACACCAGCGGAATTTCACTCCCCCCCCCATCAGTTACCTTCCAATGTTCGGGAGCACTGGAATCCAATTGAATGCAAAGGGATTTCTTTTCCTTCCACTCTAGCAGGGCTTTCCTTCACACATACCTTTCCTTCACACCTTCTGTCCAGAAATTCTAAATGGCTATGAAATACACAAGAATGTGGATCTCTTCAGTATACCAACCTGAGTTCATGTCTGGGAGGTTTACTTCACCCATCCCTTCAAGGGTATTCTCCCAGAACGCTTTCACCATAATTGTCTATTTTGCACCTTAGTTGACTATCCTCACACTATAGCTATTTCCATTAACAATGGTGTCTTGGTTTAAACATTCACTGCCACTCATTAGCAATGCATTGCTACTATCATTGCTCACTTCAAGCTCCCCGTCATCATAACATTTTACTTCATTCACCACTTTGATTATTCCTCCCCTTGCTCAGTGGCATGGCAACGTTGTGCAAAGTATTCCTTTCTGTTGCCCAACGTAAACACAGCTAGCATATCAGGAACATCCCCAAAGTTAGCTCCATAGAAATGACTCCAAGCCTCTGAAACACATTGTGGCACTATTACCCCTTAGAACGAGAACTTCAACGTGTTCCCTGTACTAATACTAACATGTTTCTGTTTCATTTTTTACACAGCCAGTAATTGCTCATTCTCTTTCTCAGTCTTGGACTTATTTTCCTCAACACATAAAGGAGCAGGCTAACCCTCTTGCCAATAAAAACTACTTCATGGATCTGAGGGTCATTCTCATTCGACAGCTCCTCCCTGATCCTATTACTCAATCACTTCAGCATGAACTGATCCCTAAGTCTTTTATCAAACTTTTACTCAACATTACAAGATGGGGCTACATGCCTTGAAGCTGTTACAAGTCGTCCACTGACCCATGTTCTAACATGAAGTATATACCCAAATAGTGCCACTCAAGGAAAATGCTGAACTTGCAGATGACGTGTTTTCAAACAAATGTCCAAGCCGCTCAAGGCCTCACATGCAATATTCTTCCCTATCAAGTGTAGTGGACTGTGAAATACATGTTTGCCTTCTTGCCCTGGGTAGTGCATACGCAGCTCTGTCTTCCCCTCCACGCCAACATTAGGATGGCAGGGCAGAGTCAAATAGTTCAGAAAGTCAATTTTCTGTCTATTCCACCTCAACATGGGTGTTGGGGTGAGCAAGAACACTGAAAGGCCTAAACCATTGTTCATTGTTGCTCACAAGTGACACTGGGACAAGAGCAGGACAAAGACAGTGTGGAGACGGGTATTGGATCCCCACACAACACATGTAGGCCAAACAAATCACGTATATGAAGTGACTCATTTGTGCAGCAGCAGGTGTTTGCCAGGGCTGAACTCAAAGTTATTTTCCACAATCAGCAAATGCAATCTGAGTTGCATTGTCATGAACAGAATCTTGTTTGTGTATTTCTTTAATTCAAATGAACCAGAAGAAGGCTGGGCAGCCGTGGGGGCATGCAACGTGGTCAGGTATCAAGGCATTTTTGGTATCAGATGTCACGCCCATGCACTGCATTTAGCTCAACAGGTGGGCATGTCTTGTGCATGTTTTATAGGCAGCACTTGTCACTGTACTTGTAAAGGTGGGGACAGGACCACCAGGCATAAACAGTATGTGGCTGAGCACTCTGTCTTCCCTGTTACACAGAACATGGTGCACCGAGATGCAGGCACGTGCCACGGCACATAGTCATCACTGAGTATATAACATTCCCTAGGGCAGAGGTCTTCAAACTGTGATTGGAGGAAATGGGAAGGGCCAGCTCACATGGTCAGACTGGGCCATAAAACGGGTTTAGGCACCAATGGAAAAATGGCCAGCAGTTGCAAATGGATATTCAGTGTTTAGTCACAGACTGAACAGTACCCAAGGGGTTGTTTTTTGGTCAAATGTAAACAAATGGTGATATTTAAAGAATATTTATTCAGCAGCAATGGTCAAAACTACTAGCTGCATAGTGAAGTAAATCCTCAAACTGGCCCACATTGGCCAAAGAAGTGGCCTATTTTTACTGGCCTACACTAGCATTTTGCATTTTCGGTACGGTCATCGCCCTATTGTCCTATAGGCCAGTCCAAGTCCAAGCCTTCTGGCTCATCCATAATGGGTGAGGGGGCGTCCACCCACTGGCCACCTCACCCATTATGGAGGAGCCGAAGAGCCAGCTGAGGGAGTGCTCCTGGGCTGGCTGAACTGTCAAAGGGAAACTCTGTTTGCCTTTGACAGTTCATTTCCCCAGCCGCACATGATCACTGAGCCATGCAACGCTGGGGGTGCTTTGCTTCGCCAGCCTTGCATAGCTCATTGGAAATGCTGGCTGGGGCACTGCATGTATGTATGTATGTGCGAGGGGGTGCTCCTGCGCCTCCTCGCACATACGGGCAGAGCAACCTGGAGCGGGGCATTTTAGCAACCAAGCGAGGTACGTTTATGGCGATTTATTTTTTATTTAAATGTGTATGGATGTGTGTATGCTTCTGTTATGGGACTGTGGTGGGAGCAGGATGGGCGGCAGCACTGTGATAGTGGTGGGAGTAGGGTGGGGAGAGCCCAGGGTCTGTACTGGGAGTAGGGTACAGTGACGGCGCGCAAACGTTCATAGCGATTTCTACATACTGTCCATCTGGCACTTTTGGGGGGGCCCGGCCTGCCCATACTTTGCTCAGGGGGGGCTGAGGCCAAACAAGTTTGAAGACCACTGCCCTAGGGCAAGCAAGCAGTCATCACTGAACCTGTCAACGTGGGATGGGGACCCTTCTTAACCTCAGGCAGGAGGCCTACCAGGGTATTTGCCAGAGCCAGTTCTGCCCCAGGGGCAGCGTGAGGAAGTTGTGAGGGCCAGTCTCTGGTCCCTCCACATGTGCTTGTTCACAAGAAGAATGTACCATCTTTTATCATCCCATGCCTGCGGTACAACATGCTAGCCAGTATTCTCTCAGCTTTATTTCAGATCCTTCTATGGTAGCCCTGAAGTGGTACGGTCCACGAGAGAGCGAGAGAGAGAGAGAGATGCTATGAGAACTCCAGGTATCAGGAGTCCCAGTGGCAAACCAAAGACACTCCGACCTAGGTGACAAAGAAACGAGAAAAAATTAAAAGTCCCACTTACCGCCCATCAGCAGTGACAGTACTTCACTGTGGCCTGGCAGGGACGCAGAGACAGGCAATCCTCATAATGAACTGACAGCATGGAGTCCTGGTGACTCCACACTGAAAATAGGCCAGGACATGAAGGACATTTTCTATGCAATTTCTGCAGCACAACCTAGCCCCTAGGGAAAATAAAGTCAGTAGTGGGCTATGCGGGGCAGGCGAGAGCTGCTATAACAGAAAGGAAGTAAATATAAAGGGGACAGTGGAGAGGTCAAGGGAGACCTGGTGGAGGAAGGACAGTGGAGTGGAGTGTGGGGGAAACCTCCATAGAGCGTGTGCAAGGTGAGGTATTGGTTGGTGAGAGAAAGTAGTAATTGGGTGTGAGAGTATGTGTATGGTAAGTAGGGTGAGTAAGTGAGACTGAATGGGAATGTGGGGAATAAGTGAGGCTGAGTGAGAAAAGTGATTGAGAGAGCAAAAGGAGGGTGACTGAGAGAAGGATGCATGGAGTGGAGTATAGAGTGGAGAGTATTGGGAGTGGAGAGTAGTGGAAAGGGGAGGGGAGGTTAGTGGAGAGGGAGCAGAGAGTAGTGGAGTAGCGAGGGACAGTAGGAGTAGACATGAGGTGGAAATAACAACGGTGGGACAAGAGAGAGAGAGAGAGAGAGAGAGAGAGAGAGAGAGAGAGGAAGAGAGGGAGGAGACTAGAAGGGAGGGAACGGAAGGAAAGAACATCAATTTGAGGAGTATGAGGTTGTGAGTGAAAATATTTGAGTGACACCTGGGTAGTTGGAAGGTACCAATTCCTGTTATCATTCTTTTTCTGGGAACTCACGTTAGGATCCACCTAGAAGACCTCAGAGGGAGTAAGACAGCTAAGGTAATTGCCTTTAGACCCTCACCACTAGCCAGGCGGATTCTAGATAGTAGGGTTTACCAATTTCTAGTGACCAACTTGGGGTCTAGGGAAATCTGGACTAGGCTGGAGGGAGACCACAGAAGATGAGAGAGAGATGGCTCTTAATGTGACCCTCTTTAAATCCATAATAAAATCCCCAGAACTGTCTTTGAGACTTGGTGTGTTCTTGAAGCGATCTGTGACAATGGTCACTGCCACCAAAGCCTGGGAGGGGGACTGAAGAGAGGACAGCAAAACCTGCACTACCAGGTAAGCCAAGGGAAATGCACCTAAGTGTGGGGAAGTACTTAGGCTTCCAACCTTTAATTATTTAAAGAAGATGTAACCACTCTGACTGCAATCTGACTGGATTGCTCTGAGGTTTAATACTTAGACAATGTGATTTTATGTGATTAACACAAAAGCTTCATATTTTTTAGGCAACATTAAAACTAACACAACTAACACAACAGTGTTAAAACTAACACAACTAACACAACAGTGACTGATTGTATGCATCACATACACAGCAAGGGTTTGGTGCAGATATCTGACACACTGTTGTTTCTCTCCAGTGTGCTAGAACAAAACAGACTTTTCAACCCAGTGGATTGTAGTCATCCAGAGAAGAGGTAGATGAGGTGCTGTTGCTCAGAGCTGCCATCAGTGTGGTTGTCACTCTGTAGCATGGGTTTCCGGTTCGTGTAAACCCTGTCTATGCCGCGAATCAGAGGAAGAAGGCAGCCCAGACAAGAGGGACTGCACAGCAGGGATCTATATCCTTGGAGCAGTTCAAAGGGGGGAGGTTTGAAAAGAGTGCCTCTGATGGAGCCCAACACAGCAAACACTTCCCCCTCATTAGGAATGCGCCCAGGCCGTCCACTCACAAGTGCTCTATTAACTCAGTATCTAGTGACTGAGCCATGAACTTTAGCTTTTCTGTGGAAGGGATTACTGTGACAGTCCCAAAGGGGTGGTGCCTGACCTTTGAGGCAGCATTAGAAGGAGACTTGAGCAACCTCAGGCATACCCTCCAGGAATTCTACACAGGCTCCTAACTTCCATTTGGACATGCCCTTATTCGGGAAATGGGAACTAATCTTGCCCCTTCGTCACTGCATGGCCATCAGAGATGTTTACAAGGCATGTTATTCATTGCGGAACAGGCACTTGTCCTTTGTCCTTTTTTGTGATAGTTGGTGATAGATGAATGACTATGCCGAATGGAATGTAGTGGGTCATGGTCTGTAACATTATCCAATTAGTAGTGTGCCATCCCAGGTTAAGGTAGAGAACGGGGGGAGAGGGAGGATTAGTGGGCAATACACTTTACGAAATTCTTTATTTGGGTGCTACCTCCTGTGGGTGGAGGGTGCAGAAATGGTAGTTCCTTAGTTATTTACTTGCAATGACACTCTTGTGTTAAGCTTTTTTTCTCTAAAATGTATTTAATTTGACTAGTCCTAAATGAGTAGTTTGAACCTTGTAGATTTGCATGCACCGTTGCAGGCGTGGTATATGCCTGCTGGAGTGGTGACGTTATGCCTGGCCTTTGTAGTATTGAATCTGTGTAGTGTTATAGGGGCACGTCAGTGTGCCTTTGGGTGGCTCACTGAGTGTTGGTGTACTGGCTGTATTCCATGTGTCGGTATCTGCATGCTGGAGTGGTGGCAACATGGCTGGGTATCCTTGTGTTTTAGGCATAGGGCAGTGGCCGCTGTGAGTGCCATGGCATGAATGTGCTGGTTTGGTGGTGGCATGCATGGTATTATGGCATTTGAACTGTGCAGTGCTATGTTGGGCGTGTCACCAAATGATAGCAAACCTATTCAATGGGTGATGGTTTGTGCACACCGGTGCAGAGGTGGCAGGTCTACAGTTCTGTATGCAGCGGGTTGCGGTTGCGGCGTAGACCGGGTGGCCTTTCAATTTATCTTTGTGAGTTCAGTGGTTCTTATAGTTTGATAGCATTTTCCCCTTGGGCAGTTCAGCACTGTTGTTCATTGTGTGGGGGGGGGGCATTGGAGATGGTGCTCCACCTCGTTGTCCTTCTTGCTCAGTTCTCTTCCCCGGGCTCCCATAGCCAAAGTCCAGTCTGGAGCAGGACTGGTATCGTGTCCTGGTAGGTAGTGAAAGGTAGTTGCAAGTATTGGTTATTTGATTGCATACTTGAAACGCAATCAATTAATTCCTTTGCACTTTGGCCACTAAACTCCTTCCACAACATGTTTTGGGACTAAAGCTGTAGAAACATAAACAAATCAATGTGCCACTGATATGATCGTGCCATGTGTCTGCTTTTCAAAAATCCCCCTGCTAACCATCTGTCCTATACATTTCCATGACTGTTTCACATGGTGACACACAGTGCATTGTCTAAACAGTTTTTATCATTCTGGCTGCTTCTCGTGTTTCTATGTTGTCTCCTTTGCTACAATTCTTCCTTTATTTACAAACCAAATCACATGGTGGTGCTCAGCTGCAGGAAAACTAAAGGTTGATGGCTGGAAAGTTTTGAATTAATCATAACCACGGGCATAGCTCTGGGCAACCACCCAGCCCAATGTTTTTCAGTCTGCCAAGCCATTACAGAAGAGGAAAGACTGAATGCAAATCAGGCTGCGTCCCATCCCAAAAGGGAAAGTCCAACTGGAACTATTAGGTCGCATCCCTTCTGCAGGAGACCACAGGCACCAGCTAGATGTTGCCGTCATTCACAAAGAGGGCATTCCCGCGAGAATCCTCAGATTGGAAATACTGTATCCTTATTTGATATTTCAGAGGCCAATAGTTCCCGGGCTAGGGGCGCATGAATCATGCTTCTCTTAAAGGAAAAGGTGTTCCCATGGGAACCGCTGTGAAAAGAACATATCAAATTTCCCGCCCACCACCTGCAAGCAAAATCTGGAGCCAATAACTTGCTTGTTATCAACTCCTTGGATGGGTTGTCTGGGGGAGGCCTTTATACACAGTCTGCGTACTGGGAGAGGATGCAGGAGTTTCGGATGGAACTTGCATAGGTCATAGGTATTTTCTTTAAAATACCACTGTCACTTGCGTTCTTACTGATAAGCCCTCCTCCAGTGTAGTTTGTTTGGGTCACTTGGGTCTTGGTATTACAACAATCAGGAATCTGGTACCTGTCAAGTTAGCTTTACAGTGGCTAAGATGTCACTCGGTATTGCTAAGCCAATTGATTCTCTCCTTGGATGGGGTTGGTCTATATAGCTCCAAAGATCGATATGCACATCGTCAGTAAACGATTACATTGTACTAACACTATCTTCGTCAGGGTGTTGCTAGGTCTGAAAAAGGTCTGGGGCTACACTAATTTTGGGACTGTCAGGACTGGGGGCTAGCTAGTCTTTTGGTTGTAGATCCTGAGCTTCTATCCAGGGCTAAAACCAAAAGACCCGGGGCTATAGCCCCTTCAGCCCCGACACCCTAGCAATGCCTCTGATCTTCGTAGGGACCATTATTTCTGGCTGTGTGAAATGAACCTGTAACCAGCGTAAGATCCTTGTCACGAGGAAGGGAAGCTGGATTTATGCCAGCATAAGAACCAACATCTTCCATTTTTCCATGTTCAGCCTCCGTGCCCATTAAAAGTGCCCTGAGATCTAACCACTGGCAAATCTAACCCTGGTAGCCCAATGAGGGTGGCATCCGAAAACCAGCCATTAACGTTCATTCGCTCTAAGAATGAACTGTCCTGGTAGTCCCCCTGATTGCTGGATGGAATGGATGATTTTGAATAAATTGGGCAATCGCCCTGATGTCATTATTTGGTTATTGAGCCCCTTTAATGGTAAGGATTGGTTCATCTGTTCCTTGGTAGAGCTTTCAGGGTGGGAGGAATGGTTTGGGACCATTACTGGAGAAAATAGGAAGTTTTCCTACCAGGATACCAGATGCCAAGTTATTTATTTTTTTTTCTTTTGGTCTGGTATTTCAAAGCAGCATATATCAAATATTATTTGTTCAGGTGAATTCAGCATACATATTCTGTGTACACATGCTTAGCCCTTTGACTTAATCAGACGGGTTTTAATGTTCAAAGTATATTTTTGATATGAAAGCAACATTGGTGGAACCATTACGGTACTCCAAGTAAAGGAATATGACGGGGCTTCTGCTCTAGACCCCTTTCCAACAGTTCTTTCCCCGCGCCCCACTGAGCCCCCTACATGAAATCCTATAAGCAGATGGTTGTTTGTTTCAAATGTCATGCACCAGTATGCAATTCAACACACCATTCCACCCAGTGATGCAGAAATTCCTTCAGAGCAATATTCATACTTCTGCGGACCTCCTAAAATCAGCTACTCAGAGTACTGCTCAATATCAGCGATTCAGTACCATTATGCCGATTTAGCAATAACCCCTCACCTAAGATACTGCTTTTAACCCCGATTCAGTACCATTATGATAATTTAGCAATAACCCCTCACCTAAGATACTGCTTTTAACCCCGGAATGATAATAGTTTGGCCAGTATACGAGAAGAAGCAAAAACATGTTTTATCATAAAAGGCCAATATTAAATATTGCTCCACGATATTATGGCATGGAACCACAATGGAGGTTGTGTTGTGAGGAGGCGCGTGGGTGTAGATGGAAAAACCTCACATCGCACTGAGACACGTACTTTAAGAAGTAGTCGTTGGAGATATGAGGGGCGCAGGCGGGCCGCCATTTTTATTTGGTGTGCATTCGCTAGGGAAGTGCGCAGACACTCCTAAACCCCATGTGTGTGCAACTTCTGCCACCTTGTAAAGTGAATTGCACTTGTGCGCTGTTCTCACTTGTCCCCACTTTAGTATCATTGCCAGAAGCATTACTTTATAGAGCCTTTCAAGTGGGCAAAATCCACAGTTAGGTCGAAAATCAAATAGTGCTTGTTTCGTGCTGGAGCCATTTTCTTGGTCTCCGAAGGGTCCGTTTTTCAAACATTAGTGCTCCGGTGCCCTTGCCTGGCTGCGCTGAGTGGTGAGATGCGCTCAGCGGGCGCGGGGCGATAATAGAAAAAAAGCAGAGCTAATGAGCAGCCTAAACCTTCACTTACCTGTGAAAGCAAAACAATTTTATAGACCAGTAAAGCGATAAGAGAAGCGGCCTTTAACAGCTGAGCGGGAGCCGCGGCCCTGACCTGTGGCGCGTTCTGTGTGGGGGAGCGCTCAGCCGAAAGCACCGGAGAATATGGCGGGAGCCCTCGAAGCACTCATTCTAATTGGCCTTATTAAGTATTCATCAGCCTGGTAGCTGTCATGATCATAGCAGGCTTCCGGTGATTAGAGCCAGGCATACACAATCTAAACACACTTGGCTTCTGGCTACTTGACAACAAAAAGGGTGGCTTTCCCTGTCTCTACGCGCAAATTAAGAGTGATTGAGAACCGTGAGCTTTCCTAACTGCTTAAAGAAACGCACCCGTGACAAAAGAAGCTGCGTGCGTCGTTTCTATTTGGAGGAAGATAAAAGTGTATTGTTTGAAGATATCGTAGCATAGATGCATTACTTCTCGTCTTCTCAAGCACATCAAAATCCAAATCTATTTCATTTTTATTAGATATTGTATCGTAAAAGAATAGGATTTTCCAAACATGGCTGCCATGCTCCCTTTCGACATCCTACTCTAAGGGGTATGCATTGTTCTGACTGAAAATACCTCACTAATGGAGCAGTTTGGCCAATAGAGGGATTGGCTTGCTGCTGAGTGCCTACTTATGCTCTTAAACTCCAACAAGACCGTGTTTGGAGCCAGCAGAGACTACACTGCCCACAGGCCTGCAAGAAATACTCCTGTTGTCTCTGTCTGTTAGGTCCACAGATCTCTCCCCTGGAACTAGAGGGCGAACGTTCCACCAGAAACTGTGTCAGCACCACAGAGTTCTAAATTAATTAAGAACTAGAGGGCCAACATTCCATACTTTGAGAGAGCAAAAAGTAAGGCACCGTTTGCCATTCATTTAGCATCCATGGACGCCACACAGGTGGAAAAGCTACCATAGGAATCAATGGAAAGTGACTTGTTTTTTCCACCAGCATGGCATCCAGAGCGGACACAGTTCCTGGTGGAATGTTGGCCTTCTAGTTGTTTATTTGAACTCTTTGGTCAGCACCATAGTACAACTCTGTCATTGGGCAATGTATCTGCCCTCCCCCCACGTATTCCCCCCTTTACAAGACGTGGTGATGTCAATTTCCCTTCTCAAAGGCTGTGCCAGCAGCTCCTACCACCTAGCTTATAGAGATGTTGCTCTCCTATCAAAAACGCACATTTTTCACAACACTTTTGAAATGCCACCAAAAAGGCGCAGTATTTTAATCCACTGCCACTTATTATAATTAGTCTGATAGACAAATCTGTGTCCGTTTCTGATACCTGCCAATAGCAACATTGACCCAAAGGTCCACACATCTGGAGTAAGTACCTATAAATATTTTAATGAAGCACAAAAGCTGCAAGTAGATATTTGGACCACAATGTTTATTTTTCTTGCCATTAAATTATGATATGATATGATGAGTCATGTATAACGCGCTTGTAAACAAGTGTTTCTAGGCACAACAAGACAAGGAGGGGGAAACAGAAGGGGGACAGACAACGATCTTGCAAGGCCTTGTGTCATTCAGATTGTGCTGGTGCAGGGAAGCGGGGATGGGGTTAGTGCCAAGGTCGATTGGGGGATGAGGAGAAGTGCAGGTGACTCAATAAGTGCTGCCAGAGGGTGGCTCTTAAGTGCAACAAGAAGGGACTTCAGGGTTAAAGGTACAGACCCTTAAGTGCTGGGGAGCCGGGAGGCAGTGCAAGGGCAACTGGACATGCAGGAGCCTAGGCAGGAGTTCAGGGGTGGCGAGGTGACCAGTGTGCAGAGCTATCAGGGACATTAGCAGGGGAGAGAAAGCGGAAGCGAAAAAGAAGGTCTTGAGTTCCTTCCGGAACTGAAGGTGGTTCAGCTCAAGTTTGAGAGAGGCAAGGAGCAGAGGCATAGACAGGGTAGGGCCTGAGCGGGCCAGGCCCACCCAGAATCTGTACATGCCCCCTCAGTAGAGCTATATGGGCATTTACAGATGTTCATGTCACTGTGGTGGGCCCCACTACATTGGCTTCAGGCCCCACTTGTTAGACAATCCTGGCTATGCCTCTGGCAGGGAGGCTGTTCCTGAGGGAGGCCCCAGTAAAGGAAAAGATCTTCCCACCATTCTCTGCTTGGAAAAGCATCTGACCCTCAGGGAATTGGAGGTGGATGAGCGGAGAGCTCGCAAACAAAGATGTTTAGGGAAAGTTGGAGGTAGTGCGGTCCCAGGCCCCAGAAAGTCTTGTGGATGATACAAAGGGTCTTGAATTTGATCCTTGCAGCCACAGGGAGTCAGTTCAGAGATTTCAGAGCTGGAGAGATTTGATCCCTGGGCTTGAGACCAAGGACAAGTCTCACAGTCCTGTTCTGGATGAGTTGTAAAGGTTGAAGAGTAGAGACAGGAATATTTCAATGGCATCGAGCATCTGCTTAGTACAAAGACACAGGGCCGCATTACAAGTTTGCCAGTAGTTCCAATATTGCCTCTTTTTGGCTGGTAGCAGAATTGCTGTGACTGTTTGCGTACTGCCAATGTCTGACCGCAAGCTAAAGTGGAGGATTCACATGTAGGAAAATGCTGGAGGTAAATCCTCTACTTTAACTCCAACAATTGCCAGATTACAGCTCATAGAATTTTTTCAGGAATCCCTAAAGAGTCCTATGGATTCCAAAAGTGAGGAATTATTCTGCCATACCACTGCTTGTAATCCTGTGGTATATCCACAGGACTAAGTACCTGTAAAGGTAAATTAGTTTGATGTACCACCAAACTCGTAACAAGGCTCACAATGTGGAGACTTGGGACTGAAGAGGATATGATGGAACAGTTGTTTGTGAAAACTGGATTTTTAATGGCTAAATGTTGGCCCAAAGACCTCCCACCAGGGTTAAGGGCAAGAAAGGTGCACATTAACCCTACAAAGTTTGCCCATCAAAAAGTACTTTGTGTGTCCCTGCGCAAATAAGAAAATCTGTGTGCTAGGAGTATTCACAGATTCCCTGCAGAACAATCCTACGCGCAAGTAGCCCTCGGAACGCCACCGACACTCCCTCACTTAATTCTGCATGCAAATCCCCACAACCAAGGCAGCACCCTGGTGACACTGTGTAGGGTCCCCTGGAACTATATTCAGCATACCATGGATCGTAAAGGCAGTAATTTCCCCCTAAATGTGTGCGAACCCCGTAAACCGTGTGTGCACCTCGCTACGTTGCTTACACTCACCCCTAACTTCGATTGGCACCCCGACTGCGTGCACGCACCCCGAAATCCAATATCTGATCTTACTGTTGCGCTTTGTTTCCTATGAGCATAGGTCTTTATGCATGTCTTCGGGTGGCAGCTAGATAACAAGCTTTTTATGGTGATTTCCATGACGTGAGGTTGCGTGCTCAGATTGATGAATACTCTTGGTTAAACACAGTTGTGGCCGTGCGATTGACTCGCGTGAGCCGTCCCTCGACACACCCACATTTTCCCTTGGTTTCCCTCATTCTGCATGTACCGCCCCCTACTTTGAGCTCAGCGTAGACCCAACTCAATCTCAGCGTAGTCTCCCACAACACGCTCGGCTGCACACAAAAATGTGCAGGACCTGCGTGAGGGCCGCACAGTTTATAGATTTGTCCAGCAAAGTCGATTCCATGAAGCGACGAAGGGGGATTTTGCACACTGAATGGCTCGCAAAGTCCAGATTTACCGTGCAAAGTATTCCATGAATCAGCCCCTTAGGATAGTGTCCCTATGGAGAATTATGAAACATACTTATCACAAAGTTAATACCTAGACACATACGCAAAATACAATTACAATATTTGAAAACTGTCAATTAAGCACTCAAAAAATATGGATTATTTATACAGAGCAATTTAATGAGAAAAGATTTAATGAAAAAAATATTACATTCAGTATATTTGCTAAAAGTAAAAATTAACAAAATGGTCACTAAATATATTCACTTTTCATTTTCAAAATAATACAATCTGGCAAACAAGAAAATACAATAACAAAAGGGAGAACCAGAAACTGAAAATGTTGACTTCCCACAGCAAGCTGGAAGAACTTGACCTGGCAGGGGAGCAGAGACACATGATACTAAGCGTCCTGGACGCCAAGCAAACCCCTTTCTGAACAAAAGGGAGAATGTTCTGTAGAGTCTCCATCTTTAACCGTTTCCTCCTTACGAAATAGTTCAAGTGCTTGTGATCAAGAATGAGGTGGAATATCCCAGAGGGTTTTGGAAACAGAAAAATCCTGGAGTAAAATCCCCAGGCCAGCTGGGGCAGAGGGACGGGCACAAATGCGTTCTTCAGCAATAACTCCAAAAGGGCTGTAGACATCGCCGACCGCTTGGGCAGCTTGCAAGGAAGAGATGCCCTGACAAGAAGGGCTGAACCAGGGAGACAGGAAGTCCACACAATACCCATCCCTGACAGTCCAAAGAGCCGAGATGTTGGAACACCACCATCCCACACTGGAAAAATAGCCATAGATGACCGCCCACTTGTCCCCGGAACCATCAGGACTCCTGCACAGGGACCGAAGACCGAGAGGTGCGAAGAGGAGCACGTCCGCCCACCTCTCGAGGCCTATAGAAGGAACAAGACTTGCAACCAGAAAAAATAGGACCCGACCTGGCAAAGGACTTCTTGGTGGCAGATGGAGGCTTTCTACGCAGTTTGTCCACATGTTTGTCTACACTTCTTGTGAACCTTGTCCTCTAACAAATCACCAAACAGATTCATACCTTCAAAAGCAAGCTTTAGAGCAGCTATTTTCTGCAAACCTTCAGACTTCCAATCCCATAGATGAACATTCCTGCGAGCTGAAATCGCGGAACCCATGGCAATGGCAGACCCACGCACACCATCATAGGCCAGGTCCAACAACTACTCCACCTGGCATTGCTTGTCAGATAGACGAGGAGCACAGTCAGAACCATCCTCCACAGTTGAACAAAGATTCTTAAAAACCCCAAGGACAATCTCTGCCAAGTAGAAGTCATAGACATTTGCACAAAGGGCCAGATGGGCACCCGAGTGCACCTTCTTAGGGCCTGAGTTGAGCTTGCAATTTCCCTGGTCCCAGACAGCAGCCTCCTCAGCCGACACGGAGGAGTGCCCCACCAAGCGGCGAGAATATTGTCCACCTCCAAGGAGTCTGAGAGTAAGTGTCACGCATTCAATGAAACAGCACACAGTCACACACTCACCCAATCAAGACATTATCAAAAGGCACACAGTACACAATCCCATTCACAAGGGTATGACACAGCCAATTCAGCTGAGACATGGTGTCCGGATGGCTCGTTACGCTCTGACAACACGGAGATGGATTCCATGGTGGCTCTGGTCGCACTGGCAGTTACAATGGAGACAGTGCAACAATCACCGTGGTGCGGGTCTGCTCACGTGATCATCCAGCCATGGCACGGACCCGCTCTTGTAGCCGTGCTTCCATGACAACTTTGTTAAAGAACGCCTGTTGCAGTTCACCATGCTTCTCAGCTGTGATTCTTTCCGGCAAGTGTTTGCGATTCTGTACTATTGGACTTCGACCTTTGGCTTTGTGTTTGAACATCCTTGCAGCTTAACCCTTGGCTACAGCGCTTTTCTCTCTTGGATTATCTGAACTGCTTGACCCTTGCACAGCCTAATGGATTTCTTTGTTATTATGATTTTGCTACGATCTGCATTCTGGAACTCCTTTGCTTTCAACCTTGTATCCTGCATTCATTGGTACCACGTTGGCTGTTATTTGCTACCATTGGGGCCATCCTTTTTTGGAACATTGAACTAGGTGACTACCCTGCCAGTGCCACTGGAACCTATTCCAACTGGTACCTTCCTGTTACAGCGGCACTCCATCATATTGGGGAACACGCCTTGTATCGACTAGGAGGGGACAAGTCCACCTACCCCTCCAGGTATACATATACAACACCCACGTAGTCCACTGGTAGGTGTCCTGTTATTGATATTACCATAAATAACTGGGTGCATTGTTTTGCATTGTCTAACGCATACATTGCCTGTTACCATTGCAGCTACCTAGGAACCCAGTGCTCTTGTTCCAATCACATGTGGCCTCAATAATCGGTCAGTGAGTTATATTGTGTATCTCCCTGACTGGTGCTTGGGGACCGAGGTATTCATAGTCTGCGCAGACCCTGAATCTTGACAGTAAGGAGTCCCCACCAGAGGATAGAGCTTAGCCATAAACCGGGGTATGGTGATCCATTCTGGGTCCTTCCACTCCCAAAGGATTTTCCTGCAAATGTCTGCAATGAGTGACAATCCCGTATGAGGAGTATGCTTTTACTGAATAATGGAGGGATCAGAACGGTTGCATTTGACCAAAGGCTCAGAGAACCCCATACAGTCCAAACCTGTGTCAAGACAGCAGCCAAAGCATCACAGTCCAGGTACGTCCCCTCAGCATCCGTCGCCAAAAAAAGGGCATCCAAGGAGGAGGCATCAGTCTCAGAAGGTAAAGGAGAAACATGCCTGCGCTTGCCCCGACAGTCATGGTCGCGAGCAGCCAGCCTCAGCAACTTTTAATGTCATTTTGGGAGAAAGACAAATGGTCAGGCACAGTGCCCTTTGCAGCTCCAGGGAGTCAGAAGAAGAAGAGGACTCCAGGTGATGATGCTTCACCACATGTTTCCTCATAGTGAAGGCAGGCAGAGCACAGTAGCACAGTAGAATACACTCTGCAGCCATATAAACCTCCCACCACAGGAAAACGGAATCAAACACCTTCTCCCCAGCACCAAGGCAACAAGCCCTGCCTACGAGAGCACACTGGACCAATCAGAGGAGGGAGGAGAAACAACAACAAAATGCCTGCTCCACCAGAGGTGAATCCAGAGAGCGCACACTGCAGGAGCCTCATGCTGCTGCAGCTCCGAGGCCCGGGAGAACCGGCAACTCACCGATGCTTAGGCCAAGGACCTTCATAGGCAGAAACAAGAAAAGGCGGTGGAGGCCCACACTGCGACGCACTGTGCCCTTAGCCCCACAGACCATGATGTAGCATGTGGCGAATTCACTGCATACAACTCCCAGCACTCACCCGCATGCCCCGGCCCTCGGATGACCCGGGGAAGACTGAAGCTTACTGGCAGCACTGCCTCCTGCAAGCCACCAGTCCGCAGGCACCCCGGGGAGACATCTTCACTCAACAGGCCCCCCAAACCCCACCAGATAAACCAGGCGCATGTGGCAGCAGGAGATGGCTGATGCGCCGCCAAGGGATCCACCAGGGGGCCAATATAAACATAGCTCCCAGGTGACCCGCACCAAAAATACTACTGGCCAAAGGGGAGGAAATTTGAAACTGGGGTTTATGGGTAAGTATGTGGTAATATACCTCAGAAGAAAAAAAGTGAATAAGGTTCCTGTAGTGGAGGCGGGGCCTCAGAGGTAAGTACTGGAAAAAGGAAGTGGGACGTGGAGTTAATGGTACTCTTGTTCAGAGGAGAATTGTCTAGTATTTCATCAATAGTGATGTCATCAATGACATTTGTGATGTCATCTTTGATGTCCTGGGTGTTAGTCTTAGCAGTGCACAGTGGTGGCGCGAGTTATGGTTGTTTAACTTACCATAATTGGCGAATTTCAGGGGGTTTTCGGTTTTACTTGGAACCATAACGTCCCTTTAACAAAGTTTTTTTACTGAATTTGATAGGTTTTTAGTAGCGCAACTTAACCATAACGTCCCTTTAACAAAGTTTTTTTACTGAATTTGATAGGTTTTTAGTAGCGAAACCTAACCATAACGTCCCTTTAACAAAGTTTTTTTACTGAATTTCATAGGTTTTTAGTAGCACAGCTTAACAATAATATCTGTGAATTTGTGTACATGTAACATGTAACATACTGAACCCCTTCTACTGAATTTGATGTCCGCAAACTCTTCTTATGTCCGTGGATAGGGGCGGACAACAGCAGCACTACCCAAAAAGTCTGGGGGGTATCTTTAATTGTTATATCATAACATATGAACACTGCACAAATTCACAAACCAGCACACATACACATTATATGTAGTAATAAATAAGAAGTGTAAACCATATATATAACACATCAACCATTCATTTAAATACAATATATGTTCTAAAATGGAATATACCAAAAGAAGAAAGATAGGCTTCCAACATGATTACCTCACAGAAACTCCACAACTAAGAGCAACAGCAGATCTACAGACCAGTAAGAACACACCTTACCAGAAGCTAGTAAGTGTACTTCATTTTACTCATATATTTCTGAAATGCCTGTATTAGATAAAAAAAAAGTGATATAATTTTTTTTCTCACAGAAATATCTAGTACTCTGGAGCGGCTGCAGTAGCATTTCCCACATGAGGAAATGTCTGAAGATAGTCAACCTAATGGTAGACACTTTTCTGTATAAACCAATTAATAAATATTATTTTATATACATTTAACATATACATTTTGTTTTTTACAGACCATACAAACATTGAAAATAGTAAACGAAAGAAATATTGGATAAGACTCTCCAGCACATGGAAGAGAAAATGGACATACTCATGGAAAATTTCAACAATTTAAAAAACTTTTTGGAGGATCACTTGAAAGAAAAAAACTTGATACCATTGTCCCACATGTACCTGTCCCCCCTCACCATATCCCAGTCAATTATCCCCAAACCCTCTCCATGAACAAAAATGTTTTGATGAGACTTCCACCCCTTCTTCACCTCATATGAATCCTCTTGAAACCCCCAATTCTCCTGTGTTTGTCTCAGTTTCTGCTTCACCTTCTCTGTCATAAATTTAACATCCATATATAATAAAGTAAAATGATTATATTGTGTCCTAATTTCTTTCTTGTTTTTATTTAGAAACGCAATTGAGGTGTCCGCTGCCAGCGCAGGTGTCCGGAATGTCCGTAAAGAAACGAAAATGGGGGCATCCTAAGGACACTATACCTGTCCGTACTGTTCGCATGCAAGTTGAAACTGTTCTAAGAACACACCTGGTGTTCGGGATGTCCGCCATTAATCAAAATGGAGGTGTTCTAAGGACACTTTACCTGTCCGTACTGTTGGCAGGCAAGTTGAAACTGTTCTAAGAACACATTCAGTGTCCGGGATGTCCGCGATCAAACTAACACACGCGGTGTCCTGAAATGTTCGTAAATAAACAAAATGGGGGTGTCCTGAGGACGCTAGACCTGTCCGTGCTGTTCGTAGGCAGGTTGAAACTGTTCTAAGAACACATCAAGTGTCCTAGGATGTTCGTAAATAAACAAAATGGGGGTGTCCTCAGGACGCTATGCCTGTCCATATTGTTCGCAGGCGAGTTGAAACTGTTCTAAGAACACAGGCAGTATCCTGAAATGTTCGTAAATAAACAAAATGGGGGTGTCCTGAGGATGGTATACCTGTCCATACTGTTCGTAGGCAAGTTGAAATTGTTCTAAAAACACTCATCATGTTCGCGGACATTAAAATTGCCCATATGGCATAGTTAAAATGTTTGACTCTATGGGTGTGATATGCTGCGGTGGTTGTGGCCAGGGCATAGAGTCTTGGGTGCATGGGCATACGGCCATGCACCCAAGACTCTATGCCCTGGCCGGATGGCTATGCACCCAAGACTCTATGCCCTGGCCACAACCGCCGCAGCATATCACACGCATAGAGGCTTATAACTTTGGGATCCAAGAACAAATTTATAAGCAACAAAGTTAAAAGCCAGTATGAGTGTGATATGCTGTGGTGGTTGCGGGCAGGGCCGAGGGTCTTGGGTGCAAGGACAAGACAAAATTTATAAGCACCGAAGTTATAAGCTATTATGGGTGTGATTTTCTGGAATGGTTGCACTTATTATAATATATTTAATGTTTGGTTTAGTAACTGGAGTACATATATTCCTTGTGATGAAAGAAAAGATCATGTTAGTATTAGTATTTTGTAACGACTTATAACATTAAATATCAACATTTGATTTGACCCTCATATTTAGTAGATTACAAACCAGTGTAATGTGCAATTTGCTCAGTTTCTGTGTTTGTTGCTAAAATCATTGGGTCTGTGGGAAATAAAAAAAATCCATGTTGGATTAAAAAAAACCTTTTTTTAGTATGCTACAGTCTATTTGCTTGTTTGTTTTCAGTGTTCACTTGTTGTTTCTGGCTAATGTTCTATATGTTGGCTTGTTGCAGATTTTTGGAGCAGTTAGATACCTGTTGACATATTGTAACTGTCTATTTTTTGTTATAATGAAGTGGTATTGATTTACCTGTTCGGATATTGTAAAATCTTGGGGCAGTTAGATACCAGTTGGCGTATTCTAACTGCCTATTATTTGTTCTAATGTAGTGGTATTGATTTATCCATTTGGTTATTGAAAATCTTGGGGCAGTTAGATACCAGTTGGCGTATTCTAACTGTTTATTTTTTTATATAATTTAGTGGTATTCATTTATCTGTTTAGTTGTTGTAGAATCTTGGGGCAGGTAGATACCTGTTGGCATATTCTAACTGTCTATTTTGTGTTATAATGAAGTGGTATTGATTTATCTGTTTGGATATTGTAAAATCTTGGAGCAGTTAGATACCAGTTGGCGTATTCTAACTGTCTATTTTTTGTTATAATGTAGTGGTATTGATTTATCTGTTTGGTTATTGAAAATCTTGGGGTAGTTAGATACCAGTTGGTGTATTCTAACTGTTTATTGTTTGATATAATTTAGTGGTATTCATTTATCTGTTTATTTGTTGTAGAATCTTGGGGCAGTTAGATAGCTGTTGGCATATTCTAACAGTTTATAGTTTTTTTAATAGAAGTTTTGTTAATGTTTAAGTACAGTTTAGTGAATAAATTTTGGTTTTAAGAAGATTAAATAAGCGTTTGTAAGATTTGCTGGTAATCTCTGCTTTAGAGTAATGGTATTATCATTACATTCGAACAATCCACATTTTATTTTATATATGCAGTATAGTGATCTGCATTGGTTGTGGCTCCTGTGTGGTAGATTGTACCAATTGTTGTGAAAGTTTTCTTACCAAGTGATACTTGACCATGTGTGAATCCAGTCAGCTTGCAGTTGTTTTTGGTACCATCTGCATTGTAACGTAGAAGCATTAGTATTACGTATTTACTATGTGTTTGTATTAGTAAGGTGGAGCGATTATCCGAATTACAGGTAGTACATAATCTACCATGGTTTGCATTTTGTACAGGTTGCTGAAATGGAGCGGATTCACAATTAGGTATTGATACATACACGAAGCGCTCATTGGGGATTTGTTCTTGTGTCACATTGTTGCAGGGAGTGCATGTATGTTTCCACATGTATGAAATCTGGAAGATTTAATTTATAGGTATGGTTTTGTTTTCCAGTACTTGTAGTAAGTACATTAGAAATTCTTGTGGCGCTTCCTGTGAGTTTATAGTGAATTTCACCATTCCAGCAGAGTAGTCCAATTCTTGCCTTATTCCATAAACACTATTGTTGTCAGGATTGTTTGTTGCGTTTCTATGAAGTACTAACATTTGCAAACACAATTGGTCTGTACTGTGTAAGTAAATGTTGTCAACAATTGGTGGTAATTGAAATAGAATATTAATTGCTACATTTCCGTAGAAATCACACCAGTTATATTTAAAAGTTTAAATGGACCAGGTAGTTCTGTATCTGAGTGTTATTTTTTTGAGTTTGTCTTCCTTCTTTGAAGAAGTACCTGGTTCACTTTCCCTAAAGGTTCTTTTTTGCTTGTGGTATTTGATGAAGTATTAGTTTGTTTTACTCTCTTTGGAGGATTTGCAGTGACATCCTGTTGCATTTCTGTTTGATTTAGTTTTCTTTTACAACATTTTACTTTTTGTGGAACAGGATATGTTTTTAGATGGGGGTGTATAGTGAACAAAGTCTATTGTATTCTAAAATGCAAGGAATATTAGCGTTGACTTTACTTGAATCAAAGTTGATTAGAAATAGACCGTCAAGTGTACGTAAGCATGATAGTGCTACGTAGCTCATGCCTTCTTTAAATACTTTGTTACCAATGTCTATCAATGCTGTGTCTTGGGTAAGACCTTGTGATTTATGAATGATGACTGTGTATGCAAGAGTCAGAGAAAATTGTTCTCTGCGTACATACATGTTTTTGAAGAGAAGGAATCGAGCTGTTGAGCGTCCTATCCTTTTCACCTCTGAAAGTTTGTCAAAGAGAATATTGACAAACTGAATGTTGTTATCACGTGGGTATGTTTGAAAGCCAACAACTGTACCCAGTGCTCCATTAACTAGTCCTTGATCCACGTCAAGGTTACGTTTAAGCATTACTCTGCAATTTAAGGATCATTTCAATATGGTTTCCAATCCAGCTGTGTTGGAGATTGAATTTTCTAAACTATTTAGTCTTGTTTTGGTTTGTTCACACATGGGTAGTGTCATACCATGTATGTCTAGTTTGTCTGTGGTGATAATTTCAATTATTGGTTGCATTTCTTTTTTTAACATTGTTTCATTGAATTTGAAACAGCTTGCAAGAGTTGGCATTAAGGCTAAACAATTGACATTTCTGTGCGCTAATTGTTCCATAACATCAGTAGCACATGCATTATCGCCATAAAGTGCATGAATGTGCCTGGTTTTCAATACTGCTTGTGCTTCTTGAGATAGTACACCAACTCTAATAATTTGTAAAATGTTGGCATAAGTGAGATCTGCAGAATGCCGCATGTTTTCTATTAATTCTCTGTATTGGAAATGTTGCCAAAGGTTGACATTTCCTATGCTGCCAACAGTTTTAAGGCAGAGTTTGTGTCCTAAGGTTTTAAAAATAGGCTCACCTTTCACTGGTGTTAATTGAAGAAGATCTCCAAAAACAATAATGTGTTTTCCTCCAAAGAGCTCTTCGTAATCTGTTTTGAGTACTTCTTGTAATCTGAGGCGAATCAAAGCCAACATTAGATTGGAGACCATGCTCACTTCATCTATTAGTAGCATTTTCATTGGTTTTAATACTCTGCGTAGTTCCATTAAAGCACCTGTAGAAAGTTTGTAATAATCTAATTTGTTTTGGTGTTCTACTGGCAGGAGTAGTAATCTGTGTAAAGTGACACCGCCTATGTTGTAGGCAGCTAAACCTGTGGGGGCAGTTACAACAGCTGACAGTTTGTTGTTTGTCAATTGTTGAAGGAATTTGCTGATGATTTTTATTAAGAATGTTTTGCCAGAACCAGCTTCACCACTGACGTACAATGGTATAGGTTTTTCATTTTGGCAGGTGCATTCTTTATTTTCATGTTGTACACCATGTGCAATTTCTTTTGTTACTTCTTGAAAAATGCTACGTTGCTCATTGTTTAGTTTTGATTGTAATATAGTTAAGTCTTCTTTATCTTCATACTGACACATGGTGTTTTCTACTTCCGTCATAGCTAATTCTGCCTCATTTGCTATTAGTGGCTGTCCCAGTGGTTCTTGTCCTCCTGTTACAGAAGGTTGACTACTGTCAGGAGTGTCCTTATCTAGCCGGGCCTGGAGTTCTTCTTCGTGTTGCTGTTCATTGTGCAACATTGTTTTGTAGTGTGTAAAGTTTACATCAGTTATAGTGCTTTCATTTGCTTTGAAAGCATCTTCATAGGAGTCATAGTTATCTAGTATTTCTTCTTCTTTTCTCCATGGTTTAAAGAGTTGTAGCAGGGACATGTAATATACTTCTTTATGTTGAGGAGTCTTTCATGACAATTTGATATGATTAATTAAATTTGGTTTGGTGAGTTTTACTAAGCAGCCTTCACAATTTGACACTCTGTATCTACCTTTTTTTCATCGGGTTTTATATTATTTTTGTATGCAAATTTTTGGGCTATGTGGTATAGACACATGGTTTCCAAAGTGGTACTTCTGTTTGGGTAGTATGTGTCCAGCAATTTTTTTTAAAAATATGTCTTGGCTGTTGGGATCATATTTGGCTATTGTTTCTATGTCGTCGTATGATTTGAGAGCTCTTTTTCTAGATTTAGCAGGACCAAGACTTAGCCATACTATATGTTCAGATTTTCCATACAAAGCAGTACTGGTTAATCGATCTGCTGCTTCATAGGAGCCACATTCTTGATGGGAGAGCATTTTTATGCCAAAGCTGTATAATTTCTGAGACAGTGTTTTGTCTGATGACAGGTCATTCCAGAGGTCTTGGAGCTCTGTTTTTCTGCTTTGGTTAAGTATGCTGTAACATATCGTGCAACTGCAGTGGAATTGTCTGCAATGTACTGCACATCTATGTTTGCATTCCATAAGGGGGCAAGGATTGCATTGTAATCATTGATATATTTTTCTTCTTCTGTTCTTTTTATGTAATATGTATTTTTAGGTGATTTACCTTTAACACTATGTCTAACTGATGACATGAAGTTGTTTACTTGACCTGTTTTTGTAACTGGTCTAGGGAAACCAAAGCGACATTTGGTGTAGTATTTCCATTTGTTTTTGTATTTGCGACGACAATATTTGCCACATTTGTGTCTTTGAAATTGTACAATGTGTGCATGAAGATCACTATTTGTTGCTTCCGATGGAATTTCACAAGTGACATATTTTTCGATAATCTGTAACACAGTGGCATCATTGTCTTGACCAAATTTAGGAACATCTTTAATCCATAAAAGCATGTGGATATGTGGTGCTCCTCTGGCTTGGTATTCTTTTCTCCAAAAGAAGTGTTGCACTTCTCCGAGGGGAGGAACAGTTTTATTACAAATAAAGTGTAGCGTAGCAATGAAGCAATGGTGAAAATATCTTGAAACATTAACAGGATCTAGAGAACAAAGTTCTCCAGGTGTTAGTATATCTATGTTTGTTTTGTTTTTGTTTGATATGCGTAGGAAATCATGTAAATCTTCCCATGCATATTCTGCACAACTTAATGTAACAAACCAAGTGGGTGGGCCAAGGTTTCTTATCATACAACATACATCTCCATGATGTCAGAACCAGTACTCTTTAGTACCACGCATGTTTGCTAATAGATTTGTAATACTTGATTGTAAAACCTCATCATTTTGTTGCACTTTTTGTAATAATTGTGTAGCTGACATATTTTGAAAATGGGTTCCTGATTTTAATGTGTGTGCAACTCCGTAAAATAGAGTTGATAGTTCACTTTCAAAGAGTAGGTGGAATAAGTATTCCACATTTTGTCTAAATCTGGGATCTTCAGAATACATCTGTAACAAGCGTATTCTTATGCTGTTATTTGAATAGGTCTATCATCGTACGTTCCTCCTTTGCCAGTAGGAAAGAGTAGAGGAAAAGCATGTGCTTCTATACTTTTTTCCCATATGCTGATTGGTGATCCTTTTGTTTGTCGCATTTGGTACGTTTCTAGTGCATCTTCTACGGTGTCATTAGAGTGTAATGGGTGAATTGTATAATTGTCAGGCTTTCTCAAATCTGATGTTGTCCCCGGAAGCTGCTGAACCCCCGCAGTCCCCTTTGGATGCTAACCTCTTAACTGGTATCAAACAGTTCAGTTGAGAGCACCCCCAAGGGAAAGGGGGAAAATGGGACAAAATAATAAACTTCAGGTTTTGCTCAGCTTCTTTATCTGTCAACCTGTTGGTGAAAATAACAACAAATTCACTTTAGTCACTAACCTTTGAATTCCTTGGCTCTGACTTCTCGTTATAATATTTAAGTAAATAAACACGCCACCATACCTGATTATCCTCTGTGAATAACTTAGAGGACGTGTGAATTCAAATGAAGAAAACAGAAAAATAGAGTCTCAGATGCTCTTACTAATTTCTTCAATTCGGTTGTGAAAAAGCTGCTAATCTCTCTCAGTTTAATGAGTTAATCTTCAAGCAGTTCCAATGTCATTTACCCAAACAACCCGCTGGAAATATTATACATGTAGTTTGTATTGATGATTTCTAGCTGCTTCAATACCAATTCCAAAAATGACACTCTGGCTATTCAAGTTAAAATGGTTTGTTTCCTGAATATATAAAAGTGTTCATTAATTGGATCTTTTGCTGGCAAAGATGATCGCTCATAAAAGAAGCGTTCTTTTAACCAGAATATGCGCATGCGTGAAGATATTGTTTACTCCTTCTAAAATGGAAGCGCACAAAAACAAGGAAAAGAGTTCAAAAATGAAACTGGCATGGGCGCATGCGTAAATGAATAGTATTCCACTCTTCTTAAAATGAAGTGTTCAAACAGGAAGGAGAAAGTCCTCAGTTCCGGACACTAATCCTTGAAGAGGCAGCCCAGTGATGATCACGCGCCAGGTTAGAATGTTAGTAAATTAAACATAACGCTTCAGAGTCGCATGGCTACCACACTGTCACTTGCGCAGACAGTGTAAGATTTCTAACGCTAGTCCGACGCTAATAAAAGCACTGTTACCGAAAAAGGGTACAATACTCAATATTTTATACGGCCGAAAAAACACACGACGCTAAAATGATAAACAGACCTCCACACTCCAACTAGCCAATTGCAAAAAATGTGACGCAGTTCAGTAAATTTAAATACAGTTCTAGAAGTTCAAAAATAGATTCATGAAAGAACGAAATGAACTACTATTTTAACAAAAACTAATAAAAACAGGAACCAGTTAATTAATGGAATTAATATTTAACTCCTGCTTGAAAATCACAAAGATCCATAAAAGATAATGAATTCACTTAGCTTGCTTCTTTCTTTCACCGGAACGTTTTCTAAGTTTCTTCTTAAATCTCCAACACTTTCCAGAACCAAAATAACTAATTTTAGGCACAAGGGCCTAACTAAAGTTTTCTAAATCTTAAGAGCTTCAAACATAGGACCTTCCAGCTGGGCTTCTGACAATGAAAGGCGGTTTAGAATGTTCCAACAATGCCTTTCTGTTACTTCTGACCAATCACTGATCCTTTTGGAAGTCTCCATTTTGACTTGGGAAGCTCTCCACACTCTGCACAGAAAGTTAAGGCCCAAACCATACTTTATGTTAATCATATCCTCATTCTACCACATTCAACCAAATCCCACGAAACCTGACAGTACCCCCCCCTTAATGCCCTGTCCCAGGGCCAATTTTAGAAGGATACTTTCTATGAAATTTTGAGACTAATTGTGGTGCATGCACATTCACCTCGTCTTCCCATGTACGTTCCTCAGGTCCGAAACCTTCCCAGTCTATTAAATATTGTAGTTTCCCTCTTAACCTCCTGGAATCTACAATTCTTTTCACCACAAACTCTTCGGATGAATTCTCTAACTGAACTGGTGAAGGTGGATGTACAACTCTAGTCCCCGGAATCACAGGTTTTAATAGACTAATGTGAAAAGTTGGATGTATTTTCAAGGAAGTAGGTAGTTTTAACCGTACTGACACTGGATTGATTATCTTTTCTATTTTAAATGGACCTACAAAACGTGGAGTAAATTTGTTTTTGCCCTTAATTCTCAAATGTCTCGTCGAAAGCCAAACCAAGTCACCAACCTTATATTTAGGACCCAACCTCCTTTTTTGATCTGCAAATCTTTTGTACTTCTGTTTACTATCGAAAAGTACCCTTTTTGCTCTTTCCAAATTTTTTCTCATAGTTTTTAATCGAACCTCAACTCCAGGATTTTCTGACTCTTCAGTAATTTCAAAACTTAAAAACCGTGGGTGAAAACCTCTTCCAAGATAAAATGGAGACATGTTAGTTGAATCTTTAGCACAATTATTATAAGCAAATTCGGCAAGCCAAATCAAATCCACCCATTCTTCCCCTGCCTGTAGATAACACCTCAAATACTTCTCCAGTTCTTGATTTACTCTTTCTACTTGTCCATTGGTCTCGGGATGATAACCTGATGATAAACTGACTTCCACACCCAAATCCTTACAAAAAACCCTCCAAAATCTAGAAATAAATTGAGGACCTCTATCTGAGATAATTTGATTAGGCAGACCATGCAGTCTAACTATTTCTCGCAAAAAGACTTTGGCCAAATTGTCTGCAGTAACCTCTCCCTCCATTGGAACAAAGTGAGCCTCTTTTGACAAGAGGTCCACCACAACTAGAATAGATGTACAACCCTTGTCACAAGGAAGATCTGTAATGAAGTCCAGGGAAATTGTATGCCAAGGACGAGGTGGAATAGGCAACGGCTCCAACAACCCGACTGGTTTTCCGGTTTGACTCTTCATTTGAGCGCAAATAGCACAAGTTTTTACAAAATTTAAGATGTCCTGACGCATTTTTTCCCACCAGAAGCTCCTCCTGACCAATTCTAGCGTCTTTCTAAAACCTGGGTGTCCGGACAGCATAGATTCATGACAGTCTCTTATTACTCTCTCTCTCAATTCCAAAATAGGTAAGTAAAGTTTATTGTCAAAGAACGGCAATCCTTTCTCAAGTTTTCGAACCGGATCCTTTCGGACCCATTCCTCCATTTGTGCAATTGACATGGACTTTCGAACTTCTTCCTCAACATCCTCAATTTTCTGTATTCCGGCAGAAATAAAACAGCATGGATCGATAATGGATATCATCTCCTTTTCTGATTCCATCTCACTTCCAGGAAATTGACGTGATAAAGCATCAGCCTTTCCATTAAGCCTACCTGGCTTAAATGTCACTACAAAATCGTAATCAGCAAAGAACAATGACCATCTTAACTGCCTTGGTGTGAGAGTCTTGGCTGATTTCAGAAAAAGCAAATTTCTATGGTCTGTTAACACAGTCACTGTATGTCTTGCTCCTTTTAAAAAATGCCTCCACTCTTCAAAAGCAAACTTGATTGCCAATAATTCTCGATCTGAGATCGTATAATTTTGTTCTGCCATAGAGAATTTTTTAGAATAGTAAGCCACTGGATGAAGTTGTCCGGTCTCTCGATGTCTCTGAGAAAGAACAGCCCCCATGGCAAGATTCGATGCATCCGCTTCTACATAAAAAGGCTGAGATGGATCTGGATGAATTAAAATAGGGGCCGAACTGAACCTTTTCTTTAATTCTTGAAATGCCTCCTCTGCCTCTGTCGACCACACAAATTTGGCACCTTTCTTTAAAAGTTTTGTTATGGGAGTAATCAATCGAGAAAATCCTTCAATAAATCTTCTATAAAAATTCGCAAAACCTAAAAAGCTTTGAATTTCTTTTACTTTCGTTGGTGTTGGCCAATCCGTGATGGCTTGAACTTTGTTCGGATTCATCTCCAATCCCTTGGGAGAAACAATGTATCCTAAAAATTCCACTGAATTAGTATGAAACTGAGATTTTTCTAATTTAGCAAACAAATGATTCTCTTTGAGTCTTTGTAGAACCTTTCCCACATGAATTTTATGCGACTCTAAATCTTGAGAATAAATCAAAATATCATCAATGTATACTACTACGAATATATCTAAAAAATCTCTTAAAATTTCATCCATAAAGAATTGAAAGGCAGCTGGAGCATTGCATAAACCAAAAGGCATCACCAAGTACTCATAAAGCCCAAATCGGGTTTTGAATGCCGTCTTCCACTCATCACCCTCCTGGACTCTCACCAGATGATAGGCACCACGTAAATCTAGTTTGGAAAAAATTGTGGCTCCCTGGACCTGATTCAAGATTTCCGAAATTAGAGGGAGAGGATACTTGTTTTTGATTGTAATTCTATTCACAGCTCTATAATCAATGCATGTTCTGAGAGACCCATCTGGCTTTGGTACAAAAAATAATGGAGATGCGGCTGGAGATTGAGAATGACGAATAAAACCTTTAGCCAAATTTTCTGCAAGGTACTCTTTAAGATAATCATTCTCCTTTTCAGTTAATGCATACACTCGACTACTTGGTAAAACCGCCCCGGGCTCCAAATCAATTTTACAGTCAAAACTCCTATGTGGAGGTAATTCTCCTGCCTCCTTTTCATCAAACACCTCCTTGTACCCTTGATAACACTCCGGAAGATGTCCTAACACCGCTCCTATATTATGTCCTGTAATACCTGCATCAGTCAGAAAAGAGGAAACTAAACCTTGTGTTTCTTCCCTCCCAGGATTACCTTTCAAAAGGCAATTTTCTAAACAGAAACTAGACTGTAATTCTACCACTCGTCTACTCCAATCAATGTGAGGATTATGCAAGGTTAGCCATGGCATGCCTAAAATTATTTTCAAAATTGGTGTATCAATTAAATCAAATGAGATTTCTTCTCTATGACCTCCAAGTAATTCCATAACCAAGACACCAGTTTCATGAGTTATAGGACCTGATGAAAGAGAAGTTCCATCTACAGCCCGAACTTGTTCCACAACTTCCTTCCTCACTAGTGGTATTCCCAATGCCTTAGCTACTCCCCAATCCATAAAGTTCCCGGTGGCTCCTGAATCAATCACTACCGGTCCATACCCTTTCTTTTCCTCCTTCAAATACAAGGATACATTTACAGTTATATGTGGAACCGCTGACTGAACTGTATTTGCAACCTGCTGTGCTTTTCCTCCGGCTGATGAAAATTTTTTGGGTGTAAAGGGACAATTTCCTAAAAAATGACCGCCCCTACCACAATATAAACACAAATTATTCTCACGCCTCCTAGTTTTTTCCTCTTTTGATAAAGGACCTTTTATTCTAATTTGTTGATCATTCACCCTTGGTTTCACTTCTTTACTACCCACCTCAAGCTTTGAACGCTCTCCTCTAATGACTGACCTCACCTCCCCCTGAGTACAACGACGCCTTTCTGCTTTCCTTTCACTTATACGATAGTCCAACTGAACTACTAAATCAATCAATTCCTCACAAGAAGAAGGGCGTTGGACTACACTGGACAAGGCATCCTTCAACTCCTCCTTGAGGCCTCTATAAAAAAGAGAAGACCTCTTCTCTGCTGGCCACTGGGATTCTAAAACCAAAGACCTAAACTGTGTGATATATGTAACCAAGTCTCTGTTTCCTTGACGCAAATCTAATAATTCACCATCAATTTCTAAGGACAGTTGTCTTTTATCAAACATTTTCTTAAATTCTTCCATAAAAAAAAAAACATTTTTTAAAGATAAACTCTTCTGCCTGACCAATAAACCTGCCCAAGTAGAAGCCTCTCCAGATAAATAAGACATCATAAAAGTAACTTTGGAAGCATCAGAAGGAAATAGTTCGGGCCTACTAAGAAAGTGCAACTCACATTGGGTTACAAATGTCTGAAATTTACTTGAATCTCCGTAGTAACGCTCTGGAGCTGCCAAAGGTACTGGCATAACTAATGCCCTAAAACCTCCCTCTGCCCCATCACCTCTACCCACACCTCTCTCCTCACCAACCCTTACCAATTCCGGGGGAAATTCTTCTCTCCCAATTCCCTGCGTCTGTGCCATCTTTTCACTTAACTCATCTACTCTTTGTCCTAATTTTTTATTCTCTTGATATGCCACCTTTAATTCTTCCTGTAATTCCCTCACTAAAACACTTAACGCTTCCATTGAGAACTCGGGGTTCATGACAGCTTAGGAGGACTATTTTTTCTGGCCTTTCATACTGTCAGGCTTTCTCAAATCTGATGTTGTCCCCGGAAGCTGCTGAACCCCCGCAGTCCCCTTTGGATGCTAACCTCTTAACTGGTATCAAACAGTTCAGTTGAGAGCACCCCCAAGGGAAAGGGGGAAAATGGGACAAAATAATAAACTTCAGGTTTTGCTCAGCTTCTTTATCTGTCAACCTGTTGGTGAAAATAACAACAAATTCACTTTAGTCACTAACCTTTGAATTCCTTGGCTCTGACTTCTCGTTATAATATTTAAGTAAATAAACACGCCACCATACCTGATTATCCTCTGTGAATAACTTAGAGGACGTGTGAATTCAAATGAAGAAAACAGAAAAATAGAGTCTCAGATGCTCTTACTAATTTCTTCAATTCGGTTGTGAAAAAGCTGCTAATCTCTCTCAGTTTAATGAGTTAATCTTCAAGCAGTTCCAATGTCATTTACCCAAACAACCCGCTGGAAATATTATACATGTAGTTTGTATTGATGATTTCTAGCTGCTTCAATACCAATTCCAAAAATGACACTCTGGCTATTCAAGTTAAAATGGTTTGTTTCCTGAATATATAAAAGTGTTCATTAATTGGATCTTTTGCTGGCAAAGATGATCGCTCATAAAAGAAGCGTTCTTTTAACCAGAATATGCGCATGCGTGAAGATATTGTTTACTCCTTCTAAAATGGAAGCGCACAAAAACAAGGAAAAGAGTTCAAAAATGAAACTGGCATGGGCGCATGCGTAAATGAATAGTATTCCACTCTTCTTAAAATGAAGTGTTCAAACAGGAAGGAGAAAGTCCTCAGTTCCGGACACTAATCCTTGAAGAGGCAGCCCAGTGATGATCACGCGCCAGGTTAGAATGTTAGTAAATTAAACATAACGCTTCAGAGTCGCATGGCTACCACACTGTCACTTGCGCAGACAGTGTAAGATTTCTAACGCTAGTCCGACGCTAATAAAAGCACTGTTACCGAAAAAGGGTACAATACTCAATATTTTATACGGCCGAAAAAACACACGACGCTAAAATGATAAACAGACCTCCACACTCCAACTAGCCAATTGCAAAAAATGTGACGCAGTTCAGTAAATTTAAATACAGTTCTAGAAGTTCAAAAATAGATTCATGAAAGAACGAAATGAACTACTATTTTAACAAAAACTAATAAAAACAGGAACCAGTTAATTAATGGAATTAATATTTAACTCCTGCTTGAAAATCACAAAGATCCATAAAAGATAATGAATTCACTTAGCTTGCTTCTTTCTTTCACCGGAACGTTTTCTAAGTTTCTTCTTAAATCTCCAACACTTTCCAGAACCAAAATAACTAATTTTAGGCACAAGGGCCTAACTAAAGTTTTCTAAATCTTAAGAGCTTCAAACATAGGACCTTCCAGCTGGGCTTCTGACAATGAAAGGCGGTTTAGAATGTTCCAACAATGCCTTTCTGTTACTTCTGACCAATCACTGATCCTTTTGGAAGTCTCCATTTTGACTTGGGAAGCTCTCCACACTCTGCACAGAAAGTTAAGGCCCAAACCATACTTTATGTTAATCATATCCTCATTCTACCACATTCAACCAAATCCCACGAAACCTGACAATAATGGTCTAAAGTAATGGATACTGTAGCAGGATCTAGAAGCTCAAATTGACCAGTTGCTGGTGACTCTTGAATTATTTCAGTGGCTTCCTTCAAGTTTTCTTCAATATTAATTACTAAAGTACTTTGTACTTAGTAGTATTCATTATTGTCTTTTAGATATTGCAAGGCTTGTCTAACTTTATGTAAGTCTACCAGTTGTTGCCAATTTTTTTTGTCTTTTGTAGGTACACCATTTACTAAGATAATTAACGATTGCTCCATTGGACGTTGCACTCCCAGAGTGTGCACATTTTGTTTTAGATCTAATGGTAAATTCACTACCTTGCCTCAAATGCCTTTCACCAATTCAGAGGGAGGTAATTTTGCTGTTTTTGGTTGAAGGCGTATTATTGCTTGAAAGGGGTGCACTGTTTGAATTATGATGCTCTCATATAAATTGAGTTGTTGTAGGGGGTTTTGGTAGTGGGAATAATTCCAAATTATTTGTGATAGCACGTGAAGGAGTTTGGTTGTTGTCAAGTTTTGTAGTGCAGTAACTGCAAAGTATTAAGGGGTCTGTTATTTCGTATTTGTTTTCTGCTATAAGGTAGAGAGCTAAATCAAACCATTTAGAACCTTCATTGTCTTCTATTTTGTATGTTAGGTCTACAGTTTTTGTGTTACTTTTATAAAAAGTTCTGCGGCAACATACACACACATGGTTTGGTACTTCAGCAGATGTACTTTTAAATTTCAGTATTTCATTTTTGTATGTGTGTAGTAGAAGGTTGCCATGCGTAGAATTGTTGCTAATTTGTTGTAAAGCTATTTTATTCTGTAAGTGGCTTTCACTTCCAAAATACTTTTTCTGTATATAGTCGATTTCTTCAAGTAGGTCTTTTGCTGTACTATGTCGAAGAATGTTATTTAAATTGGCTAGTGCTAAAGCAGGACTTTAAGCATAATACAGTTTATAGACTAGATTTCTTATAGTTGAATGATGTGTTGATATCATTTTGATATGATGTAAGGTGGTTTTGCAAGTAGGTCCTGAAATACAGGCCAATGAATGTCCTTGTCCTTGTAGTCCTGTGTACTTGCGCACTGGACAGGTATCCATATTTTGCAGTAGTTTAATTTTGATTTTGTCTTTGCCTTTCACATACTGATTGAGGAATTGGCGTAAAGACTTGAAAGATTTTTTGGGAATGTTACACGTTGACCTGTATTGCCATTTGTATACTAGACGTTCTGGTTCAGTTGAATTGAGAGGCAATTCTAAGTTTTCTGGGGATATTTTTGTAAGCAGTATTTCTTGTTCCATTATGGTATTATTAACGTTTTCATAACCTCGTCCACTGCTATGTATGGCAATTGTATTTGTTTGCTTTTGTTTGTATGCTTCTTCATTAAAATATGGTTCTGTGCTTGTAGTGTGACTCCACTCACCTCCACAGATATTTAAGAAGTTATTTTTGTTGACATTTTGTTTATTGAGAAGTCTTTTTTGTAATTTAGTCATTAGTTTTGTTAGTGGTTTCCTTTTGTTTAACACTAAAATAAATAACTTTCTTTTGAGAAGGATTGCACTGTCTATCAAAGCTTCTAAGATGAATTTCCTACGGTAGGTTTTAAGGGTTGTGCATGATTTCTCTCCTGTTTTTATAAGATTTTGAAGGACTCTGTGGCGGAACATTTATGCTAAAATACGTTTTTTGGTATGCTTACTTGGTACTAAATCAAGATTTATAGGAACAGTTTTAAAAGTAGTGTTAGCTGAATTCTTGTTAATCTTTTTCTGTTTCGTTTTACATTTTGATAGTGTAGGCGAAGTTTCTGTACTTGAAGCTTGTTTTGTTTCGCTAAATGACTGTATTACCTGTTTTGTTAGAACTTTTTTTTACAAATTCTGCTAGAGATGGATGCTTATTTTGGACACTTCTATTTTCATTTGCTCTACCTCTGCGTTGCTTTCTACGGACTTGATGTTTGGTAGGCATTCTTTAGGGTCTGTTGAACAAAATAAAGAAGGTATGGGTTGGGGTGTTCTGAAATGTATTTGTGCTGTGTGCATGCGTGTCTGAGTATGATGATAAAGATGTATGTGATGGTGTGTGATTGTGCATTGGGCAACTACAACTAGTTGGAATGGGTATTCTTGAATTTATGTGCTACTAAACTGGGGTTCAGATGAAAGTAGAAAGTATGCTAGTGGTGAGGAGAAGCACAAATAGTAAATCTAATGGTATAGAATTAAAACAGTTGTTTGTTCTATAATATTAAAATTCTAGGGGCTGAGTTATGTCATTTGTGTCCCGAAAAATGGGGATTTGTGCGCCATTCTGCCTGTAAATCTCTGTTTAACAAATGGGGATCTGTGGACAGAATGGTGCACAATCTCTGTTTTTAGGCACAGAAATAGCATGAATTAACCCCACAGTGTGTTTCAGTAATAGTAAAAATATTATGGCGGTATTTAACTTACTTTTTTTTGTTGAATGAGGAGGTTTCTTCTTAGTTGTTGTTTGTACTTCAAATTCTGCTGCTGCTTTTCAGGAGAGTGGTCTTCACTGCAATTGTAAAGGAAACAAATTAGTAATTTTGTGTGTTTATAACACTGATGTTAATTTAGGCATTGATTTGTATGTTTTTGTACAAGTATTGTTGTTTGATATTTGAACATCGTGTGTGCATGCAATTTTGTTTGACTATGTGCACTCTTTATATTTTACTTTAAATATGTTAGTTCAATGTGCTTTGCAAATGTGTGTGTAAAAATAAATTAAATAGCAGATAGGTTTGGAAGTGACAGTTGATTATACAAGTTAAAAGTCAGTTAATCTGTTTATATGAATGTATAAGAATTGAACATGTACTATACAGAAAATATGCATATCTGTAGTTTGTGTTCATGCATATGGATATGCATCCAGCTGCAAGTATTGCTTTCCAATGATATGACACTTGTACTCAGAGTGATTTACAGTACATTTGAAGTGCCGATCTATGATGATGGAGTTAGATGTAGAGGTCTTGGATGTGATTGGTGCATGGTCGTGTGACTGGTTAGCTATATCCAATGAGGGAATGACACAGAGAGTGAAGTGGAAATGGTAGAAGGGCTGTCCATGTTACGATATGTCCACGGACATGGCGGTAGTCCGCAGACATTGCATGTTACATACAGGGATTTTGGGGTGGGGAGGCATACACATGAGAATGAGCAGAGCAAGGGTTTGGTCAGTAAAGTTTAGTGGGTGTGTTGTGCCAGGAGAGAGTTTGTCAGATATTCTTTTTCCTGAGAGAAGAACAGATAGCTATGGCTGTGTGTTTCAGAAAACAGATTGTTTGGGTTTTGGGAGACTTGTGGTTGAAGGTGCATGCAGAAAGCTGTGGAGTAGCTGTAGATCTTGGATTCCCACATGTGGAAGTACACTGGCATGGAGTACATGGAATGAAGTGGTTGGACTTGCTACCTCTCTGCGCTACTTTGGAGACAGAGCATCATCCAGACATAATTGTAATTCATTGTGGAGGGAACAGTTTAGGACATGTGTCTGGAATTTCTTTGCAATTTGTAATGAAAGAAGGACTTGGGAAGGTCATGGACATGTTTCCAAATTCTCAAGTAATTTTTTCTCGGATTGCGTAGAGACAAATGTGGCTGCGTTCTTCTTCATTTGGTCCACAAATGGAGAAAGTGAGGCGCAATGTCAATAAGGCTGTTTGTGCCTTTCTAAGAGATGTTGGCATGTCCTCTTTTCACAATGAAAATATTATGTTTCATAGCACATACATTTTTCGCAGAGATGAAGTACATCTTACTTATGCTGGCAAACAAATTTTTCTGAGAAATGTACAAAATGCATTGTGACCTTTCTTGGAATTACAGCATCCATTTTGTAGTAGGTGTTGACCATTTCAAGTTTTTCAAACACAAACAAACACCACCAAAAGGCTCTTTTCAGAGCCACCACTTCCTCCCAGACAAAAGTGCAATGGTTATTATAGGGCAGCACCCCAAAATTTTAGATGTTCGCGAACTGTCCACGGACTTCTAAAAAATACACAAGGCCCTGCTCCATTTATTTTATACTTCTATTTTTAAACTGTGAAAGGCGGCTCTGAAAAGAGCCTTTTTTTTTGGATTTTTGTTTTTTTATATATTGTTTTGTTTTTTTACACACGACACACTAGGAGAGAAGGCGAAAAGGAGGGTAAGGGGGGACACCAACCATGGGGATAAGAAAGGGCGGGTGGAGAGAGGAAGATGTAGGGTCGGCCTTACTTAGGTAGTGAGCAGGTCTTCTCGTGCTCTGAGACCAGCGTCTCAAAAACACCTCGAAGTCTCTCCCCCCTGCAGAGTACTGCGTCACAGTACATACAAACAACTGTGACCATCGAAATTTAAGGGTCATCAGCATTGCGAATGGCCTGTGAAGCAGCTGGAGGAATACGCTGTCCCACAGGAGTGTTCCTTGTGGTGACAGGATCGGAAACGGAGGATGTACTAGAGGAAGTCAACCTACTATGCTACTTGCAAGGTACAACCTTGCGAACGGCCCCAGCGTGGAACGACCTTAGGTGTCGCTTCATAGTAGTCGTACCAAAGCTGTACGAACTAGGCCTCCCGCGACACAGTACCATTTTGCACTGGTTGCAGGTGACTTGGTTCGCACGCGCCTTAGGTACGTTACCATGAATGGTAAATAACCGCCACACCCAAGACTCACGGCGAGTGCTGGTAGTAGGGACTTCCACTACCTCATTCTTGTCATCCTCTTCATCCTCCTCTGCATTCTCACTCTTGTTCCCCTTTGGGGAGGTGGTGGTGATGGAGGGGGTGGGGGTGGTTCTGAAGCAGATGTAGCACCAGGTGGCAGTAGTGCAGCCATGGATGCCATCAGGTTTCAGAAATAAATCTGGAAAATTGGCAGCAAAAATGCACTGTGTTCTGTAAGATAGCCAGAAACACAATGAGGATGAGCTCTGGGGTGTGGCCTTTTATAGGGGTGCTTGTGCACAGTTTGCGGACACCCGCGCTGTCCGCGGACAGATCAAACACCAAAAAAAAGGATCAAAAAGTCCCAAAAAGTATGTAGAAAGTCAGGATTACTGTCGGGGACTTGTGCTATGGTGATTTATTATTGAAAAATATTGTGGATTGCCTGAAAAGGTAGTTTTAAATTGTTCGGGGACACGAACAGTGTCCGCAGTCAGAACACACACTCAGCGTGGGTGCGGTCACATGATAGCTTTGCGAACATGTCCGCGAAGGGAACGGTGTCCACAGGACACCAAATGCACTGAAACTGTTTTGCGCATGCGCGTTGTTGTTCTACGGACACTGTTCGGGTCCTGAAATTAATTAAAAGTGCGACACAAGCGAAACGAACAGTTATGAACAGGCGTTTGTTCTTAGAACAGTTTCAATCCGCTTGCGAACAATACGGACAGGAATAGCATCCTCAGGACACCCCCATTTCGTTTATTTACGAACATTTCAGGACACCGCATGTGTTCTTAAAACAATTTCAACTTGCCTACGAACAGTACGGACAGGTATAGCGTACTCAGGACACCCCCTTTTTTGTTTATTTCCGAACATCCCAGAACACATGTTCTTAGAACAATTTCAACTTGCCTACGTTTAATACGGACAGCGTCCTCAGGACACCCCCATTTCGTTTATTTACAAACATTTCAGGACATCGTCTGCATTCTTAGAACAGTTTCAACTTGCCTGCGAACAATACGGACAGTCATAGCATTATTAGGACACACCCATTTCGTTTATTGACGAACATTTCAGGACATCGCGTGTGTTCTTAGGACAGTTTCAGCTTGCTTGTGAACAATACGGACAGGTCTAGCGTCCTCAGAACACCCCCATTTTGTTTATTTACGAACATCCCAGGACACTTGCAGGCCGATTTATGAAATTAATGTGCACCGAAAATCACAGTGCAAGCGTGCAAAAGCGTGCGAATCGCAGCACACGCACGAAAATCACAGCACAAGCGTGCAAAAGCCACGCACATCGATTCATGGAAGTCCGTGTGCGTGTAAATCCTGGGATGTGCGCTAAAATTGTGCGTGGCCCACGCGGGCGCACATGTCATCAAACGCTGTGCGCTATGCGCACAGCGAAAGCGCACATAGCGCAGCGCCCACAACAAAAGTGGGTGGAACACGGGGTGTAACACGCGAAATAGGGAACAACGCGTGAAAATGTGGGCGTTACAGGGCAAGTACAGGAGGCAAATGCGCAGAACGCCCACACACGCGCCTACAACACATATTCATGGAATCGAACAGGGGAAACGCATGTGCCAAAAAAGACGCGCTAATCCAGAAACACGTACGCCAGCAAGAAGCAGGTGTACGCGGCCCCGCGCAGCATAAAAGTGCGTGCAAACAACAAACAAGCTCAGACGCTACGATGAATATACCGTTCCTCGCAGCAGTGGTCGTGGGACACCGCAGGAGGAGGAGGATAGCCAGGCCCCGCATTTTTACACCCAGGACCAGCCTTTTTGGGATGCCTGATGACCAGGTGTATGGGAGGTACAGGTTTCCACCACACATAATACTCAACCTGGTGAGTGAGTGGGAGGATGACCTCACATCACCCACCCTGTGCTCCCAAGCACTGAGCCCCTTGGAAAAGGTGCTCAATGTACTGCACTTCTTGGCCACTGGTTCATTTCAGCGGACAAGTGCCATAGTGGGGGGTGGTCTCACAGGCCACGCAGTCACGCTGACTACACCAGGTGTTGGCCATCATGACTGCACGCCCCTCAGTCCGCAGGCACATATACATGCCCAGAACACCTCCAGAAAGGCAGGCTGCCGTCCAGGACTTTTACGGGGTGGCACACTTCCCCAAAGTGCTAGCGCCATTGATTGCACCCATGTGTCTCTACGTCCACCCAGGGCAACTGAGCACATCTATAGAAACCGCAAGCACTGGCATTCCATCAACGTGCAGGTAGTATGTGATGCCAAGGGAATCATCACCTCAGTATATGCCAACTATCCAGGCTCCACCCATGATAGTTTCATTTTCAGAATGTCACCCCTAAACCGGGACCTAGAAGCTGGGCGGCATGGCGATACATGGCTGCTTGGTGAGTATAATTGCCTCTGCACATGCATGCATGTCAGATACTGAGTAATGTCACAACCCCACTAATGATACCCATCATCACCTCCCCAGGGGACAGTGCCTACCCTCTGAGCATCCACATGATGACACCAATTCGGAACCCCACCACAGCACCTGAGGTAAGATACAACACAGCCCATATTGCAAGCCGGGGCATAGTGGAGCACACATTCGGAGTGCTCAAGTCACGCTTTCGCTCCCTTGACCGCTCTGGTGGGCAGCTGCTATACGCGCCCCCAGTAGTGTGCAGGATCATAGTGGCAGCATGTGTCCTGCACAACGTTGCAACCCGCCGGGGCCTGCGGGTGGACATGGTGGTGCCCCTACATCCCCAACCACATGCACGGCCTCTGCGCATGGGAGGTGAAAGGGCACGTGGTGAGGTAGCCCGTACACAGCTTGTGGCTTATTACTTCACCTAAAATACTACCCCTGTGGAGTGCACACAGCCCTTGCACATACCAGCTGACAATCAATGGTGATGACATAAGGGACAGTCAACTGTCACAACCATACCAGCCTGACATTGGTCACCTGGCAGTGTTACATTGTGTGCATCCCTGCCTACTTAAATACAACCAATGCCGTGTGAAAAAAGAAACACATACATGTTGCATGATTTACTACCCCCTTGAAAAATACACCATGAAAATAGTGCCATGTAACCCAACCCCTCCCCATCTCAGCTACCCAACACACCATGGCATGTCATGCAATGTGAAAGCTACAAAATGAATGCACAACACATGACACAAGTGTCACAAAGTGCACTGTTCCAAATGTAAACAGGCCACAGACAATATGCTCCCAGTAATCAATAAGAAACAGCACACATGAACAAATACTTACCAGCAACACAGAACAACAACACAGGATGAAACAGTACAAAATCAAAGTAGTACAAGTCTCACAAGCTGACTAAGCCAGCACATCGACCCCTTCCAACTGCAGAGTGTTGCTGTCCAGCAAATGTGTCAGTGTACTGCATACAACATGAACTGCATCTGCAAAGGAGACAGCCTTGTAAAGACATGAAGAAGGTACATGTGAATAAGGAGAAAGACATGGATGCACAAGCACATAAAGCACATATCAACACACCATGCAGTGTTCAATCCAACAACAATACCCACTAGGGATGTACACACAGTTTTGACTACAGACTGCCCACACAGCTCATGGGAGCCCAATGTCACTGTGTAAGTTACTGTCACTTGGTCACACCCTTTGCAAGCCCATGGAAAGGGGAAGCAGGAGGAGTGTGTGTGTCAGGAACCCAAGCATCTAACCCAAAGACAGGACAAGCCTGCATGTGCCCAGCTGGAATACACAGTGGATGCCCACGGAAGCCACACAAGGCAACACACTGTAAACAAAATTTAAAAAACTACAAAAATCAAAAATGGCCATTTGTGGACCAGGGGGAGAGCACACAGGAGGTTCGAGGACAGGGTGCACCCCAACACCCACCTGCGTGGATGTTGCAAAAAAAAAAAAAATACCTCCATGGGCTCATGGCCTGCACGGCTACGCTAATGTGGGAGAACTGATGTCGCTCTCTTCACCCTCTGCTGCTACATCAGGAGGTGCCGGTGCTATGGGAGGCAGCCCACACAAAGCCCTGGTATGGTCCTCTATGGCAGCAAGCATGCTGGTGTGGAAGGTTTGGTTCTGGAGGATGATAGTACGGAGATCCCCATGCAGCACCTCACGGGTTGCCTGCATTTCTGCATGCATGGCCTCGCGTGATGCCCGGTTCTCCTCATATGTTGCCTGGAGCTCAGCTGAGAGCGAACGTGTGAGCTGCTCCAGCTGCGGTTCTGCCCTAAAATTTCGGGAAGCCTCAAGTTCAACCAGATTCTCCCTGAGGAAATGGAGTTCTAACCTCAGGGCTTCCCTGTAGCCCTTGGACTCTACAGATATGGCTTCGCGCAGAGTCTCCAGTGCCGCCCGTCGGTCCCTGTTGGACGCCAGCATGTCCTCCCTGTGTGATTGCAAATGGACTCTGTTGCCTGCCGTTGGAGCTCCATCTGCCTTTCAGGGGGGAGAATGGAAGTGGCCACCCTATCCATTGCCTGAGCCATCATTTCAAACGATGCTCCCTGTTGTGCTACTATAGTGTACATGGAGTTTTCCCATACAGTATTGCCTGGTGGTGCACGGCCACCATGTCGGCGGGCACCACACCTGTTTGGGGCAAGGCGATCTGCATCTTGCTGTGCCTGCACTGCCTGAGGCTGCAGGACTGCATTCCCCCTCTGATCTGCTGGCCCAGGAACAGGATCAGATGTTGTGGAGTGTGACCCTGCATCTGTAACCTCCAAAGGTGGAGTTACCAACACTAACATCCCCATAGAGGGGTCTACCCCCGGTGCAGGTGGGTTGGACAGAACAGCATCCCTGCCAGAAACACTTCACTGCGACAGCAGTTAAGTCTCATCTTCCGATTCAGCACCTGAATCATAGATGTCTGGGGAGGTGCACCCAGAGACACCCCTGGACAGTATGGTTTGCAGGAGGATTGGGTTTTCACCCACCACCACCCCACGTCCTCCACTGGTGCCCGGTCGTGGCTGAGATTCCACCTAGTTCTGCACCATCTCCTCCACCTCAACAGCATCAAGTGCGTCATCACCTGCAAAAACATGAAAGACAACAAATGGAAACAGGCATGAGCACCATAGCACACACATAGGCCTGACAAGCCAGAGATCCAGTACATGAATTACACATGTCCCACATGACTATAACCCTGGCATGCATGCACTGTCAATGAGTTGGAAGGGGAGGCAAAAAGCAGACACTGAGGACTCCAAGATGGAAAAGCAACACATGTGCTGCATGCTGTATAGCACTGGCAGCACACATTAGCCTGTGAGTGGCATGGGCAATCCACATACATGACGCATGCCAACACACAGATGGCAAGTAGCATAGCCATGGTACATTTGACAAGTACAGCCGTATGTTACTTAATGAGTACTGTCACAAAGCCAAGCAAAATTGTGTGACAAAATACGCATGTGCCACACACTGCAACACATCCAGTGTACAATTATACAGTGATGGCAGGCAGATGGATACATCAATGGCTGGTCACTTCAACATGACAGGAAACGCCAATCATGTTCCACATTCAAACAGGCCCCAAAAATCAATGTGAACAGGCCCTTAGTCAATCAGCCTGAATGGTCAAATCATTCCCATAACAAGGTAATAAATGTCGCCCATTGTGGGGTGTAATATATGACAGAAGCATGTCACATATGTGGCATTAGGGCTGAAAAATGTGTTGCAAAAATGGGAGGATTGAAACAATCAGGCTGAATGAACACTGAAAATTCTGAACAATGTTGTTGCAAGATGACAGTTCAAGGGCAACTGCAGTAATTTGGTGATAATTGGCTATTGTGGTCAGAAGGGATACTGTCATACCCAAATCCAAGGGCGGTGAATGGTTTGGAGGAAGCACATGGGTGACCCATACCACTCAGGACTACACACCCTCACCTGGCACTCAATTAGTACACATCACCCAAGCAACATACACATGGATTACACACACATGCATGGGCACTCACCGGACAATGCTTCGTAATCTGGTAGGTCTCCCACGCCTTGGATCTGTTCCTCTGTGACGAAGGTTCCAGCAACAGACTCATGTTCAGTGCGTTGGTAGTCCTCTGGTGGAGACCCACCGCCAGTCACCAGAGCAGAGGCATGATTTGAAGCCAGCTTGTTCTTTGCTCTGCGTTTCAGGTCATTCCACCGCTTGTAGCAATCATCAGCTGTGCGGCTCACAAATCCAAGGGCACTAATGTGGTCCGCGATGGTCTGCCAGTGTGCCCTACGTTGACCAGACGTAGTCTTGCACCCTGCAGTCACCACCATTTCGCGGCTATGTGCCGACACATAGGCCACAAGTGCATCAAGTTCGGCGTCATTAAAGCTAGGCTTCCTTGATGTGCCGGAGTGTGTAGCCGTGTCTGGGGTCTCAGCCTGTAGTGCTAGAGCACCCTTCTTCTTCTTCTTGGAAGGTGGTGTGGATCCTGAGTGGCTTACGCCGCTCTGGACAGTAGGGGCAGAAGCAGAGGTGGACTGGGTACTTGAAGCCTGTAAAGGCACAATGACCAAAGGTCTTGGTGCAGGCATTGGCTGCAGGGTGATGTTGGCAGGGCCAACGTTGGTGTGATGGACCTGGACCGACACTGTCCCGTCTGGGAGACTCGGAGCTGGGGTGGATTGAGCTGCAGCTGCCCCTGCAGCCTCCCCACCCTGGCTACTTGGGGCAGCAGATGACATTGCTGCCCCAGATCCACGTGGGCTGGTGACAGCAACTTTCACTGCCACATGTGGCTTAGACTTGGTGACCTGGAAGTCAGCCTGGGAGTCATCCTGTGCCGGTTCAGTTGACAAAATAGGCCCGTCCAACAATGGCTGAGCTGGGATGGTCTCAGCTACGTTTCCCACAACCATTGGGGGGGCAAAGGTGGCCCCGATTGGTCCTCTACACACAAGGCTCTAGGGGCACCCTGCAAATCCTGGCCACGTCCCCTACCGCGCCCACCACGGCCACCTCTGCCTCCCTTACTGCTTGGTCACCTCCCAACCATGGCACTGATGTTGTTGTGCGTATGGGAGTTGCAATAAACAATTGTCCTGGGCAATTGGGGTTAAAGGGGTAGGATACTAGATGGAATTCGTACCCTAGTGCTCTAGCAAGGCTGTCTGTGACCCATGGGGGAAGATGACGGGTCACGCAATGCACAGGCACCCCAAAAATAAAAGTACACGTGCACGCAACCTGTGGTAGACCACGTGCGTGGAAAAATTAACCTGCACTACGCTGTGGCACCCAGAAACCCAAAAATAAGCGTATGTGTGTTACACGCAGCCTACAATGACCTCTGAAGGGGTACGCGACACACAGGGGCAACCACAGTTGGAAAATACGTGCGCGACTCACCGTCTGCCTTGAAAAAGAATGTGAAAAAGATGCATGTGTGCGCGTTGGCAACACACCCGCCAAAAGAAAAAAGAACGCAGTCTGAGGAAACAGGGAGTACGAACTGGAAACGTTGATAAGTAATTGCATGTGAACCGACAAGAAGTACAAGAATCACCCACTCGCTCTCCACAAAAAGCACGTACAAGAAAATACTGTGATACTCGTACCTTTTAAGCCAGCCCACACATGCAATGTCACTTACACGCTAAGGCCCTTTCCTCCAATAGCATGGTGACGTGCAGTTTTCTCACGTGCTGATTCACTATGCACCTGTGTAGTGGGGAACGCCCGCGTGCGTAACGTCACTTACGCGCTTACGCGCTAAGGGCCTTTCCTCAGATTTCACGCTGACGTGCACTTTTTTCACGTGCCAAATCACTCTGTATCAAGCTTGCCACGCAAAAACACACGGAAGACCACACTCCTGCCCAAAAGGCCATTTTCCTGCCCCCAAGAGCCCCAAGCACGCTCCCACCTGCCATCTGCTGCTGCCTGCCTACAGCTCACGTGCCCTGCTATTTGGTGCCTGCACGTCAGCCATCTGCAGGGGTCCTGTTGCTGTGTCCACCCCTGCTGGAACAGAAGACTCTCGACTGGGATACCATCGCTCCACAGCCTAGCCCCAGGACCCAGTTGCCCACCCACGCCTGCCTCGGGGGTTGCCATGTCGGGCCAAACACCATCTGAGACCACTGGCGTCCCCCAGCCAGAGAGGCAGAGGGCCACCAGCTTCAGTGAGAAGGAAGTTGGTGTCCTGGTGGAGCATGTCCCGTGGCATTATGATGCCCTCTTCCCACCATCGCGCGCCAACAAGGAAGGACGGAGGAGGATCTGGATGGACATCGTGGGTGCCATCAACGCGGAGGGGGTAGCACCCTGAGACCTGAGACACGTCCAGACGCACTGGGAGGACTACAAGTCCAGGACCCTCATGAAGGCCCAGCGCCTCTTAGAGGCATCTTAGAGGCAGAGGATGCAGCAGCGTGCCGGGGCCAACTTACCAACCAGCAGATGAGGGTCCTGGAGTGCATTCGCCTGGTGCTTTACCACCAGATCCTCATGATGCAGGCCCGTCTGGAGTCGAGCGGTAAGTGGCCATGTATTGCTGTGTGAAACAGGGCATGTTGCAGTGTGCTGGTAGTCAGCTACTTGCCTGTATGTGTAACATCGGCCATATATGGATGTGTGTGAGCCGGGACATCATGGTAGTGCATGTGAGACCAGTAATGCGTGAACCACATGGATGGTGCATGTGTTCCAATGAGACATTGGGAGCTGCATGCGGAATGCACACATGAATGGGTGGTGGGTGAGAGATGGGTGCTGCTCTCATGTACATGTATGGTGTGCATGTCTATGTGTCTGAGAAGCGTGTGTGTGACTTTGAAACAACATGGATGCATGACACATGTCCGTGACGATGTGTAGATTCACTCATGCAGTCTGGTCACCGTTGTATCGACTGTGTCTGTGGTGTACGAGACATGATGCATGACCCTCCGGTGATGTGTGTGTATGGGGTCAGTGTGAGCCATGATGCATGTGAGTTTTAAGGCAACATTTTGGTTAAAAGAGGCCCTTGTACATGGATGCTGATGTTAATTTCAGGCGCCGTGCCTGTTTCTGCATGTGTGTTGCGTGCATTCACCCATGTGTTGTGCAGGGACAGGATGGAAGTGACATTTGACAGTGCCACTCATGTGTTATTGCTTCCTGTCTAGGGGAATATTGTACTGTACCCTGATGCTTGTGTTCTATGTCTCCCTCTACGCAGCGTCGAGTGAAGAAGAGGGCGAAGACGGTGCTGTGGAGCCAAGCGGCGGGGAGGCCTCCACCGGGCGGCAACGCAAGGCCCAGCCACCCTCCCAGGAATTGCCATCATCTGGGAGCGAGGGGACTGTTGCCGCGTCTGCCACTACGGCTGTAGCGGAAGGGCCGGGTGAGCCCCCACAGGGGCTTGCAATGGCGGAAGACGGTCCAGAGGTATCCAGGTTGGTGGTCTCCACAGAGGAGGAGGAGCCCGCTACTGAGCCGCACATGGGGCCTGGTGGGGGTAGTACCACTGGTGCAAGTGGTGCAGTCCAGGGCCAGGGTCAGTAGGCAGCACAGGTCACCACAGAGGGGCCTGTGCATGTCGCTGTCCTTGACCCTGTGACTGCACCACCATGCACCAGCAGGGATGCCCCATCCCAGACCCGTACGCAGGTAGGGGGAGGCCCACGTCATCTGCCGCTCCGTCCTGATTGGTGTCACGTTGCGCACGCGTGACATTCATGATGAAGTTGCAACTTGCCTGCGAACAATACGGACAGTCATAGCATCCTTAGAACACACCCATTTTGTTTATTTAAGAACATTTCAGAACCCCGCGCGTGTTCTTAGGACAGTTTCAGCTTGCTTGCGAACAATACAGACAGGTCTAGCGCCTCAGAACACCCCCATTTTGTTTATTTACGAACATCCCAGGACACATGATGTGTTCTTAGAACAATTTCAACTTGCCTACGAACAATACGGACAGGCATACTGTCCTCAGGACACCCCCATTTTGTTTATTGACGAACATCCCAGGACACTTGATGTGTTCTTAGAACAGTTTCAACTTGCCTATGAACCATACGTACAGGCGTAGTGTCCTCAGGACACCACCATTTTGTTTATTTACGAACATTTCATGACAACCGTGTTGTCCGCGGTCAAAACGAACACAACAGGGGTGCCTGCCACCTAAATAAATACAACATTTAACCCATCTCTTACTCCCCCAACCTCCCCAAACAGTCTTACATGCCAACACACTTTACTAAATAGTATTTTTACACCAAGTTTCACTGCGCTGTCCGCGGACGTCCGCGAATCCAAGATGGCGGGCGTTTCCAAAAATCTGACGCACTTCACGCTCTTCACCATCCAATCAGTGAACACGTTGCATGTCCGCGGACATGACGCAAGCTGATTAGCCAATCAGGACACTGTCCGCGGAGCGAACAGGGAAGTGTGTCGGTGGACCGAACACAGATATCACTAATTTTGTGTGACCTATTTTTTGGTCATTTAAAAAAAAACTACTGGACGGATTTTCACCAAATTTGCAAAAGCACGCTTTCGGGACCAAGCTACTGCTCCTGCCGCAAATTTGGTGAAAATCCGTCTAGCGGTTTGGACTGTAGGCATGAGCAAAGTTTTTTCCCCATTCAGTCTATGGGAAAAAAAGAAGTGACCCATATACTTTTTTTGCAAAGTTTGGTAATGATTCGTCCAGGGAGAACGAAGTTATAAGCCACCCAAAAAGGGCTCTTCCTATGGAAACAGCAACTTAACCATAACTACACAGCCACTAACGTGGCTGTGTAATATTCGCTTCTAAGAACAGCAGAAAGGTACTATTGACCCATAACTGTACCCCTAGTGCATCCTTTGGCCCCAGAAACTAGTTAGTTTGCACCGTTTTTCCACTGAACAACATATCATTTTGAAATCCTGGTTTGCTTATTGTCTTTTCACTCCTGAATCCAATACGCATAGTTCTGCATCTTTCTGTATTTGCATATTCTGTATTCTCTCTTACAGTGATGAGTTTTTATAGTGTTTTTAATAGTCATTTGTACATTTGTGTGTTTAATTAAAATATACATATTTTTATTGAACCTTGAATGGCCATTCCGTTATTTTGGACTGTTAAAACTTTGCTGTTTGGGTCACTACTTATGACCTTGTTATTTGAAAGATCTTTTAAGGCATTTCAGGATGAGCACCCTCCTTACTCCCGAAGGAATAAGGTAAAAGGATTGGGCAAAAATGCTATGAGTCAAATATCTTCCTCTGTAACCACCAATTCTAAGAGTCTAACCTTTAATGAGTTTAAGGGAAATAAATCTACCCTTAGATCTAACTGTTAAAAGAACCAACTTTGTTGAAGAGGATTACATGGCCCATAATCCCATGAGTACTGGGATGAGGAAGAGTGCTGAAGAGGCATGCTGTAGGAGAAGTCAGGCAATAAAGCCTAAAAGTACACACTAGAAGGAACCTGGGAGGCATAAACGGCGGCCTCAGGTGCACCAATTTGAAGGAGCTAGAACTGTGATTGGAATTTAAGCTGTGGCAGTAGTAGCAGAGAGACGAAAGCACAAGGCTGGCAAACCAAGCAGAAGTGGGAGAACAAGCGGGACACTGGAACATAGAAACAGCCTATGTCACCTTTTTGTTCTGAGAGGGTCTCCCAAACTCTGAAGTGCAGAGGCTGCTCAGCTGAAGGCATGCAGAGAGCTGCCCTTCCCCATGTGAGCCTGATTGCCATGGTTGTCATGCAGCAAACGTGTTGGAGACCGAGGCGAGGAGCAGTTGTCAAGCGAGAGGGACTCCATAAACATGTGGCCAGACTAGAGACACCTTCAGAGAGGAAGAGTGTGGGTCCCTAAGGATCCAGAAGCAGTAGAAGTTTTGTCAGAAGTCATGGAAGCATTTCAGACCACAGAGCAAGTGTTAAAGAAGCCAGTGAGTGAAGCCTGGCATTTTAATACCTTGCACAAGCATTGACGGCAACAATATTCAGTTCCCTATTCACTTGCGTGTGATTTAAAGTGAGCTGAAGTTGTTCGTTAAAGTTACAATACATGAACAATGGAAAAGTAGCACTCATGTATATTAGGAAAGTCATTTACTCATGTGAAGAGCAAAAGCTGCTTATACCCATTGTTAAACCCATAACAGACTGTATCTTCCAGAAGGAGGGGTCACGTGTCAGTAATTAAGAAGAGTGAACGTTCCAAAGGCCATAACCATATACCAGACCTTAATAAAACAATTGTTGAAGTCTTTAACTTGTGAAAACTATATCAAAGAGTGGTAACATGTGCCTAATTTCGATTGCCAAAGGGAGACAGAACTCTACCATTTACCCTCACAAGGGAATACTATTCAAATCAAGTATTTAGCCTTTAAAAACATTGAAAACAACTATGAGAAGGGGTCGTGTGTGCCTAATTGTGACTCCTAAAGAAAGACTGAACTCTATTCTTTACTTTAACATGCCATACCTTTTCTTATGTAAGAAGTTAAAGTGTATCTACTATTGAAGAAGAGAACAAGCATTTCCCAAGCCAAAGAGCCGCCCTATATTTAAAGTGAAGCCAGCCTTTCTCAGAGTTAAAAAGCAATCTAACTGTTACTGTGAACAATAACAGTTTAACTGACCTAAGATACATGTGTGCAAGCATTACTTGAAGCTAAGAGAGTGGCAGCAAGGCTTCTGGATAATCACTTGGGCTGATAGCTGGAAGAAATGTGAAGATACATTTGGGGAAGCGAAACTGGCTGCTTGTAAAACTATTTTGAAGTTGACACAACCTGTAGTGCCAAATACTATGGAAGACAGAGAAATGTGAGTTTTAAAGGCAACCCCAGGTTGTTATTGTGGCAGACAGACAAGAGAGGCAAGGAGGCTAACCCTTTTGAAGATAGATATTCAGCGGAAGAGTGCCTTGCCTACTTGAAGGTGTTGAAGTACTTTAAAGTGTATCTTGTTGAAGCCTGTCTAGAAGTACAAATAACTGAAGCTGTGGTAGTAATACAAAGTACTAAAGCTGTGGTGATATATCTGGTTGTCAGCAGATGCAACATTCTAGTAGCCTAAACAAGTGGAGTACAGTGAGACAACGGTGATTGTTCTCATAGTGAATCAAGTAGAAGTGAAGTTGTTGAAGTTGAGGCAGCAGCACTGTGAAGTCATCCTGACAAATATACCATTGTGAATTCTAAAACTGTAACTAAGGAAATACTGTTAGCCAAGAATGGTGTATCACTGACAGTTGTGGATATTGCATTTCTTTTGAACTGTGGCAAGTCTTCTTCAAGTGGTGACAAATCATTGTGGTTGAGATTGCCATTGGTGGTATTTGGTGGAAGTGGAAAGTGGATATTTCACCAAGGAGAAGAGATTTGCTAACATTGGAACTTTGGTTGACAAATTTTGACTTTGAACGATCAAGAAATGATTTGAGACATTTCTTTATTTGGTATGTTAATGTTAAAGGTATTTGTACCACGCACCGTCACCACTGGAGTAGTCTCAGGCGCTCTGGCAGATCTGAAAATGAGAGTGTGAAGAAAGGAGGGGGAGTGAGTGGTTAGTAGGCTGTAGTGTGAAAAGGAAAGTGAGAGTTGTGAAGTCCTGTTGGCAGCATCAGTTCATTTTGCACCATTCGCTGAGCTTAATTCCGTTTTTTGGGTATGTGAGAATTCCCATGTGCTGTAGGTTATGTGTTGTTAGTCTGTTGTTGTAATGCGGTGAAGTGCTTGCGGGTTTCTGCGCCAAGAGGTGGCTGTGTGAGTTTCTGTATGAGTAGTGTAGGGATGAAACACTTGTGTATAGGTGCATTATAAATATCATATCATATCATATCATATCATGTGGAAAGTTGAGAATTGGGTTAGTGGGTTTTCCTTACCTCTTTGTCTTTGCGTTTCTGTGGTCAACATCCATGATTATCCTGTGTGTTTGGAATAGTAGTTTGTCCGCCTAGTTGGCAGGCCTTTTGAGGAGCAGCAGCTTTCCTCTGTGTTACTCTAGTGGTATGTGTACCTGGCTTATGCCAGCGTATTCCCCCACCGTAGAGTTCAGGATGTTTAGGGTAGAGGATTCTGGTTCCACCCAGTCTATCCCTTGTGGGGATCTTACCTACCTAGGTTTACTCTGTGGATTAGTGGTATGTGGACATGGGTGGTCGGGCATCCCCCCATCTTCTGGTTAGGGAAGATTAACTTAGGGGTCATGGGTTCCTCCCTGGAATTCTAGTTTCCCGTTGGGTCTCTGCTTCCTAGTCATTCCCTCCTGTTTCTGGGGCAAAGAGCCAGGTTTTGAGTAGTTTTCTGAACTCCAGATGGTCCTTGGTGTTGCATATCTTTTTTGTTAGGTGATTCCAGGTTATTGCTGCCAGCTGATAGAAGGATAATCCTCCGATTTTCCTTTTATTGTATGGTTTTGGTTCTAAGCAAAGGTCATTGCTTGATCTGAGTGGTCTTGTCAGATGGTAGATGGTTATTTTCTCCTTTAGGAACTCTGCTTATTGGCCGTGGATTGCTCTGTGTGTTATGCACATTGTTTTGAACTTTATTCGCTGTTTTATTGATAGCCAGTGTAGCAGTTTCAGCGGTGGGGTGAAGTGTTGTCTTTGCAGTATTTTGAGCCTGAGTCTTGCCTCAGCATTTTGAATGCACTGAAGTTTTTTAATAGTCGTTCTGACATTCCTAGGTATAGGCTGTTGGCATAGTTTACTCTTTACATGATGACTGCAATGATGGTGAGTTCTGTGGTTGAAAGAGGAATGGTAGGTTCCTTTTAACTGCGTGTATGAAGAAGAAACATTGCTTGACTATGGCTTCTACTTGCGGCTAGAGTGTTAGTTCGTTGTCCATTAAGACAGTTGGTGCAGTTCCCAGTTCATTCGGCCATGGGATGTGGTGATTGTTTTCCCCACTTGCATATGATCATTATTTCTGGTTTGTACGGGTTGAGTTTGATGCTGTTGGTGTTTATCTAGCTGTAGAGTTCTTGTAGGCAGTTTTCCAGTGTTGTGTTTCCTTCCTGTGTATCTTGTATTTTGTAGACGATCTGTGTGTCATCAGCGTAGTTGTGGCAAGTGAGGCTGTGTTTTTTAATGAGCCTCATAAGTGGCATCAGGTATATATATGTTGAAGAGCAGTGGGGAGAAGGAGGATCCTTGTGGTACTCCACAGGTGGATTCCCCTGTAGTGGATTTGAAAGATGTGATCCCTATGGTTTCGGTTCTGTTTGTTAACAAAGATTTAATCCATAGTGGGGCTAGGTCAGTGATTCCTATTTCTTCCAAACTCCTGATGAGGATTTCATGGTTGACTGTGTCAAATGCTGCTGAAAGTTCCAGAAGTATTAAATCGGTGCTTTTGTCTGTGTCTGCATTAGCCATTAGCAGAATTTACCTTGAATCCTGGAGATGGGAATTTACCCAGGCCATTAGAAGGTTATTAAGAAACTGTAAATGTTGTTCATGTTTTGTTGTATTGCCATATATTTTCTTTATTTTTTTGTTGCTTAGTGTGAGGGACAGATATCCTGTGTTAGAGAGTTTTCCCGTAGCTTTGGTTAGGCAGGGAAATTCTCATGAGAGTAGGGATAGTGAGGCATATTATTACATTTATTCTGAGAATAAAATGGCATGTTTTTTTTTTAACTAACTTTATTTTTAACAGAGACAAAATCAAATGATCAATTGTGATACGCTCTATGATACATTGCTATCATCAATGTTCCACTTTCAAACTTACTGGAGGCGTCGGCAATATCTCTAAATTTCTGTCCCATTAACTGTCCACCCTCCTCGCCCTTCCCGCCCCTCCGATCCCTTTACCCCTGTCATTGCCAAAAGATCTTGAGTCATTTCCAGTTCCTTTACTAAAGCCAAGCTACCAGCCATGAACTCTCTATGTCTCTTCAGCGGATATGGATGTTCCGAAGTAATCTCGGTTTGAAGTAGTGAAGCTCTCTTTCCCCTACAAAATCTTGGAAGGGTTCCCATTTTGCAAGGAATTTCAATTATTTTCCAGAGTTTATGGCACATATGTTTTCCATAGCCATGACTCCGCACACTTCAACCCACCACCAGGGATTGGTGGCACCCTCCACCATATTCTATCATTGGGCCACTGTCATTTGCGCTGCCGTCAATAAGTGGGTTATGAGAGCTGCTCCTCCCATCCTACCCAGAATTGTCTATGGAATCCAGGTGAGAATTCAGCATTATGTGTTAGGGTGGATAGTGGGCCCACCCCTTGCGGCACCATATTCCCCCGGATTACTAAATCCCAGCTACACAGGGTTGCCTTAGTGGCCTCCAATAGCGTTCCCTCGTTATCTCGGGCTCTGGGTGGCAAGAATTGTAATACATTTAATGGGGTCGCTGTTGAGGCTTGCTCTATCTTTTCCCAGCCGGGTAGAGGGTCCTCTCCCGCCCATTTCAGCATTGGTGTCAGTTGTGCCGCCAATATATACCTCCCTATATCTGGGACTCCCAGCCCCCCAAGAAGCGTTGCCCTCATCATGATCTGTCTTTGGATCCTAGGTTTTATATTTTTCCATATGAAGTTAAATACTGCTTTCTGTAGTTCCTTAATTAACCTTGGGGGTATATGTCATGCCTGCGCCATGGGCACATCCATTTTTGCTCCATTTGGACTTTGCTACTTAATGATTATGGTCAACTAACTACGCATACCATAATGCACCTGGCCGCAAGCATTGTTTCCTGGCCGTTCCTATTGGATTTCTATGGAACTACACCCCCCAGAAGCCTTAGAGTCTGGTCCTGCTTCCACCAGCCCAGGAACAGAAAGGGAGGTGGCCGATTGCCTGCAGGTGTGATTCGCCAGGTGAAACCAATTGGCCTGCCTCTGTGCTGGGCTAGGCAGTATATAAGGCTGCTGTCTGCAGTGGCTCAGCCTCTTGCAGTGAGAGTCCTTCCTCCACCTTTCGCGAGTGTCTTCGGATCCTTGTATGCTGTTTACCCTCACTCCTGCTTGGACCCTGCCTTGCAGCTTGTTACACCCTGCTGCCTACAGCCCTAGCCTTTTGGGCTCCCTGCCTTGTTGCTTGCTCCACCCTGCTGCCTCCAGTCATAGCCTTCCAGGCTCCCTGCCTCTCAGCCCTGCTCCTCTGGGCTCTCCACATTGCAGCGGATCACGCTCTGCTGCCTTCCAGTCTCCGCCCTTGCCCTGCCGGGCTCTCCACATTGCAGCGGATCACGCTCTGCTGCCTTCCAGTCTCCGCCCTTGCCCTGCCGGGCTCTCCACATTGCAGCGTATCACGCTCTGCTGCTTTCCAGCCTTTGCCCTTATCCTCTGGGCTCCCTGCTCTGCAGCCTATCTCACACCGGCTGCCTTTGCCCTTGTCCTCTGGGCTCCCTGCTCTGCAGCCTATCTCACACCGGCTGCCTTAGCCCTTGTCCTCAGGGCTCCCTGCTCTGCAGCCTGCCTCTCTCCGGCTGCCTTTGCCCTTGTCCTCTGGGCTCCCTGCTCTGCAGCCTGCCTCTCTCCGGCTGCCTTTGCCCTTGTCCTCTGGGCTCCCTGCTCTGCAGCCTTCCTTTCTCCGGCTGCCAACAGCCCTTGTCCTCTGGGCTTCCTACTTGCAGCTTATCACGCTCCGCTGCCTACCCCCTACCTTTTTCCCCGCTGGGTCCTCGGCCTAGCAGCCCTCTACAGCCCTCTGCAACCTTCTACATTCGGCGGCCCTGCCCCTCAGGGTTCACTCCTTACTGCCCGGCCCTTCTGGGATCCTTGCCGTGCAGTCTGCTTTACTCTGTTGCCCTAAGCCCTTTTCCTCTGATATTTCTACCTTACCGTCCCACTCTTGTGGGCTTACTCATTGCCTCCCTGCTCCCCTGAGCTCTCCACCTACCCTTCTGTCCTCTGTTATCATATCCTGTTACTCGACTTTCCCTTCTTATCCTTCTGCTAGTTTGCTATCATCTCCTTTCCTGGATTTGTCTGTTGTATCTTCTCTTGTACTGTTTGTAGACCCTTTGTACAGAGCTTGTCTGCTGGTTCCCATCAGTCAACCTCTGCCCCTTCCCTTGTCTCGTTTCTACATCACAGACACCCATAGCTGCTGTTCCAAGTCATGAGCAAACAGCGCGGAACTCTGTTATAGCAAACTGTGCGAAGGCTAGAGTATTTCCAAGGTTCGTGGAATACTCTTTTCCTATTCTGCATACACCCCAAGAGGGTATTCACTCTGTACCTTTTCCCTTGCTACTCTTCCCTACTCTTCACTCCCTTTCCTTTCCGCTGTGTGTGTTCCTATCTGTCCACTTTATTTCAGCACCCAAACTCTTCTGGGTGTCTTGTGCCACTCTTATTATAGTGCCATCCTTGACAGAATGCAAGAGCAAAAACTTTCTTATTCCATTGGCCGGAAGGGCACACACAGACCAAAGATGCTTCCCTTTCGAGTTAAGAAACCTTTGCATAAACCTATGGTTTCCCTAAGGACAGCAAACAGGAAACTTAGTCTAAAGGACAGTCTCGCCTTAGAAAACAAAGATTTACAAGCACGGTACTATACCCACTGGCTAGCTGACCCTTCTTCCATGTACAATTATTATGACATTTGCGACAATGATCCGCAGTCCTTATCTGTTGCAGAGCTACAGCAAGATAATGAATTCTTACAGATCTTGTTAGACCAAACAGTGGAAAACTCTCCTGCGTCTTCTGACAAGCCTTCTAACACCGTAACAGCTAAGGACATATCACTCATTGTGAGAGAATCTAAACCAGAATACGCTGTTGCCAGTGTAATATGCGCAAGATCAGCTTGGCAAGCTCCCCAGAATGCTGGAAAACCTTATTCGACAGGACAAGGCAGTCATTATCCTGAGGTTTGTGCATCTGGTTCCGGGTACAAAAGACCTATACTAACCATCGGTTGTCTTAATACTTCCACAGTATCTATTAACCACAATAACCCTAAGGTCAGTCTTCCCATTGCTACAACCACATTTTCTGCCACACCCGCTTCTGAAGCTGTAGATCAAACTAATGATACTTACCTGCTACACAAACAACTCCTACGACTTAAAAGAAAGACCGAAGACCTTTATGATGACTTTGTTTATTTGTATCACAAGAATCTTATGAAGGGACACAAGTCACCAGACCTTTTGACACTATGTCCAACACCTGACATCTTATTTTTAGAGATCGACATGATAAGGCCTGGAGTTGCCATACAGAAAAGTATACAGACATTTACCAAGCAGATGGAAGACCTAAATATATCATATGTATCCCTTCTAGAGATTGACACAGCTCTTTCACCTTCCAGCCGCAGAAGCTCAGGTTGTTGTACTGATAGAAAAGAATTAACTCCTCCGGTGGGTCATATCACGCACACAGTCATTACACCGCAAGACAAGGGTGGTCCACTGATTGAAAATCCCTCTGAGTCAAAGGATGATTCCGCCCTCACCCTTGCCTATCATCCAGTACCCACACCTACAACCTCCTCTGCAATGACAATGGCAGCTGAAGAGACTGGCACAGTTCACACCGAGCATGCGGAAGTGGCAAGCGGGTCTTGCCAAAGTGTGGCTGTGCTATCAGACATCACTCTCGAGCAATTAACATCTTCTGTTTCTTTGATACCCCCTGAATCACCAGTGGTTGTGGTACCCGAGCTACCAGTAGTTGCAACACCTGATTTGTCTGTAGCTGCTATAGCACTCGAACTTCCAACTGCTATTCATGATCTGCCTACTGCTGTGGTTCCTAAACCCCCGGACACATTTGAGACTCCTGAAGTCCCTACTACAGATCTTGAGGTCGCTATAGCTATTATGAATCCTGAAACTACTACTCCAGTTGTTCCTGCTGGTATATCTATAGCACTAAGACTGCCAGACTTTACTCTACCAGTCTCAGGTGTTTTCCAGCCCGCTGGCTCTCTCATGGCTCCCTCACACCTAGTTGTTACAGCCTCGATACCCCCTACAGCCATCCAAGATCTCACCGCTGCTGTATCCTCTGAACTCTCTATGGCTAACCCTAATGTTGTCATTACTACTTCGGATGTCTTGGAAAACCTTCCTAAAGATACCAACTCTGCTGTACCTATGGCTCCACTTTCCAGCATCATACTGTTGCCCATCAAGGAAAAATCTATCTTGGAGCCTGCAGCAGTTTTTCGCAGTTCCTCTCTTCATGCACACACAGTTGGGGTCTGTGTTCCAAAGACTTCATCTTTTCTGAATTCTACATCTAAGGTTCAGAACATTGGTACCGGCTCCGTCATTCAAGACTCCCACCTTACAACTCGTTTCTGGTGCCTCATGATGTGTCTTTTTGGAGTAAGACTCTTGTACTGTGGAACAGACACTCTTCCTACAGGTCGGTCTTCAGGGAGCCTGGAGAGGGGCCTGGAGAGGGGCATACTGTCATGCCTGCGCCATGGGCACATCCATTTTTGCTCCATTTGGACTTTGCTACTTAATGATTATGGTCAACTAACTACGCATACCATAATGCACCTGGCCGCAAGCATTGTTTCCTGGCCGTTCCTATTGGATTTCTATGGAACTACACCCCCCAGAAGCCTTAGAGTCTGGTCCTGCTTCCACCAGCCCAGGAACAGAAAGGGAGGTGGCCGATTGCCTGCAGGTGTGATTCGCCAGGTGAAACCAATTGGCCTGCCTCTGTGCTGGGCTAGGCAGTATATAAGGCTGCTGTCTGCAGTGGCTCAGCCTCTTGCAGTGAGAGTCCTTCCTCCACCTTTCGCGAGTGTCTTCGGATCCTTGTATGCTGTTTACCCTCACTCCTGCTTGGACCCTGCCTTGCAGCTTGTTACACCCTGCTGCCTACAGCCCTAGCCTTTTGGGCTCCCTGCCTTGTTGCTTGCTCCACCCTGCTGCCTCCAGTCATAGCCTTCCAGGCTCCCTGCCTCTCAGCCCTGCTCCTCTGGGCTCTCCACATTGCAGCGGATCACGCTCTGCTGCCTTCCAGTCTTCGCCCTTGCCCTGCCGGTCTCTCCACATTGCAGCGGATCACGCTCTGCTGCCTTCCAGTCTCCGCCCTTGCCCTGCCGGGCTCTCCACATTGCAGCGTATCACGCTCTGCTGCTTTCCAGCCTTTGCCCTTGTCCTCTGGGCTCCCTGCTCTGCAGCCTATCTCACACCGGCTGCCTTTGCCCTTGTCCTCTGGGCTCCCTGCTCTGCAGCCTATCTCACACCGGCTGCCTTAGCCCTTGTCCTCAGGGCTCCCTGCTCTGCAGCCTGCCTCTCTCCGGCTGCCTTTGCCCTTGTCCTCTGGGCTCCCTGCTCTGCAGCCTGCCTCTCTCCGGCTGCCTTTGCCCTTGTCCTCTGGGCTCCCTGCTCTGCAGCCTTCCTTTCTCCGGCTGCCAACAGCCCTTGTCCTCTGGGCTTCCTACTTGCAGCTTATCACGCTCCGCTGCCTACCCCCTACCTTTTTCCCCGCTGGGTCCTCGGCCTAGCAGCCCTCTACAGCCCTCTGCAACCTTCTACATTCGGCGGCCCTGCCCCTCAGGGTTCACTCCTTACTGCCCGGCCCTTCTGGGATCCTTGCCGTGCAGTCTGCTTTACTCTGTTGCCCTAAGCCCTTTTCCTCTGATATTTCTACCTTACCGTCCCACTCTTGTGGGCTTACTCATTGCCTTCCTGCTCCCCTGAGCTCTCCACCTACCCTTCTGTCCTCTGTTATCATATCCTGTTACTCGACTTTCCCTTCATATCCTTCTGCTAGTTTGCTATCATCTCCTTTCCTGGATTTGTCTGTTGTATCTTCTCTTGTACTGTTTGTAGACCCTTTGTACAGAGCTTGTCTGCTGGTTCCCATCAGTCAACCTCTGCCCCTTCCCTTGCCTCGTTTCTACATCACAGACACCCATAGCTGCTGTTCCAAGTCATGAGCAAACAGCGTGGGACTCTGTTATAGCAAACTGTGCAGAAGGCTAGAGTATTTCCAAGGTTCGTGGAATACTCTTTTCCTATTCTGCATACACCCCAAGAGGGTATTCACTCTGTACCTTTTCCCTTGCTACTCTTCCCTACTCTTCACTCCCTTTCCTTTCCGCTGTGTGTGTTCCTATCTGTCCACTTTATTTCAGCACCCAAACTCTTCTGGGTGTCTTGTGCCACTCTTATTAGAGTGCCATCCTTGACAGTATATCAATAGGGATTGAGCTCATTACATATAATAGTCTGGGAAGTAAGGTCATTTTTATTGCAGCTATTCTCGCAAACCATGAGAGTTCCTGGGCATCTCAACTTTGTAGGTCCTCCTGGAGCTGCTTCCATAGAGGTACAATATTCGTCTTGAAGAGGTTCCCCTGTTCTTTAGTGACCTGAACTAAGTATTCTAGGGACCGTTTTTCCCACTTGAGAGGGTTTAGTTTCTCCATGGGAGCTAAATCTTCCCTTTTCTCCGTGATATTTAGGGCCTTGGATTTTGTGTCATTTATTGTGAACCCCGAAACCACTGCAAGCCCCTGTAGTTCCATGATGATCCTGGGCAATGTGTTTTTGGTGTCTGCCATGTAAAGCATGATATCATCCGCGTAAAGGGCAATCTTGTTTTGGAGCCCCCTGCCATGCACCCCCTTGATGTTAGGGTCTCCTCTTATTTTAATTGCAAACGGTTCCATCACCATTGCAAAAACCAATGGGGAGAGTGGGCAGCCCTGACATGTGCCTCGCCTGATGTTAACCCTTGTTAACCCTTGGATGTGTGGCCATTTACCAGGAATTGCGTGGACGGGTGCCGGTAATTTGCCAAAACCATCCTGACGAATGTCAGCCCACAGCCGAACCCCTCCAGCACCAATCTCAGGTATTTCCAATCAATACTATCAAAGGCACTTCTAGCGTCCAGGGCTGCGATTGAGAATTTTTGATTCTTTCCTGTGCCCCATTCAATGAAGTCAATCGCCCGCCTGACATTATCTTGTGTGTGCCTCCCTTTTATGAAGCCTGCTTGGTCCTCATGTATTATTTTTGGTAGGACTGTTGCCAAAAGGTTTGCCAACATTTTTGCGTACAGTTTCGCATCCGTATTAAGGAGGGTGATGGGGCAGTAGCTAGCACATTCTACAGGATCCTTCCCAGATTTTAAGGTTAATATTTTGGCTGAATTCCCATATCCATTGAAACCGCTCCGGTGTCTCTGATCACGTTAAAAAGACGGATGAGGGGGGTGATTAACTGTGCGTGGAGCATTTTATAGTACTTGTTTCCTAGGCCATCTAGGCCCGGTGCCTTCCCTCTGGGCAGTGCTGCTATCACCTCACTAACCTCCTGGGTTGTGATGCTTTCCGCTGGCCTATCTCTGTCTTGTTCCGTAATTTGAGGCAATTGAATTGTGGATAAATAGGCTATTTGGTCAGCTTTATTTAGGTTCTCGCTAGACATTAGCCCCTTGTGGAAATGGACCATTGTTTCTAATTTCTCCACGTCCGTTGTTTGTAGTTCCCCCCGAATACTTTTCAGCCTAGTGATATTGTTGCGCTCCTTTTGTTTGCGTAATTTGGCTGCTAGGAATTTATTCGCTTTTCCCCCATGTATATAATAAGATTGTTTAGTTTGTAGCAAAGCTTGCGCAGTTCTATCTGCAGTGTGGCTTTCCAATTTAGCTCTGATCTTCCATAATTCCCGCAGGGTTTTAGGCGTCTGGCGGGTCTTATGGAGTCTCTCCGCCTCCCCCAATTCCTCATCAAGGTTACGTGCTATAAGGGCTTCCTCCCTGTAGTATTGTGCTGCTTGTGCAATAAATTCCCCCTGGGCTACTGCTTTCCCAGCATCCCAGACCACCCTCCAGTTGACCTCCCCGTTATCATTTTCTTTGAAATAGTTTTTTATGGTCTCTTCTATGTGAGTTCTGAGTACAATGTCTTTTAAGATTACCACTCCACTATGGTCTGGGTCTGTTTCCCATCCCCTTCAATTCTACATCAATAGATACTGGAGCATGGTCAGAGAGGTACTGAACTCCGATTTCCATTTTCATGACATTGGGAATTAGTGATCCTGAGACTAGGATCATATCTATTCTAGAATACCCCCATGCACCGCTGAGTAATATGTGTACTCTCTATTTTCCCCTTGGAAAAACCACCATGTTTCGATCACCCCAGTTCTCTAAAGAGCTTACCCAGAGCCTGCCTATTCTTCTGGTCTGCTGCTGTTGGTGGGAGTGTTTTATCTAATTTTGGATCCATTACGCAGCTGAAGTCCCCACCTATAATCAGCTCCCCACCTATAATCAGCTGGCTTTCGCACCACCTACGCCCACTTTCTGAAGTAGTTTAGAGATATCTAGGTCCTGCCGCTCATTAAGTACATAGACCGCCATAATTGTATATGTTTGACCTTCGATTGTGCCTTTGATTCCTACGTACCTACCCTCCTCATCCCTTATCATGTGTTGTTTGTGGAATCCCAGGTCGTGACTGCATAGGATCACCACTCCCTTTGATGTTTTCCCACTTAAGGTGAAATACTGGAGAGGATATGCCCTGCTTCGCAACCTCTTCTCATCCTTCTGAAGGAGGTGCGTCTCTTGTAGGATCGCAATTGCGGCGTTCATCATCTCCAATCTGCCCAAGATCGCTCTACGTTTGGCAGGGGAGTTCAGCCCTCGTACGTTAATCAAGAATAGGTTTGGTTCCTCCATTGTGCCTAGGACTAAGGATAACTATTTGCCTCTCTTTCTGCCCCTTGTCCGGGGTCTCTTCATGCTTCAGTTCGGGATCTGCTTTTCCCCCCTGGAAAGTTGGCTCATCTTTCAGGGATGTCTTTGGGTCCTTTCCCCCCCTCTCGACCTCCTCCCTCCCCTACCTGTCCCCCTCCCCTCTCCTCTTGTCTGGGAATATACATGCCCAGGCTCTCAGGAGTCAACCTTCCGTTCAAATACGAGCTTTGGGCTCAAGACTTTTCCCAGTCCACATACTGCCAGAAACAATTCTTTTCCTGACTCAGCTTCCAAGATATATTGACCTCCTACCTCTGTGGGGGCGCCTACATCCCAAGTTATGCAGTCTGAGCTGCCTCGGCTGGCTTGTTGTAATTGTCAATTTTACGGGTTTTTGTATCGGCTGCTTATCTCTTGGATCTGCTGTGGATCTTTAGTTTTCCCCGCTTTTTTCGGTCTCCGTTTTCTCTTAGTTGACTCCCATGGTTTGCCTGATATGCCTGTGATGTTGTGCCGTGGTCTGGTGTCAGTACTGGGGTGGCTATCCTCCAATTGTAGCAGTGCGATGCCTTCGTCACAGGTACTGATTTTCCTCTGCTTCCCCTCCCATGTGAATGATAGGCCAAACGGATGCGTCCATCTGTATTGTACGTGTTGTGCCTGGAGGGCTTTTGTGACTGGTTGCATTAGCTGTCTTTTATGGATGGTGACCAACGCTAAGGCCTGATATAACTGTACGCGAGAGTCGTTAATTGTGAGGTCAATGTGGGCCCTTGCCGCTCTCAAAATACCTTCTTTTAGGCTGTAGGATGTCATCGCCATCAGCACATCTTGTGGCTTTGTCCCCGAGTTGTCTCTCTTGGGTCCCACCCAATGTATTTTGTCAAACCCAATCATCTCGGGTTGGGTATCATTGAGTAGACTGCTGAAACAATGCTGCATGGTGTCTTTTAGGTCTTTATCCAGTAGGATTCTGCTAGGCCTTTGACCCTGATATTAGAGCTTCTTGAGTGGTTCTCAAGGTCCACCGCCTAGAGTTCCAGGTATTTTGTCGTATTGGCCAGGTGGTCCAGTAGTACACTATTCTGTTTAGTTTCTTCTTCCATATCCGAGAGCCCATTTTCCACTATGTCTACTCTTTCTCCAAGCTCTGCCGTGTCTTTGCCGACCTCCTGCAGTGCGGGCCCGGCGGTTATTCCGTATGCTTTTTCCTTTCTGACTTCTCCGGATCCTTGGCCAGAACTCCTTATTTCAACTTTTGCAGCCATAGACTCTTGCTTTTTGTAGCTTTGTTGCAGCCCGCATGGAGGACCCGAGGTACACGTCCTGACGGTCCGGCAGCCATCTTGGAATCCTCCATGTTTTGATAAATCAGCGAACAGTTGTCTGCCTTACATTACTGACCACTCACACCAGGTAGTGGCATAATATGCTTAGCTATTACAAAAATGTGCCATGGTTTTCCATAATATGCCCAGACACTACCCTTTAATGGAAAGTATTGGCATCATGTGCCCGGCGGTTATTGCATCTGCTTTTTCCTTTCTGACTTCTCCAGATCCTCGGCCGGAACCAACCGCCCGACTTCTGAATGTCAGGGTGGCTCCTTCCCTATTGAGCCCCCCTCGTTCGGCTCCTCCTTCCCCTGAAGGGGAAAGCGTCTGGTCTCCTGTTAGTCCCGTCAGGGTAACTCAAATCGAACTGTTTACAGCTATAAAATGCATATGTAAAACTATAGAAACATGCTGAATGAGTTTGTTTTACAAATTTTTGTACAAGATATTTTTGTAAGAGTACAAAATGTCCCCAGTTGTAAACAGAACAGCTGGGTGGTTTTCTCACATAAGGTCAATACAAAGATATTTAGTGCTTCTTGCTTGGTTGTCTTCACCCCATACATGAATCTGCTTGTAGTATTTACAACACTTTGGGTATGATACTTAACCTTGTTTGTGGTATGTAGTCTAGTCATATTAAACAACAGAGAATAAACTTTCATTGCCACAAAGATATTTGTACATTATGTCTGTCCGTGTACTTTTATTGCCACAAAGATACCTTGTACATTATGTCTGTCCATGTCAATGTTCATACCATAACCATAACCATGAGCAACTGTTCTGAAAAACTGTATAACAAAAACAACCCAGAAAAATATTTAACAAGCTGTGTATTTTCTGATAGTATGCCATTTCACTGCACCCACAAAATATACCAACGCAGAACTTTGCTATTTTTTTTTAGGTTCACAATTCTTCTTGTGTTCATATTAAGGACATCACATGTAATTAGCAGTCGCTAAACACAGTTGACCAACAGCAATGTTAATGGTATATAAATAAATAGAATAAGAGATACAACAAATATCATCTAAATCAAATGTCCTAGTAATGAAATACAATACATTTTGGATCTTAATAACTCTAAACATTAGTACATTAAAATCGATACAAGATAATACATAAAGAAATAAAGCTTGTACCCAAGGTTAATGATAAAAGTGATGAACAAATAGATATGGCATGGCACGGATAGTATAGCTCAGTGGCAGTGCGCTTGTTTTGGAAGCAAGACCATGCAGAGCAACGCAGGTTTGAATCTCGAGTCAGCGCATAGAAATCTCTAAGGTATTAAGTGCATTATATAAAAACCAATTATAATTATATATGCTTAACATATTAACTCTAAATTCATTCAAGAATTACAAAAACCCCATCAAGACATGACCAACATTTATCATTATTAATAAGCCTAGCATTGAATAATTTGGAAGATGCTAAGAAGGGTCTGTGAAGGAATAAATAGAAAATGTGGGCCAAAGAAGCAGATGAAGAGATTGTGCCACCTCTACTCAAAGTCTGGGACCACATATTCCCATCCCATCCCATTTCACAATCCAACTCCTAAAGTATTTCAGAAGACCATTTAAAATCCCAGTTCCTACTAGAATGAGAATGGAATAAAACATAGAAACTTTGGTAGATGAGGATACATCCATACAATGTAGTCTAGTATGGCCCTAGTATGACCCTGAGTAGATTCATTATTAAGTAGAAGCAGCAAGTTATCAACAAAGGCAACAAGAATCTTCAACAGATGGAGTGGATGGAACGGATGAAGTGGATGAAGTGGATGGAATGGATGGAATGGATGGAATGGATGGAGTGGATGGAGTGGATGGAGTAGATGGAGTAAATGGAGTGGATGGATCTGAAGGATCAGATGGATCAGATGGAGTAGATGGATTGGATGGAATGGATCTGATGGAGTGGATGGATTGGGTAGAATGGATGGATTGGGTGTAGTGGATGGACTGGATAGAACTGATGGGATGAAGTGGATGGAGTGGATGGAGTGGATGGAACTGAAACCACCATATCACACTTCCACGCTTACTCTCCTATACACCACCACTCAACTAGAACACAGCGATACTATGACACATTTGATATAGCTGTTCTCATACTAACACCTGCCTCTTACTCCTCAACATCCTAATTATGCACAGCTAGCTGAGCACACACCGCTAGCCTAAGCGTCTCCTCAGGCCTAACACAACCAGAAATCAGTCTGGGTGTCAACCCTCCAGAATGAACACATATTCCTGACCTCCCAAACAACACACCTGCTGCTAAGAAGCAGCTATCATGCAAGTGCCACAACAGCTGCACACATATCCGGTGAACCCACGCACCTTATGACTCTCTCTCTCTCAACTGTCTTGAACTACGGTTCCTGAGGGCGTTCAACCTACCAGTGCTTTGAGATCATACCAATGATACATAAGGCACTATATAAATGCAAAGTAACATAACATAACATAACATAACATAACATATGTTGGTAGCAATAAAGAGATAGGGCGGTCACATTTAATTCTAAACTCTTAAAAGCACATAAAGTCTTCACCATTACAACGGTGTGTTGCAAAACAAACCCCTTTCTCTACCCAAGGCATCTAGTAGAACAGTTTCCCATTAATCTTAATACATTTATTATGCCACAAATATTGTGAAATAAATTCAGGAACGGCTTTGTATATGAGGGAATACACATTCTCTAAGAGGTGAGGTAGCTGTGCTAATGCAGATTCTTTTTAGGATTTTAGCCCTGCAGTTCCAATAAAAGATATCTTTAATATGAACCAGAGCTACAAATGCCCTCTCTAGGATGTGCCAAATTAGAGAATTAACGTAGTCATCAGGTAGGAACCACGATTGTGCGTGATTAAGAATGTAAGCCGTATAATAAATTTTTGAATGGAATTTGACGTTGCCACTATTTTTAATTTGTTTGAGTTTACTGAGAGCTGTTCAAGTTCTCTTCTTACACCAAAAAAGTGTAGTAAAGATTGAGTCAATTATTTTGAAAAATGAAACCTGGCCAGGAAGGGGAAGCATGGTCTAGAAATAAAGTATAATGAGTGAAAGCATAATTTTAATTGTTTTCAAGTGCCCCCACCAATAAATAAATAATAGAAAACAAAAGTGAATAAAGTTATTCAGCCTAGTTAGCAGATCAGTAGAATACAATATAACCTTCTCTTTGACTGAAGTTGCAATATGCACACCTAGAAATTTGGACTCCATTTCATGTCAAAGTTAATATGATCATGCGCCAGTGTTGATTAAGTGGGAGTGTGAGGAATTGTCATCTGGCAAGGGTGCACAGCCCTTTCTTCTTTCATTTGTATTAGCACATAAAATGATGCGGGTGATTCCTTCTCCAAATGGGAAATCTGTTAACCATATCCCCCTCTGTCGCAACTCCATGCCAAAAGCCGAGTGCACGTGTGCACTGCTGCATCTGTACCCTGATCTGCAGACCCTGCTCTGGTCATGGTGCAGAGCAGGTTCAAAGGTCACAAAATACCGCACATTTGCAAAAAAGCATTTGTAATTTCTATTTTATGGTCTAATAATTCAAATGAATTCCTGTTTTTTTTCTCATATGCACTTGCCATGCCCCGTCCAATTTGCACATCACAGTAATTTTGAAGCCAAATGGAAAGTAAGGGGTAAGTGACAATGCAAGGCAGTTGTTGGGCAAGGTGTGTCTGCTTGTGCAGTCCCGGGTCCCTGCTTCCACTTAGCATGCAAAACAGACCATCATCCTTACTGTGCATAGCAGATTACAAGGAAAAACGCAAAACATGTTATGTTAATTATTGTGACTCAAAAAAGGGATTAAGTTCACAGATCTGTTCATCTTACAGATATTTGTGAACTTCCAAACAATATCCAAAATCTATGTTATCATTAGTATTTTAAAAAAGGTGCACCTTTTATTCTGCTCACTCCGTTGATGTTTGGAGTGGCCCTCTTCTAAATTGCCAGCTGTTAGAATGAAGATTAAGGCCCTGATTCATGGAATTATCTGTGTGGAAAATCAGGACTTTGCGTGCCTTATGCACGCAAAACCCTGTTTGTTGATTAATGGAATCAACTGCGCTGTACATTTCCGGGACTTGCGTGGACTTCGCACAGGTCTGGCATGCCTGTGGGAACAGTCGAGCCCCTTGCGCGAGACTCCTCACAGTGTGTGGGTTGGGCCTATGCAGAGTCCAAAATAGGGGGCAGAACATGCAAAATGTGGATGAACTGAAAGTCTCTATACATGTGACATGGTTCACTGCTACGTGCATCAATCTCCTTTAGTAGTGCCTTAAATACATAAAACAGGTCAACCTTATTGTAAAGGTTTATAATTAACTTAATGCATCCACCCTTATGGATTCCCCTAGAAAGATGATATGGAAATAATTGCTGCACATCTTACCGTTATGCCTTGGACAAATCTTTAAGACAATCTTCCAACCTTTAATGTAATTTATGCTCCTAAATTCACTTTTAGTGCATCCACTCTCTACACCAGGCTTGTCAAACCTTTTTGAATGTGGGGCTGAAGCATTAACATTTTGTCACCCGGTGGCCCGGCGAGCCAAAAGTCAACAACCTCACCCAAAGCAGTAGACTAAAAAGCGATGCTGTGTGACTTTTGACACAATAGCATCACAGGCAGTGATAACAATGCAGTCCCAAAGATAGCTTATGGTGTGCGGAGCAGTGATCAAAGGTTAGTTGCTTGTGAATTCTTCCAGTGTGTATGTGTTCATATTTCTCTGAAATAATTGGGGCGACCGAGCCTAGCGAGGGAGCTATAATGATCTAGGGAGGGTTTGGTTTTCAAATATGAGGTTGAAATGGTGCATTTTACAGCAGAAAAGGTGACCAAAAAGCCATAAGTTTACAATCAGTTCTAAAGGGGAATATAAAAATTCCATGTCACCAATAGCCGAAAACATTTTACAACACAACACGTTTTAATGATCAATGTGTCCACAGTGTGAGATAGCAATGTCACTGATGTAACACATTGTCATGCTGGTTGTACCCATAATATGCCTCTGTAGCAGCATGTCTATGCTGGCTGTTCCCAATTTAGGCCAGTATTGTCCTGTACAAAGCATGATTGATGCTGCCTGAGCATGTGCAGTGTGCCCAATGCATATGGCAGCTTATCTCTGTAATACACATTATTTCTGTGGTAATGGAAGAAGCATAATTCAATTCAACAGATAAAATATGGAAAAGCAATCACCCAAAGGCAATGCCCGATCGGTGCTCGGACAGGGTAGGTGGCTGGCAGCCAGCCCCCCAGGAGCTGGCTGGGCCGTCTTAAGGTTGGAGGGCCTGGAGGGGAAAGCAGAGCCCGAGCAGGGCAGGGTGGCTTTAAGAACAACACAGGCACCTGATATCATAGGGTGCACAAGTGTGGGGTTGGGGACCTGCGCACTTCACCCCTCAGCGCTGGTCCCATTGACACCATCATAATCACCCTGGACCTCGACGCTCCACCACCCCTGAATCTCAGAGTTCTGCTCAAGGACAATGCTGAAGCTTTAACATCTTTGCACCTGAAACCCGCGAGTATTCTAGTGTCCATAACTCGACACTGCCAGTTTCTTCACATTCAAAGACGATGTTGCTGCAGTACCCACATGCCGTGTTGTGTCAGCCGAACCCGCACACCGCCAAAGGCAAGTCTTCCCTTTTCCGGCCCAGAGCTCACTGAGTCTTCCAGTGCCATCCACTTGGCACGGCCTACTGTTACCAGGGTTTTCTACCCGCAAATCAGCACCACTGCAAAACATAACTGCATCATTGGGGCCCATCACTACTGTTCTCAGACTGCACTACCAAAAGAGTGAAAATAAGTTAGACCTGTTGGGCTTGCCTGTTTCACCTTTATGATTGGGATCACTGCTGCTTTAGTAGTAGTGTTTGGTTGAGTAGGTGGTTTAGCCACTACTCTTCCCTGTACTCATGCAGAGCAATAGTCATTTACATATAAATGTAATCCCGGGAGGATAGCTCAGCTGCAACATGCTTGCCTTGGAGGCAAGACGACACGAAGCAACACAGGTTTGATCCCCGGGTCCGCGCTTAGAAACCTCTGAGTATTAAGTGTGTTATGAATAACCAATCATATCATATCATATCATACATCACAGCAAGGTGTAGGACTGAATTGGAAAAGGGACTGGGGGCTCCCATCTGCCATATGTCAAGCTCCCAAATTTGTGTAACCTTCATAAGCAACTTGCAGAAACATTGCCAGGTGGTCCACTGAGGGCCATTTGTAAGTTGCAGTGTGCTAGTGGGGCACTACTAGGGTAACATATTGTGCTGTACATGTGTTATTCGCCACGCCTTGATACCCCACTGGCCACATCTATAATGTCCAATGTACTTGGTATAATACATGGACATTTTTCATAAATCTGCACTGTGCTTAGAAGTAAACGTAATTGAGCTTGCGCTGTTCTTCTTTGTCTTGAGACGAGAAAAAAAATGCAGCAGCGGTTAAGTTTCCCAGCTGATAAAGGTTCACCTTCGGTGACATTCTCAATTGAAAAGTATGATTTTTGGGGCAGTCAGACTGTCTCGCCGCAACCCGTGCTGAACATATGTCCAGAGATGACAAACCTTGAAAAGTAACTCGGCATAATGGCCCTCTGAGCAGCGGCCCACGGCTAATCAGGGGTTAAGGAATCCAGTGTGCTGCCCACAGTGAGAGGGGCTCCGGCACAGCACCTGTCCACATAATCCTTTGCCCGAGCCAGCACTCTCTTCTCACCTCGCCACCTCCTCCCTTCATCTCAGCTCGCCTTTTGCCCCTCGGAGCAATTAAGTGACCCGGGTCATCAGTTACAGAGGAGAGGTGTGTGCCTCGGCTTCTGTGCTTCCTCCTCCAGTCCCGGAGACATAGCTGCGGGCATGTCTGGGCCGCAGCCTGTTCCTCTCTTGCATGGTGGGTTCTACGTGCCTGAAATGGGATATTTAAAAGCATTTATTTTTTTACTCTTGAGTGTTGTGCAGCATACGGCCTCGCAGGCCACAGAAAATGGCTTGGAGGGCCGCATTGTGGCCCGCGGGACGTATGTTGGACAACCCTGCTCTACACCCTCTCGCTATTCTGCAATAACAGAAAAAAAATCACTCTTAGTCACTCCTTTATCCAATTAATTTCTAAACATAAGGCATCCCTTCATAATAAGCGTTTCTCACGGCTTACCTTAACTCAGCTCTTGGGTAATGGTAGCCCAATTTGCAGGCTCAAGGGATGACTCCCTCTTCTCTTTCACCACTTGCAAGGTTACATGCCCTTACACTTGCAGGAAAAGAGACAAAAACCTGTTTGTCAATCACAAAAAAGCTTTATAAACCACCCTCTATATGGAGGAATACCTCCTTCCAATGTGACCCACTCATTCAAGTTCTGGAATGGTTCTCAACATTCTAATCTCTTCGATGTTAGTTGGCACGCCAAAAAGTCTCAAACAAGATGGCTGCCAGTCTGTATATACTCATAGCTGCATGTGCTAATGTCACCACGTTACGTTTAAATGCGATGACGTCACTACCCGGCACCACGTAATCCCTATGAGGTCGGCCCTGTGCTAACTTTCATGGCCCACGCCACAAAACAAACTGTGCTCCACACTTGAAATGTTGACTAAGATATATTGATGATATTTATGTTTTGTGGCATGGGACGCAGGGAGAAGCAATGGATTTTGTGAAATGGTTCAATAATCAAAATAGGTATTTGAAATTTACCACAGTGATGAGCAATCCTGGAGTCAATTATCTTGACATCACTATTTATCACTCAGAGGGGAGACTACTGGATAAACCATTTACTAAGGCAACAGACATACATTCACTGCTACATTATGGGAGCCATCATGTACACATGTGAGGGACAATATCCCTTTCGGACAATGTCTCTGTTTGCAGCAAAATAGTAGTACAAGAGATTCCCATGAGACGGAAGCCAACAAATTGGTAACTAAACTTGTGACCCGCGGTTATCCAACTAAACTTGTGACGAAATCCGCAAAAAGAGCCTATAATAATCATAGGGAGACTCTACTAGAACAACTGCCAAGGGAACAGGAAGAAGCACAATTGGTGTTTGTCAGTGCCTTTAGTAATTTCTCTTATAAAATTAGGAATGTGATAAGCTGTAATTCGAAAATGTTACTTCCAAAATCAATGCCCGCGCCAGTAATGGTTTTTAAGAAAAGCACAAACATCAGGAATATCATAATGATGAATGATATCACTGCAAGAAAAGATACAGGTTTGTAACAGAGTACTTTATGGGGCCTACCACCCGTAACAGGCCATCAACCATTTGGAAATTGTATTATGTGCCCTTTTACTAAAAAAACAAGCTCTGTCGATATTGGATTACCCAGAGAATGGGAAATGAAGGATCACACAAATTGTAACTCAATGAATGATATATACTTAATTGCATGTCCATGTAAGCGCCTGTACATACGGAAAACTAACAGGAAGTGTAAAACGAGACTAATTGAACACAAAAGTTGCATAAAAAATAAGATTGTGCAAGTGCCTCTTGTGAAACATTATATGGAATTGGCTCATACGCCCTCAGATATACAATGGGTGATCCTAAAAAAGGTTAAAGGAGCCACGCAAGAGGCTATTAACAAAAGACTTCTCAATTCGGAACAAATATGAATTGTTCTGACAAAGAGTCATGTGATTGGGCTCAACGACTATGTGGAGTGGCACAATGTGACATAAGTAATGGGAATTGTTTGATGGCTTTTGTGTCCCATTAGTTACATTAGAATAACTTTGTAAAAATGAAGTAATAGGAATGGGCAAGTAGAAGTAAAAGTCTGTGCAGAAATTGTCGATTTTGAAAGTTGGACTAACTATGCTACTCAGTTCACGTTAGAAATACTGGTCCTCATTACACGGTAGGCGGTAAACCATGGTGCTATTGCTATTAGCACCATGGTTGCCGCTGGTACCATAACGGTACCACCATGGAGGAAAGGGGACTTACCACCCCATTCCAAGGTTGGCGGGGCGGTAATTCCCCCTTTCTCCATGGCCCTTCCCCATTCCCATTTTTGCCCCATAGGGCATAATGGGAATGGGGAAGGAGCTAATTACAGTACTGCAAATTGCGGTACCGTAATTAGCACCAAGGTCCCTTTGCGGGTCCCAACTTTAATGGCTGGTCTACACCAGCTGTTAATGTCGGGTCCCGCAAAGGGATGTCGTAGTAAGGCGGTAAGGGTTAAAGGTCACTAGTATCCTTACCGGTGACCGTTAACCCTTACTGTCTTCCGTGTAATGAGGCCCACTGTCTTTGTTAATATGAAAAATCAAGAGGTCGCTAAATCTGTTAGTTTTGAACAATTCTAGAAGATGTATTAATTACGTTTTTTGGTGTCCGAGTTGAAAATGATAGGTTAGACGACCCCTTAAGTGATAGGGTTGATCCTTTGATGCAATATCCCTCCATTTTGAGAGTAGCTCCAAGATGGAGGTGGGCCATGAAAGTCAACCCGGGCTGACCTCATAGGGATTGCGTGGTGCAGCGTAGTGACATCATCGTGTTTAAACGTAACGTGGTGACGTCAGCACGTGCAGCTACGAGTATATACAGACTGACGGCCATCTTGTTTGAGGCTTTTTGGTGTGCCAACAAACATCAAAGAGATTAGAATGTGGCGAACCATTCCAGGACTTGAATGAGCGAGTCACAATGGATGGAGGTATTCCTCCATGTAGAGTTTGTTTTATAAAGCTTTTTTGGGATTGACAAACAGATTTTTGTCTCTTTTCCTTCCCGTGTTGGGGAATTTATCCTTGCAAGTGGTGAAAGAGAAGAGGGAGTCATCCTTGAGACTGCAAATTGGGCTACCATTACCCAAGAGCTGGGTTTAGGTAAGCCGTGAGAAATGCTTACTATGAAGAAATGCCTTATGTTTAGAAATTAAGTGGATAAGGGAGTGACCAAGAGCGTTTTTTACTGTTGTTGCAGAAAAGCGATAGTGTCTAGAGAGTGGACTCACTAAAAGTGAATTTAGGAGCGTAAACTACATTAAAAGTTGGAAGGTTGTCTTAAAGATTGGTCCAAGGCATACCGGTAAAATGTGGAGCAATACTTTTCATAACATGTTTCTAGGGGAATCCATTAAGGTGGATTAATTCATTTAATTATAAACCTTTACAAAAAAGTTTATCTAGTTTATGTGTTTAAGGGACTATGATAGGAGATTGATGCACATAGCAGTGAACCATGTCACACGTATAGAGACTTTCAGCAGATTAGAACTTGAAGGTCAGAAACTTGACAAGTTGGGCTAGTGAAGGAGCAAGGATTTTGCACATTGTGTGCACAGTGCTCCTATAACTGAGAACAAAAGAGTGACAAATGACACTTGCTTTGGTTTTATATATTTACATGGGATGTTTAAAGATTAAATATTTTTCGATAGAATGTGTTTTATATGTTTTACTTTTATATTTTGTTTCATGTATTATGTGCATAGATATTCAATAAAATTGATTGTATTTCTTTTGAATATGAGATTTTAGATGTTCATAATAGTGTTTAGTCCTTTAGATACAAGATAAGTGTGTAGCTTTCCTTTTTGTGACACAAATATTCTGTACATGCATACAACAGCAACGTCCCTTCAATCGCAACAACCATATTCCCCTGCAGAATGCCTCTGCAGAGAAAAACAACACAAGGTCATGGCAGGCAACACATTCATGCACCCAATTACACAGGAATATGTGCCCCCCTGAGTGTCATGCAACAAATGCAAACAAGACACCTCAGCCATGGGTCCCTTCACCCATGAATCCAGATCCACCCACCTCACGTTAATGCAATATGAACACCCCACACTGTGACACCTTACCCACATACTACACCTACACTGCCTGCCCTCCAGAGTGCCATGCAGTGAAAGACCAGGTAACACTTACCTCATCTCATGGTGATGGGACATTGTGAACACGCTGATCCGGCCACAGTCAGAATGACACTGAGAGGACTCCCAAAAAGAGACCACTGAGAGGTTGGAAACCCAGGATCACTTTGGAAGTACTCCCATTGCCACGATATGGCATCCCCTGATTAACGTGGCAACGGGGCAGTGCAGTTAACACTGGCAGGGGAGCCGATGATGTAAAGTCCAAGATGATGTGATGCAAAAATATCACCAATTGCACAGAAGACAGGATCCAGCAGAAGGCAGCTGTTCACAGAGGCAGTAGTCATGCAGGGAGGCAGGTCACTGAAACAACTGGCATGGAAGAGACAAGCAGACATGAGCAAGTAATGAGAAACAGAGGCCAAGGACCCTGCCACACAAAAGGGAACAGGCAACAGGAAGGAGGAAGGGAAGGCAGACTTCACTGGCACTGGATTGAATGGGGGCCAATGTGCATGGAACTGAAGGGAGCATTGAGATGCACTGAGCAGCTGTCAACAGTCTGCAAAATATTTGCTAGTGTACTGCGCACAATGCATGTCCGCCATGGCAAACAGCAACACCTAGCCAATGGTGTGTGCATCGTGTCTGTGGTGAACATGGCATCCCCCAAATGGCCAGCAATGCTGTGCTGTGTGTGGAATTGTTCTGGGACAGCACACACTGAAGGGGAAGAAGGACCAAGAGTGGACTACGTGCATGGGTAGACATGACTAGTAAAATCTCATTGAATGGGATGCCACACGGCAGGCAAGACACATGTGAAAACTGCAAGGAAACAATCCCCATAACTCCCATCACCATGTGTCCCAGCACACAGACAGTCGGACCTGCCACCTTCATGACAGCTCACAAACAAAGGCCCTACTGTGACAGGCCACGTCACAACAATCACACCGCAACCAGTGCCACTGATTGTCTTGATAAAACAGCATGCATAGACACACAAGCCTACCATCACCATGTGTCGCAGGCACCCATGAAGCTGGACCCGCTCACCTCAATACAAGTAAAAGAAAAACAACACCCCACAGTACTTGACTCCCTCCCACCAATGACAACAGAAGTGTCACCCTGAGTGCCTTTCACTCTTACCTGCACAGGGTGCCCACCTGGCTTGCATCCACTGCATCTCACCTGAAAAAACATTTGGTACTCGCAAAGGCAGGTATTGCATCAACATAAAGATATTAGACAGCCATGACAATTCCTGTATGGAACATGGAAATAGGCATGGACCATCCAGTGTTAAAGGATAACAGTGTGTGAGAGGGAGACAGGACACAGAGTGATGATTGCCTAGCATTGGAGTGGGGAGAGAGAAAGCGAGAGAGAGAGAGAGAGAGAGAGAGAGAGAGAGAGAGAGAGAGAGAGAGAGAGGTATAGGTGAAACGCGGTGCAAGGAGGAGACTGGCTGGTGGGGAGGTGTGGATGGATATGTCTGTCATCACAATGGGTGAGGGCAGAGAGAAGTTGTCCAAGAGAGGAAGACAGAGACATGAACACTTGTGCAAGAAGAAGCCTGGTCAGAGAGCCTGGAAGGCACATAGATGGAAAAGTACCACATGTAATGGGCGATGAAGTGCAAAAGTGGGTGATGGAAAAGGGCAGACTGGCTAAGAATGGCCACCTTTGAAAGGTCAATCAGCAGCTCAACGCCATGCACAACCCACCATGGCATGCAGAGCAGAAAGAGACCCATGTACACAACATCCCCACAAAGAAGTGCCTACCACCACTTACACATACCATGCACCAAACAACAACTCCCCCTGTTGGGCACCACTGTAAATGGACCTCAGGACAACATGCTGCTGTTCACCCACCCTCCAACAGACCACACACTCTGTGTGAGACCATCCCAATAAGTGTGCATGGTTTCTGGGGTGCACTGGCAACTCATACAGGGACAGCAGATTAAGAAAATCTGTGGGGAGCGGATGATGTAACACTTGCATGGGCCCACAATGTGCACACACACCGTGCAGTCACTCAAAGTGCCAGATGAGATAAACAAGTAATGTAAACATAAAATCATGCAATATATCCTGGTGTAGTGAACATACAGAAACAAACAATGTACAACAAGTGACCTGATTGGTTAACACAGGAGCAGTCCCTTAGGTGTGCACATGTGTATATCTGTACAAACATACATGCAGCAAGTGTGACAAACCTGTCCTGTGGAGTCAACGTACAGAAATGCCCAGAGCTGTGTCACCAGAGGCTACGCCATGAAGCGGAGCAGCTGAGGATGAGTAGACCTGACAATGGACATGTGTATTACATGTGGAATAGTGGCAGGGCAAGTCATGTGAGTGGAAAAGGGAGTGGAGTGGTCAGCGGCACAGGTTGATGAGTAGTGTGGACAGGGTGTACACCTGCCGGGCCCCGTAGGAAACATGGGGCAGAGGGAGTAGAAGGGTGGCAGTAAGGAGACATCATCACGGTCAGTGAGGCAAGTGTTAGAGAATCAAAATACACAGAGTGCACATGCAAAGAGAATGCATGTCATCAATTAGTATGTACATGCAGAATGCTGGAAATACTGCCAATGGCTGGTGTGGCAAGTGCTGCACAATCATTTCCATTTATCATGTCAATTGTGAAAGTGCATCCACCAAAAGAATGCAAACGCATCGAAGTGTAACTGCACATACACACACATGCATGTGGACACACATCTGCACTGACATATACTGTGACTCAAGGATTACACCCCAGTTATCAAATATGTGGCATGCATGCAAAGACCATGGTGACCAATAATACAGACATAACACGAGAGACAGTGCACATGCTTACCTGCTGACAAATCTGGCATGATGTGATTCCCTCATCGCCTCCACTGGAACCTGTACCTCTGAATTTGTGAAAGGAGGGGCAGTGCCTGGCAGAGGACATGGGGACTAAGGACGTGAAAGGGTGCAGGGTGGACCTCCCTTGAAGTGCAGTCACTGGATGAATCAGGATCACTGCAACAACATTGCATTTCACCAGCCACAGTCGCTAATCATGCAAACAGCACATATGTGTCAATATTCCGGCAACCCATTGTTACCTGCACATGCCATCCTGTCGACCTCAAGGCAACCATGGCCGTTGACACCACTGTGCATGGCTGCATTTCCACTAATGCACTCATCATGCCTTTGAGAGGGCAACACCACATCTCAAGGGAAAAAAAGAAAAAAAGAAAATGAGTCTGTCTTGGAATGGGCTTAAAAAACAACACATCTCTCCATCCTAGTGTCCATGCCGATCAAGGGGTGGATATTTTTTAAATCAGACCACTCCTGTCGCATCGTGGATTGAGGGGGGGGAGTCCATCCTGGAGGCGGGAGATGGAGGGCGCATGTCAATATCCACATAAGTGGGGAAAAAAATAAAACTCAAATCACCTCCTTGGGCTCATGGACATCAAAGCAACAGTGGTTCAGGAGGCTTTGCTGTGCTGGGTCCTCCATCCTGCGGTGTGGTGGTGGATCGACAGCCTGGTCTTCATTGGCCAGGGCCAGCCGTGACATGGTTGCATGCACCAGAACAGCAAAGGTGGTGAGGTCTCAATGCTCTTCCTCACGAATGGCCACAGAATCTGTATATGCACTCACTCGTGATGCATAGAGTTGCTGGGGCAGTGTTTGCCTCAAGGAATCCATCTCCTCATGGCGATGTGTTCTTGTGGCAGAGAGTTAATCATCCATAGATTTACTAAAGGCCTCCATCTCATGCTTCAGGGCCTCTCTGCGCCTGAGCATCTGCATGCAGGGACTCCTGCAGATACCTCAGATCAGCCCGTCAGCCTTTGGTGTTGGCCTCAGCGTGCAGTCTGTGGGAGCAGGATGAGGACCACATACCCTGCAGCCATTGCTCTACCCAGGCCGCTGGCAGGGCCATGGTCTTGGCCATCTTATCCATGGCCTCTGCAATTTTTTCCAACAGATTGCCATGTCGGATGGCACCACGCAACATCTGCTGCTCCCACACTGTCTCTCCAGCTTGCACACATCCACCATCCACGATAAGGGACCAGGCCTGTTGCTGTAGTGAACCTGTCGTTGGCCGCAGGTCTACAACCCTCCCTTGGACATCAGCCCCAGAATCTGATGCCAAATCATGAGAGGATGACCTTGCAGCCGTATCCACTGCAGGTGAGGGCACACCACTGACTTTCCTTGTGAAGCCAGCTGGACTGCTGTAGACTCAATGGCCCCATTTGATCTGCCCGTTGGGGCACTCACCTTTGCTCTCTTTGCAGCATATACATGTGGTTCAGCATCAAAGCCAGCTGTGTCCAAAGAGTCCGAAGAGGCTGCAGCATGACGGATGATGGTCTGGAACACCAGTTGGTTTGCATGGCGTTCGACACCACAGACTCCACGGGTGGTCTGACGAACCACCAACTCTTCTTCCTCCTCCTCCTACGCATCTGATGCATCCTCACCTGCACATGGACAGAGAAAGACACAAATGCACGTGTTCATCAAAGATCACACAGACACAAAACGGCAGAACACACAAGCACCTGAGATTGTGAATTCCCACAATACGAGCTCCGATCCACGGAAGTATGGCTTTTGCTGACAAGGGCGCCCCCCCTCTCCCGGTCCTGTCCACGCCATCAGTGGACACATTGACGTACAAAAGTGGCTTACACATTCACTGATGGGTCATACAACTGTCATGTCAGCACACATAGCAGGGACAAATACTGCACATGGGTCATAGTAATGCAGAAGGACATCACATGGCATCAGTCAGCCACCCAAATTCATAGATACTACCACGGTCCACAAATGACACACAATTCATGATTTGAACAGAGAACTGGAGAACCATGTCCAGTCAATACACATATGTAGAATGTACTACCATTTTCCAACATCACTATTGATGCTGCATGCCTGAGATGGCAAAAGTGGCATCCTTGAATAAGTGCTACTAAGTGCTACTGTGGATGTATTGGGACACAACATACATGCATTTTATAACCATTTATCTCCACTTCATCCACCCAACATGACAAACACTGTTGCGTGTCACCTTAATAGAATCATGCACACTAACCAGGACAGAACGATCCATTACGTCATTGGGCAGAGCAAACCCCATGTACACTGAACAATGTGATATGTGTGCAGCACAGATTTATGTATTTATTTTATTTATAGTTAATGTATACAGTGCTTATACACAGGTGAAGTGCTTCAAAGTGCTTTAAGGCGGGAGGGGAACAAGGGAATACAGTAATAATTCTTAGACCTTGAAGATTCCGAATGATCAAAACAGAGAAAGAAAACTAGAATACTAGGCCTGACGACATTTCTCCTAGTGTAAGTGCATGCAGTGTTATAGTTGCGACCAAGCTCGGGAGGGGTAGATGAGAAACGGTGGGAGAAGGGTGCAGATGCACAGGACAGACAATTAACTGGTCCTAGAACATTTAGGTAATGCTTACGTACATATGGAGGTGCACGGGAAGGGGGAACTAAAACGAGTCCGGTCCAGCAGGTCCACAGACAGTAATGCTGAAAAAAGTGCTACGGCCCAGAGAAAAGTGCAAATGACTGGCGGGGGAGCCTGGGGCCTGTTAGGCTCTGGAGGTGAACCAGGCAACCAGTCAGCAAAAACTGAACACAGTTGGTGGGGGGTGAGAGAAAGGAAAGGAGGTTAGCAAAGGAGAGAAGGAGGAAGAGAAAAGGAGGGTCTTGAGGAGTTCTGGAACTTAAGGTGTTCCGGCTCAAGACAGAAAGAGGTAGGGAGGCTGTTCCAGAGGAAGGAACCTGCAGAGGATAAAGATCTATACCCAAATCCCTGTTTGTGGAAGCGGTTCACCCGCAGAGAGTTGGAGGAGGACGAGCAGAGGGCACTAGAGGGAGAGCATTTAGGAAGAGAGCGTTGTAGATAGTGCGGCCCCTGGTCCAAGAAAGCCTTGTGGATTATGCAGAGGATCTTGAACTTGATCCTTGCAGCCAGAGGGAGCCAGTGGAGGGATTTCAGTGTTGGAGAGATGCAGTCCCAGGGCTTGAGGCCAAGGATAAGTCTTGCAGTTCTGTTCTGGATGAGTTGTAGAGGACGGAGAGTAGAAGTAGGAAAACTGAGAAAGAGGCTGTTGCAATAGTCCAGCCTAGAGAGAACCAGGGCTCTCGAGGTGATGAGCTTCTGGAGGAAAGTGAGAAAAGGTAGAATACCTCTGAGGAGGTGCAGTTGGTAACTGGATTTTTTGGAGATGTCTGAGATGTGAGAAGAGAAGGAGAGAGAGGAGTCCAAGATACCCCAAGATTTTTTGATCATTTGGTTGGCGAGGGCGCAGGCCCAAGTGAGGCAGGCCAGTGAGAGAGTGAGAAAGTGAGAGCAGGGGTCCCAGTGAGTATGATCTTTGTCTTACTGGCATTCGGGCAGAGATCGTTAGCAGCACACCAAGCCTGAATTTCGGATAGACAATCCAGGATATGCAAGGAGGAGTAGGTGGCCGAAGGTAGCCTGAAAGAGAGCTGTGTGTCATCCGCATAACACTGAAAGTTAGTGGTAAAGGTAGAGATCCTCTGGGCCAAGGGGGACATGTAGATGCTGAAAAACCAGGGGTAAAGGTTAGAACCCTTCGGGACAACCTCAACTAGAGAGAGGGGTAGAGGAGAGAAATGGGCTGAGTTCCACCTTGGAGGGCCGGTCAGAGAGAAAGGAGGTGAGCCGCGCCAGGGCCTGATCTGTGATGCCCAGGATATCATGGAGACGGGTATTGTGGTTTACCGTATTGAAAGCAGGATGTGTGCACTGTGTGAATCCCACCCTCTGAGTGTTGTTCTCCCTGTGTCTGTCCGACAATTGACCACACATATGACTGTTACTGTCTGCTGTGTCACATCAATGACGACACAAGATCTCCCTGCACCTCATCTGGGTCTCCACATGGGCATGAGTCCCCTGCTGTATGCCTAGCAGAAGTCAGGAATATGCATTGTAAATTGCCATTGTGTGTGATGACAGTGGCATGTACATGACAAAGTCATATGATGTGTCAGGCGCTGACTGGCCATGACTGAGTGCACAACAATAATTGACTGTCGTTATGTATGACACTGTCATGCAACGACCACTGCCATCTCAAACAAAGCCAACTGCTACTGCACATCATGGGTGTATGTTGAGCACCATATTGTTCATGCCCTGTGGGGGCATGAACAACGTGGGGCCACACAGGGCATGAACAAATATGGTGCTCAGCATACACATACACATACACACACAGCCAATAGTGTTACAAATAGTGGATTGGTAACTTTGACATATGCATCTACCATAAGTGTGGCCCACTGGGGACACTATCTATTGCATGCATCAATCATGGATGCCTCCTCAAAAGCACTACTCAACTGTTACAAATACCCTAGCTACCCCACCAAATCAGGCCATTCACTGGCTGCAGGCCAGCACTGAGTGTAGACACAGATGCCAGCACTGTCAGTATAAGCATTATTCCATGAGTGTTATTGGGTATTCACAATGTGCCTAGACGTAATGTGTTTTGAGCCACAACAAGACAAGAGGGTGGGGGAACAGGGAGGATAACAAATAAACCGGTCAGGTGGGGGGTTGCCATTCAGGGCGATAGGGCCCATGATAAAAAATGATTGCCAGGTGAGGCCAGGCGAACAGAGCCAGGAAAAGCAGAGAGTGCAGGGGAAGGAAGGTCCACGAGCCAAGTGTGAGGTAGGGGGATGGAAGGGCCACAAGTGTGCAGGCCCAGTCAGGCCAGTGCAGGGGAAGGGGCCCAGAAGGCCAAGTGCATGGTAAGGGCAGGGCAGTGGAGACCAAGTGTAAGGGTACACTGGAGTAGGGGGGGCCTGGTGCCCTGTAAAACTCTGAAGTATCCAGGCAGCCAGTCAAGATGCAGACAGGAACATTAGCTGGGGAGGGGGAGAGCAAAGTAAGAAGATAATAGGAAGGTGCTGGGAAGCTCCTGGAACTTAATGGAATCCGGCAGAAATCTGAGAGGGGCATGGAGGTTGTTCAAGAGGGAGGCACCTGCAGAGGAGGGATATCTACCCCCACTCTCTGATTAGCAAATCTTCTGATCTGCAGATAGTCACAGCAAGATGACCGAAGGACTCTAGCAGGGAGGATTTTACAGAGAGAGAGTTGGGTGTAGAGGGTTCCCAAGCCCCAGAAAGCCCTATATATGATGCAGAGGGTCTTGGACTGGATCCTCACAGCAACCTGGAGCCAGTTGAGAGATTTTACGGCTGGAGAGATCTGGTCCTTGCACTTGAGGACAAGAAAAGGTCTTGCAGTCTGTTCTGTATTAGTTGAATGTGGCGAAGTGGGAATTTGGCAGATTGAGGAAGAGGCTGTTGCAGTAGTTCGGCCTAGAGAGGACCAGTTCACTGGATGCATTGAAGTTCTGGGGAAAGGTGAGGTAAGGGAAAATGCCTCTGAGGAGGTGCAGCTGAAACTGGGCCTTCTAGGCAAGGTCTGTGATGTGGAGAGAGGATTCGAAGATGACACCAAAGTTTATTGACTCCCAAGAGGGTGAGGGAGAGGGCCCATGGATAGCTCCCAGAGTGTGGGAGTGAAAGAAGGAGCAGGGGTCCCAATGAGAAGGTTACTGGCATTGAGGTAAATATTGTTAGCAGTACACCATGCCTGTATAGCAGACAGGCAGTCATGAATGAGAAAGGATGAGGGAGAGGCAGAGGAGTGAGGCTTGGATGAGAGCTGCCTGTCATCTGCATGGCAGTAGCATGGCCCTGCCCTTTTGCTGACACTCCGCCCATTCTGGTCGGTACGCTGTGTATGTTCAAATGTGGAGCCCACCTTTGTCGGACATAGTGATGAAGGTCATACAAGATCCAGGAGTAGCATGTAGGTGCAAAATCCAATCCCTACAGTGATGCCTCCGGTATAGGTGTTCTCATTTGTGAAGCAGTCCTTGCCTATGAACATCATCCGATGTAGCTTGCATGTGTTACCCTATCAAACAGATGACACAAGTATGGACAAGTATGCATGTATCAAGTACATAGACAGGCCAATGTCCATCCAACTGTACAGCACAATGATGGTAGTGACAAGGCATGTGCCTGTCAAGTATCAACTGCAGACAGGTGCTTCTAATTTGAAGTTGCTTGATATGTTTGAACAACTACCATGCACAATCATTGCATGGTATACAGACAGGCACACTCATTGCCATTCATGATGCCTGTATCCTTTCATATGGGCTGTCTACAGACATGCCATTTTCAGATTGCAAGGATGGCAACCTCTGCATGACGACCCACCATCAGCTACTGTTCACCATGTAGTGAATGGCATAACCCCTTACACCATACAAGTGTTATTGCACCAACATCATGCCTGCAACTCGGGGCACAGATCTGTGGGCTCTTATTCACCATCACTCTGGCCACACCACAGGGTGTGGTGACAGACAGCTCTGATATGCATGCAGAGAAGGCATCCCATAGGAGCGGGTGACAAATTGAACATGCAACTCAGCCTGAAATTATGTCATTGGTCAACATCTATTGCATGTACCTCTTGAGAAGTGACACATTGCAAGAATGTAGCCAACAACAGTTCTTGTAGGTGTGTCATTCCTTGACCATAAAACAGAGAAGTACCCTGTGGGTGATGTGTACTGTCACATGGACAAGTGGCACACATGTCCACCACCCAGGATACTCCCGAAATGAAGGCCATGTGATACGAGTCTAAACATCAGCAAACGAGCCTTCCCCAAGGATGTCATACAACTGCAGCCAGAAGTACCACTACACATATATGGTGGGTCATGCATGCTTGGAAAACATACGATGCACAATAAATGTCACTCACCAGATGTGTCCTTATAATTCTCCAGACCTCCCATGCCTTGCACCTGCTCAGCGGTGATAAATTGGCTTATGGCCTCTTCATGCAGTGTCAGCTGCTCCTCCTCTGGTGACCCTCCTCCAGTGGTCAGTGCAGAGGCCAAGTTGGCACTGAGCATGTGCTTGGTCCTATGTGTGAGATCATTCCACCGCTTCGCAACCTGTCCAGCAGTATGCATCTCCACACCTAAGGCGTTGATCTGGTCTGTGACCCGCTGCCAATGCACCATCCGTTGTGCAGGTGTATGGGTGGTCCCCACATACTGGCACATCTCACGATACTGATCAGTCAGGTAGTCGATGAGGATCGGGATTTCGCCATCAGTGAAGCGCTGCTTCCTCTGTGGACCAGCCTCCTGTGCAGTGTCTTGGGGTGGTGCCTCTTCCTGCTCTGCAGGGTGTCCATTCTTGGCCTGAAGGGCCCTAGGGGGTGGTGCTGCAAATGTCTGTCTGTGACTATGGTGGCGTCAATGTGCTGGGTCACCTGTGGACTGGGGCCTGCCACGTCCTCCTGGGGCCTGGGGAAGATGTCTCCACATCCGATCCCCTGAGACTGGGGCAGATGTGTCCCTACCACGTCCCTAACCCCTTCTGCTCCCTTTCCCTCTTGGGGCCTTTACACTCATGTCACAGATTTAAAGGATAAATGGAAGGGGCACCAAATTATTGTCCTGGGCAATATGAAGAAGTGAACAGTCTACTTGATGTGCGACATAGATGTCCAGCTAGGCTCCAATGTACCCCAAAAGCAAACAATGCGGTATGTAATACGCAGAGGCACCCTGACACTCATAAATTGCATACATGATACAAGGAAAGCTTCCAAAAAGTGAAAAAAAACAGTATGCGATACGTAGAGGCACCCCAATGCTCACAAATTGCATAAGTGATACCCAGAACAGAAAGCTTCTGAAAAGTGAAAAAAGTGGTATGAGATATGCAGAGGCACCCCGACACCCAAAAATGGCATATGCGACACACGTAGCCCTAAAAAAGTACAAAAATGCAAGCACGTATGCGCAGAGGCAAACCCACAAAAACATAAATGAACTACATGTTACCTGAAGGAAACAGATTGCGTAGCACACCCAAACGCATAGGCGTGCTGCGTAGGTACGCTGCATCACTGCACTCGAAATAACTTACACGTTAAGGGGCTTAACTCTGATATCAGCTACAGTGGATGCAAGACACACACCACAGTTCCTCCTCTGTATGAACTGTGGTTTTTGCCTCTTCTGGCCCTGCTTTGCCTCACTCATTCCCATACTGCTGCTGCCTGCTTGAGAGTGAGTGCCTGCCTGCAACCAGCACTGTCTTGGTGTGCCAGCTATCCTACTTTTGCCTGTTCTACTGTGTTGAGCCTGTGGCCACCTCTTCTGTCTTTGGGACTTCCACTTCTCCGTGCCAACAAAACAACAGCTCCACAGCACCAACCTAGGAAAGCCATACCTGCCTCTGGGATGCCATGTTTGCCTCATCTACATCATTTGAGCAGTGCAGCACCCCCAATTCGAGACAGAGGGCTGCCAACTTCACCTCTCCCGAAGTTGGCACTCCTGGTGAATCAGGTCCGGTGATGCCTTCTTCAACCCAACTACGCAGCTGGGCAACGACGCAAGGCTAACAATCTGGGATGAGATCACAGCTGGCATCAATGTGGAGAGGGTGTCAGTCCGCACCAAGAACACGGTTCAGAAATGTTGGGACGACCACAAGACTCATAGCCATTCCAAGGTGGTGGCCGCCCCTGGCAGGGAATCCACCGGCGAGGGATACCATGCAGCATGCCACTGGTTCACCCAGGTAGAGCTGCGGGCAATTGAGTGGTTCTATCCGGACCTCCTCTCACAGTTTTTGGCCTGGAGAAGTTGTCTAGAAGCTACTTGTGAGTAGCCTTATGGGTCAATGTTGTACAGTGTATGTGTTGCATGCATGTTTGCAAATGCCACATCCTGTTTGCAGCTTGTGTGTGGTGTGAGCCGCAGCAGCTTGCTGCTTCATGCCAATGCAGGGCATAAGTAGCATTAGATTTTGTATACTGGCATTTGCATAAGTATTGGAAGATTGTGCATCAATGACTTGTACTTGGTCACGTGCTGTGTGAGATCATGAACCAAGTGCTAGAACAGGACAGATGCGGGCATGCGACCAACTGAGTGACGTGCATGATGGACGACTCCATGTGTGGCACACCTGACAGTGCATCCATGCAGACACATCTGCTGAGAGTGATACATGTGCATTGATGTGTGCATATGTCAAGTTGATGCATTGATGTCTCCAGGACAGGGATGTGACCTCTCATCCCACTGCATTTGAAACACAAGTGTATGTGTGCGTACATACAATATATGTATGATTGGCCACATGACATGTGCAATTTGTTCCCAGATATGTGTGCTGGTAAATGTTGCTTGCTTGTAGGTCATGCTGTTGCATGTGCACATAGGTGACTGTGCTTGTGTGGGCAGATGCCCTGGTGCTGTTCCCATGCCCATGGCTGCATGTCATACTTGTGTTGGTTGGACATTGTTATGGTGGGGTTGCCTGTTTTTGGTGATGTGTTGTTGGCCACTATAAAATTTGCTTTGTTGGCATGTGTCATGACTGTGATTCAGCGTTTCACACTACACTCATGCAGCATTTAACATGCAGTTTGCCTGTCCATGTACATATGTGTGTGTGTGGTGTGTGTGTGCATGAAGTGTGTGTGTGTGTGTGTGTGTGTGTGTGTGTGTGTGTGTGTGTGTGTGTGTGTGTGTGTGTGTGTCAGTTCATGGTTGAAACATGCTGCATGATTTGTTATGTTTATGTTGTGTATGCCACACATCCATTGACGATAATTACTGATGTCAATGTGTTTTGTCCCAATTTTCCACAGTTGCTGCAGCTTGTGAAGAGGGCAGAGGCATAGCTGTGGAGCAGAAGGGCAGGAACAGAACCACTAAACCAAAGCACACAACCCGGCCACCCACACTTGAGTCCACCTCATCTGAGGGTGAGTTGGCTGGGGGAGCACAAGTTCCATTGGGCAGAGCTGCTGAGGGTCCGTCCCAGAAGTTTATTGCAGTGGGAAACTCTGCAGTGGCAGTGGGCCAGCATGCGGAAATGTAGGGGCCATCCAGGGAGAAAGGCTCCCTGGAGTGATCCAGAGAGATGGAAGAGGTGGCGGAGGAGGAGGCAGATGAAGGCCAGCGCACAGGGTCTGGTGGGGGCATCCAGGAAGGTGTTCAGGCTGCACCCCTGGGCCAAGGACAGGAGGATTTGTAGTGCACCATGGAGGAAGCTGCCCAAACTCCTTTTCCTGCTCCATCTGATGCAGCAATGACTACCATCAAGGATGCCTCCACCCAGACCGTGCCCCCCCTTGGGACCAGGGAGATCGTCCCTGAGATGATGCATGCACTGCTGGTTGGGACTGCAAGGCGGACAGGCACGATTCGTGATGATATGAGAGAGATTTGTGAAGGGGTCTCACAGCATCACAAATCAATGACCCTCTACCTGGCCCAGCTGGCACTTGCACTGCTCTTGGTGGTCTCTCTGCGCTGGCACATTCAGCTGCCCTATCCTCCACTGCTTCCTCTGTGCCCAGTCATCATCCAGGGACCCTTCCTTGCCAGTTTCCATCACAGCCCCCTCTACTCCAATCCCACCCACACCGCCCAGTCTGGTGGTCAGAATGTCCCTGCCTCAAGTTGAAGTCCTGGCAAGTACAGAAGAGGTGGTCACTGTGCCTGACCAGGCACCTACACAGGAACAGGCATCAGTGGAACAGCTGGCACATCAGGACAGTGCTGGTACCGTACCTCCCCCGTAGTGCAACATCCAAATGGCAGGGGTACATGCGCAGGGTAAGCTTGGCAAGGCAGCAGCAGTACAGGAGTGGTCAGAGGAAATCCTCACAGGGCCCAACAAAATCAAGGAGGCAAGAGAGGCAGCAACGTGTTGTCATCTGGCAGGAGGAGTGAAGGCTATTTAGGGAATTGGTGTGCGTCCCGGTGGACTTCATGATGCAGCTGATGGCGGAGAGGCAGCGTGCTAGGATGGCATGGGTTGCTAGGGCCAGGGCAGAGGTGGTGGAGGGAAGGACACTGAGGTGGGTTGCCATAATGGAGGAGGCTTGCAGAGATGCGGAGTAGGAGAAGAGGAGGTTGAGGGAGTGCCTGCAAGCCACCCACCACCGAACAGTAGCCCACTTCCAAGTGGAGGATGATGAATGCGACTCGGTGCTGGAGAACGTGATGAGAGACTATTGAACGAGCTGCCTTTGTATATAGATCATTGTGTGTTTTTATTTTTTTTACTTTCGTTCACTTTTTCCTTCAGACATTTCCCCCTTCCACGTAGTAGTTTTTCATAGTGTAAACATTGATAATACAGATTTCTCTTTATTCATCACACAATTGTTGTTGCTGTCTCTTTGTTCATGTGCTGCATTTTGTTCACTGTGATTTTCCTATGCATATGTTCGGTGACTGTCACGTGGGTTGGGGGCCTAACTGTGGATGTGTGGCATACGCTCATCCATTCTATGTCAAGAAGGAGGCGAGCATTAAGCTTCATCTTCTTTATTTTCCACTCTCCAGCAGTTTCAACAAATATAAACTTTGTAAACTTTCATTTTCAATTTTAACTATTTTTTTTCAAGAAACTTCAAGTCCCATCAATCCTGTAGTCCCATAGTCTCTAGTCATGTGACCTAGTCCTTCCTGTTCCTTAGTCCTTCCTCTTCTTTTCCTGCTCTCCAAAAGATAAGTGCCATTTTATAATTGCTCAGTGATTTGGTACTTGTGTTTGTAATTTAGCAGAAGAAAATTATAAGTTTATGACACGGCAGCGCACGAGCACGGTGGCGCAGCGTTATACTTGGCATTACTAGAGCCGTGATTGTTTTAGGGAGAGAACATCTGCGGCCCCGTGCCGCACTACTCGGCACCTCAGGGGCCTGCAGTATTTTCCCCTCACAGGTCCTGCTGCGCTTTTCGTGCCGGGAGCGGGTAAGCCCCCTCCCTTGGGAGGGCGGAGCTATCCGCGAGCGGGAAAGCCCTGTTTCCTCGCTCGCGTAACATCGCAAACACTGCCAAATGCGTAGCACTCAAAGGGGGATCATTGCGGCCAGCCGCGTACGGAAGCAGCTCCAGCCCCCACCCTTGGGAGGCAGAGCCAAGGAGCGAGCGCGGCTCGCACAGAAAGGGAATCCCCTCCATTCAGTTACGAGCTCAGTGCTCACAAGACGAGCCCCCACCCTTGGGGGGAGGAGCCTAGTACAGCAATCTCCGTTAGAGAAAGCATTTGAAAGAATGAGCATTTCGCACTACGGAGCAGATATTAGCTCCAATTATAGTGCATTACTTCAAACTCGGCTGGTTATAAGCTCTGAAAAGGGGCATCTGACACAAGGGACAGTGAATCCCTGAAAAGACAGTCACGTACTGGGTGAAGATAAGGTGCAGCCTCACTAAGTGAATCAGTGGACGTGCCACTACACCTTTCTAAGGTAAATCAAAGGCAGCTGACAGCACAGAAAATGTCCGATTTTGAGTGGAGTGACGAAGAGGCAGGCTTTGAAGACCTGGCCCACAGTTTTAAAGAAGTGCTGGGCGATTCACTGGCAGAGGCAGTAGCTCAAGGAGTTAGACCACTACAGGAGAGACTCCAGACCATTGAGCTATTTTTGAGTAAGAAAGATACAAGCACCGAAGAAAGCGCGTCCACTAGGACCTCTTCGAAAAGTCCAAAGGGGTGTAACAAGGCCCGGAAGAGTGAAGACTCTTCTGAACCCCCGGGCCAGATTGAAGGGGAAAGTCCAATAGCCCCAGAGGCTTCTGACGCTTTCAGTAAACTCAGAGAAGCATTCATAAGGAAATCGCAGGTGCCGAGCCTCGAGACCCCCTACCCAGGGGATGACAATATGGGCAACATAGACGAGAGTTTCCCAGAAGAGGAACCTCAGGAATCCCCGGCCTCCTCACAGGAGGAAGCAGATAATGAAGGGGACGAGGAGAGCCCGCATCCTCCGAAGAAGAGACTCAGAAAACTGAACAACCTAGTAGAGGATGAAACCTCTGACATGTTCCAACCAGAAGAAATAAGAAACCCCATATCATCCGAATGGGTGCCCTCACTGAGGGTAGCGAAATACATGACGCAGAGGCTGCGTAAAGCTTTAGAGAAGGAAGTCAGGCAGAGGATGAGAGCGGGGTGTCCGAAACCAGACTTGCCAGGCAAGGTGGCAGAAGCCCCGGATCTCGACCCAAAGATGCTCTCCTTCGTCTCTAAGTCGAACAGAGACCCCAGAAAAGGGATAGACCGTTCCTGGAAAAGCTGCCAGGAAAAAGTCTTGGACATAGCTGGTCCATTAGCGAAAATTATGGACATGGCGGAACAAGCTAAGGACACTGGGGAGGAAGTGGACCCAGGAGTCCTAGCGAAATGGGCGCAGAGGGCCGTATGCCTATTGGGCAACACGAACTGTGCAATTTCATCGGAACACAGAAGGGGCCTCCTGCTTAAGATTGACAATAAATTAGGAGATCTGTCATCCTATGAAGCAGGCAAGTCGGCACAAGGACTTTTGTTCGGCGACACATTTGGCAAAGAAATGGGGAGGTTCATGGGAACCTATACCTCATTAGAAAAGGCCCAAGCGTCAATGAAGAAAATCTTCCCCGGGAGAGTTTTTGGCGGGACCGGTCGGTTCAGAGGCCGAGCGACCAGTCGCTATCAGGTGTTCAGAAGGCCTCAGGGAAATAGGAACAACTACTGGGAGAACAGACAACCAGACACATTCTTCCCGTCAAGATGTCGCTTCCCGAGAGGAAGGAGAGGCAGAGAACAGGGAAGAGGACACAACTTCCCCACAGGTAAGAGCTTTCGCATACCCTCCAGTCGGGGGGAGGACAGCGATATTCTGGGAGAACTGGCGCACGCTTTCCAGCGACGCCTGGGTTCTGCAGACAGTGAAAGGCATGCACATAGACTTAATAGAGACTCCCATTCAAGGTCAGATTCCCCGTCCTCTAGCCGTGACCCAAATAGAGAAAAGTCTATTACACACAGAATTGCAAAAGCTAGCAGAGAAGCAAGCGATAGAGCAATGCGAAACGTGCCCAAAATTTGTGAGCACCATGTTTTAGTACACCGGAAGGACAAAGTAAGACCGGTAATAAATCTAAAAAACATGAACAGATGGGTGGTCTACAACCATTTCAAGATGGAAGGGACCCATCAGCTCAGTGATACTCTCAGGCAAGACGATTGGCTAGCGAGGATAGACTTGAAAGATGCTTATCTGACGATACCAGTACACAAAGAGTTTCGCCCCTGCCTGGCATTCGACTGGGACGGGCAATTATGGCAATTTGCCACAATGCCTTTTGGGCTGGCCTCAGCACCATGGGCATTTATGAAGATCATGAAACCAGTAGCAGCAGCGATCAGGGAGAAAGGGATACGGATGATTATATATCTAGACGATATTCTACTGATGGCCACCTGCAAGGACACACTCCTTTATCAAGCCAACTGGGTGGTGAAGCTTCTGATATCTCTGGGATTCCTAGTGAACCGAGAGAAGTCGGAAATGAAGCCAACCAGGAGATTAGAATTCCTAGGGTTCATCTTAGATACCAGGTCAGCAACTCTAGAGCTTCCAAGCAGGAAGATAAGAGACATAAAAAGAGAGTTGAGGGCATGCCTCAGCAAAACAGTAATTTCCCTCTGCACGATAGCACGAGTCGTAGGTTTGTTAGTAGCCTTGATTCAAGCGATTTTCCCAGGTCCACTTCATTACCAAGCTCTGCAAAGGCTAAAGATAAGACACCTACAACAAGGCCTGCATTACCACCACTTAGTTCAAATAGATCAGGAAACCAGGACCTAGCTACAGTGGTGGTTAGCGAACATGGAAGCATGGAACGGAAGAGCCATATTCGGTGACCGTCCAGATCTGATAATAGAATCAGATGCCAGCCGAGCAGGCTGGGGAGCCCGATGTGGGAATCTTCAGACAGGTGGGAGGTGGAGCGCGGAAGAACTCCAGCTGCACATCAACTGTCTGGAACTGTTAGCCAGATCGTTTGCGATCAGGGCTTTTACGAGAGGAAAAGTGAATTCCTGTATTCTGCTGAAAATGGACAACATTTCAGCAGTCAAGTACATAAATCATTTAGGAGGGACGAGATCCAAATTGCTGGCGGAGATAGCCAAGGATTTTTGGCACACCTGCCTGGAATCAGGGATTTCAGTGGTAGCCGAGTACCTTCCAGGATCACTGAATGTGATAGCGGACTGGAACTCCAGATACCTCTCAGACTGCAGCGATTGGATGCTAGATCGAGAGATATTCCGACAACTAGAAGAACTGTGGGGACCGATTCACACAGATCTGTTTGTGTCCAGACTGAACGCACAGAAAGAAAGATTCTTCAGCTGGAGATTAGACCCAGCAGCGGCAGGGGCGGATGCTTTCCTATAGGACTGGAGACAGAATACACTCTATGCTTTCCCGCCATTCATAATGATGAGCAGGGTGTTAGTGAAAGTGCTCAGAGAAGCAGCGAACCTTATAGTAGTGGCTCCGATATGGAAATCGCAAGTATGGTTTCTGACGCTCATGGAACTGCTAATAGACTTTCCGAGACTTTTACCTCAAGGTGTGAGCCTGCTCACGGACCCAGCTGGGTCATTTCACCCTCTGAGAGGGAAAGGGACTTTGCCGCTGGTGGCGTGCAGGATAGCAGGAGACGCTGGAATCTCCCTGGAATTTCGTCGCAAGCTGCGAGCCTCATTGCCGAGTCCTGGGCACCCTCCATCAGAAGGAGCTACAACGAAGCTTGGAATAGGTGGTCGACGTGGTGTTGAAGGAGAAAGATTCATCCCGTTTCTGCCCCTCTAGTAGAAATACTAAATTTCCTAGCTGAACTGCTACAGGATGGTAAAGCTTACAGGACTATAGGAGTCTATAGGTCTGCAATCTCAGCAGGACACCTGCCAATAGAGGGAATACCAGTAGGAGAAAATGTAGCAGTGATCAGACTTTTGAAAGGGATCAGATTTAGGAAGCCTCCACAACCAAGATACAAACCCTATGGGACATGTCCATAGTGCTGAGATTTCTCGCAGACTGACCAAACAACAGATATCTGTCTCTTGGACAGCTATCCGGAAAACTGCTATGCTTCTGTGCATGGTATCATGCAGGAGAGTAGCGGACGTGAAAGCTCTGGAGATCAATAGGAATACTTTCGGGCTGGAAAGAGTGACGTTTAACATAGTAAGAAGGACAAAAACAGACTCTTCCTCAATTACTTACCCATACATGCAAGACCACCCTAAATTGTGCGTAGCGACATGTATTAAAGAATACGAGATTAGAACAGTAAAGGTGAGACCAGCAGGATTAACCCAGCTGTTAATAGCACGTAGAAAACCACATAGAGGGGTAGCTACAGCCACAATAGCGAGATGGGTCAGAGACATCATGAACCTGGCAGGCATTGATATGTCCAGATTTGGGGCGCACTCAGTAAGAGGGGCAATGGCCTCAAAAGCATTACGGCAAGGCGCAGCGTTGCAAGACATCATGAAAGCAGCAGATTGGGCTAACGATACAACGTTTAGAACGTTCTATTTTAGACTGATTAATACAATAGCTGATTCAGTAGTGAGAAGCTTTGAACAAGCTTAATGCTCGCCTTCGTCTTGACATAGAATAAAGATTCCCCCTGCTAATAGCGCAGGGAGCTCTTGATTCTATTAAAGACAAGGAGGCGAGAATTAAATTCCCATCCCGAATACACAAGCAAATGCAATGATGAAATAAATGACTTGATGCAGTGTTAATTAATATGATTATTTCCTTCCGGAATAGGGTGTGTATTCCCCGCCCTAACATGTGCATTTTGTTTCCTCCTGGCATTAGGGGATGAGCAAAAGAACAGCTGAAACGCCTAAAAGGATCGTACTGTCTGGAGCGAGCTCGCAAGTTCAAGTGTGAGAGGACAATCCAGCATCAAGCAGGAAGTTCGGATCAAGTTGACCAGTTGGTTACACAGTTTGGGAAAAAGATTGCAGTTCGAGCAGTCAAGAAGAGGAAGGACTAAGGAACAGGAAGGACTAGGTCACATGACTAGAGACTATGGGACTACAGGATTGATGGGACTTGAAGTTTCTTTAAAACATTTTTTTCAAAAAAGTTAAAATTGAAAATTAAAGTTTGCCAAGTTTATATTTGTTGAAACTGCTGGAGAGTGGAAAATAAAGAAGATGAAGCTTAGTGCTCGCCTCCTTGTCTTTAATAGAATCAAGAGCTCCCTGCGCTATTAGCAGGGGGAATCTTCATTGTGTAGTCATTGTAGGGAGTTGCCTCACAATGCATGGCCACCCATCTACACACATCAACTACCAGCTAGTGGATGCTCTCATGTAGTGCTGCACATCTGCCACAGGAATGCTTCATCTTCACATGAGAGTTTTTTAAATATCTGGCTGTAAGCATCATCCATCTCCTTGGCTCACACACTCTCAGACTTCCTTTGAATCACCCCAACAAATGCCTGTTCATCTTGTGTTAGTTGAATGGGCTTGGAATGCCATGTGTTCCTACCCGAGTCCCTTCATTCATTGACTGTTGCATGCTACTACGCACTTACATTACATGTGACTCTATCCTATCAGTCATGTCTTGGACTTGTGCCCTCCTCTGTCATTCACCTACGGCACTTTGAGGCCATTTCAAATGCCCATGTGCACAATGATACGTTACATTGCATTACATTGCTTTACTATGTCACGTGTACATGGTGCTTTCACTGTGTAGCTGCTGCTTATTCTGCTATCCGGTTGCTGTTCCACTGGTTGTGATGTACCAGGGAGTTCTGTGATGAGCTACAGACATGGATTCTGCATCAGTGCCCCCAGTTGTTAAGTCTATGGGTAGGCAGGGGGCGTGGTTATGAGGCCATGAGATAGGCAACAGTCCTCGGGGACTCCCGCAATCCGACACTGATCCGTGTTGTAAAGGGCTGGGAATATGTGGTTTTAGCAGCTAGAAACAGAGATATGGACGTAAGAATATGCCGTGCACATTTGAGGCATAGAACGCCGGAAGACAAGGACTCTTGGAAGAAGTTATGGGCATGGAGACTTGGGCCCAGCAGGAGGGTGACTGGAAAATGACATCTGCAGCAAGCCCGTCTAGAGCAGAACAGCTGAGGAGCCGCTACGAATGAAGACGCCGAGGGAGTAACCGGACAGGTAAGCACAGCGGAACGTACAGTGAAACAATTGAATCAGACAAAAAGTAACACATGCAGTGACCCGAAGCACGGGTGAAGGGCACAAAGAAGGTGACGAACACTGCAGGCCCCTTTGGTATGCTGTAAAGTGAGGCTGGGGATGACCCAAGCAAAGGGATTATTTTTTTTTTCCCATCGGTAGCCCTCAGTGAGGAAACGAAAAATCAACAGACCACATAATAATGGAACGAGTAACGGAAAACAAGATGGCACACATCTAATGCCAATACAAAGGACCCGCAAGGATTCGAGGACAAGGTCACGGCCTGCAGAGGGGCACCGGCCCAGGAAGAGGGCCCCGAAACAACAGTGGCAGAGGCTGCCAGTAGAAGCCCCCCCCACAGAGAGCAGACGGCAGCCCAGTAGAGGAAGGTGCCCCCTTCAAAGAAGGCATAGGGGAGTCCAAGGCGGCCTGCATTAAGTGCAAGTGGTGGAATGTCGCACCAACCAGGAGACCACCAGGCATGGCCCTGTAGGAAGCACGGAGAGAGGGCACAAATAGAGAGCGCGCATGGCAGACGGAGAAGAACGGGCCAATGGTGAAGTTTGATAATTGTTGCACGGAAGAGTAGAGACCTGTGAAAACAGACAGAGTAGCGCCAGAGTGAAAAGGAGATTGGGTACTGGACGTGCGGAGCCCAGCTCCCAACACACGGTTCATATACCCAGATGCCTGACACAAAGATTGGAACATGGTACCTCCGGGTGCAGACATGGCAAATAAAGGAGTCAAAGCAAAAGCGAAACAGGTGACAAAGGAAGATTTTGCCAAAACATCCCCGGGAGGAGAAGTGGTGAGGCCCAAGAAACCACAAATGCAAGGGGAGATGGCCCACCCACGAAAGGATCAGCAGATCCTAGACGCCATAGCGGAACTAAAGACGTCATGGGAAGGTAAAATTGACACGGCCATGGCAGAACTGAAAACATCGCTAGAAGCAAAAATGTACGCAGTTAGCATAGATGTCAATCTCCTATGGCAAGATGTCAAGAAACTGGCAGAGCGCACGAGTTCCTGGAAGCGTATGTGAAAACCAACACAAAAGTCTGCACTACGAATGCTGAGGAGGTAGCTATCCTGCAGCAAAAAGTATGTAACCTGGAAAACAGGGCTGAAGAAGCAGAAGGGCAGGCACGAAAGAATAACATTCGTATCTTGGGGCTTCCAGAAGGAGAGGAGGGCCCAGACCCAACTGACTACGTGGAGAATATGCAGCTGCAAGAGATAAGCAGAGGTGCACTCACTTAAGGATTTACCGTGGAGAGAGCGCACAAAGCTCAGACTAGGTGACCTCGCCCGGGGGCCCTTCCCAGACCGCGGATATCAAAAATACTAAACTATAAAGACAGAGAGAAGATATTGGAACATTTCCGAAAAGGGAGGACGATAAGCAGAGGATCAGCGACGATCATGGCATATCCAGACTACACCTTGTTGGTGCAACGACTGCAGCTGAACTATGTGTCCATCAAGAGGAGGCTACGGGAAGCCGGATACAAATATATGCTGCTCTACCCAGCGAAGCTGGAGGTGATACATAATAGTAGAGCCCACTTCTTTGATACCCCAGAGTAAGCAACAACATGGCAAGACGAGCAGAACTACCCAGCCGGAACAGCGGATCAGACGGGAAACGGGATGGAGAAGTGAATGAAGATTCCGCAGGGAAGTAGCGTGACATGGAAGGGGGGAGAGTGATTGCTTTGTTTTTATGGAGTATGGACTAGATTATAGTGTTCTACGGGGGAAGTTTAATAGTGAATTGCAAATGAGAGTGGCTTAAAATTGCCTATAAAGATAAAAGGGAGTTAGCGGAAGAGTGCGCTAGCAACCCCAGTAGTTAGTTTAGTTGAGATACTGCTAGGTGAGTATCCCCCCTCGGAGTTCAGAGTATCGGCTAGACCCAAGGAAAGGACTAGATGTGGGGCGGCCTGAGATCCAGGGATGGAGCTGGACAACAGTTTGGGGGGTGCAGAGTGAAGTGTGATGGGGCAGTAGGGGGGATGGAGGGAGGAAGGGAAGGGCTGTTCGGGACGTTGGGAGGGGAAGAGCCTGTAATCATAAGCCAGTACTTAGGAAGAGGACGGCGGGAGTGGAGTTGTGCGGAGTAGGGAATGGAAGTCTATGGGTGGCTATGTGGCCAGTGTGCGTCATGTTGGTGGCAGGCCAGTGGAGTTGAGGTAAGTTGGTCAACATTGGACTGGTAGTGGGGTTTTGTGTCAGGGCCAGGCTGGGGTGGTGTCGGAGGTGAGGGGGGCTGCTGTGTGGTGTCTGGGCTCGAGGGAGCTTCCTGGGGGTGGCATCGGAAGTGAGGGGGACTGGTGGGTGCAGTGAGGACCTGTGGGGCTGCCTGGGAGTGGTGTCAGAGGTGAGGGGTGCTGGTGGGTGGTGTCTGGGCCTGAGGTAACTGCTGTACAGTAGGAGTTTCTGGCAGCAGTTTGGGTGCTTTGGGAGTAGGGTGGAGGTTAGCAGGACTGCAGGGGTCCAGTCGTTACCTGCGTGGGGCCTTGCGCAGATTGGCTGGGGTGCAGCTGATACAGGGGACCTCGGGCAGGTTCACAGGGGTGCAGCCGTTACTTACGTGGGACCTTGTGCAGGTTCACAGGGGTGCAGCCTTTACTTATGGGTGACCTCGCACAGGTTTACAGGGTAGGAGCCATTACTTACAGGGGTGTAGGGTGTTGGGTTAGTGGTGGACGTGGGGGTTTGCAGAATGGTTGGTCTATGACTATGTTTTAGGTTTGCGTGGTGGTAGGGATTCCTCGCGCAGCTCGGTTTTCTTTGCAGGTCTGGTTGAAATGCACATTTGAAATCCATGTATACACGAAGCATGCATTGGAAACTTTGCGCGTAGGGCCATGCAGGGTCATTCTCTGTGCGCAGACTTTGCAGGATCAATGCACACTTTTCCATGAATCGGGCCCCTAGTCTTGCAAAGCTTGATAGAAAGTGTAGTAACATGTCATTGTAGCATCTCCTGGAAACAAAATGAAGCAGAATATGAAATATGACATTTAAGAAGATACCACTGCAGTCGTGTGTATTATATAGTCTGTGGTTTTGACAGACAGTTAATTGGAGGAGTTTGTTTCACAGCACATCACTGACATTTCTGGCAGTCTTGTTGCTTGTGATTCTACAAAGAAAGTGGGGGTTAGTGAGGGAGAGTTAGAGGGAGGTGTGAAAAGCATAGTATTGATGAGTGCCATGAGAGAGAACCTGAATCCTGGGTGCTGGTATGAATCTATGGAGTGTTATATGGTGACACTTTGGTGCATGTTTTCTTCCAAAGGTGAGACCCAAGATCTTTCAGATCACTGTGCCTGTGCATCAAAAGAGATGGTTGTTTGGGAAAGGATATATGGTAAAGATCCAGTGAGCTCTGAGGGTCTCTGCTGAGGTTACTGTGCTTGGGATGGAGCTAGCAGTTAGCTGGGTGTGTGTGTTGTGGGCCGTGTGTAGAGTGTAACGTGCTGGTATATTAAACGATGATTCAGTCAGTTGGGGAAAGGAGAGGTGATTTGGGGGCCTTTCAGGAGTCCAGTTGTTGGGCATTCAAGGATAGGCTGAACTAGGGAGTACCAGCTTGACATTGGGCCGAACGCAGAAGCCCTGTCCTGTTCTTATTCATCACAAAGCGCTCTTTGTAGATTTCTGTGTTCCATTTTAGGGTGATGGGGTGATGTTGGTGTCTTATGTTTGATGGGAATGTAGTTTGGGGAGATTTCTTCAACTTAGTCCGATCCCTAAGGAACTCCAAGGAGTTATTTATTCAAGCATTGTGTTCAGGCTTATTGCATATGCTGATGTGTCTGACCCAACCTGGTTCCATCTCTACTGTATCGTAGTTTGCAAGGTTGGTGGTCTGAATGGGCTTTCGTAGCATTGGATATTGTTTCATTAGCACCTGGGGTGGGGGCAGCAACCAATCAGTTTTCTTGGAACGTCGGCCAAAACTACCGATCTAAGCCTGCGTTCTGAGCAACCTGATGGCTGCTTCCCCGCCTCTCCATCGTCCCTCCACCCTCTATTCCCTTCTTCTTTTAATCCCCCTGCTTACCTAATTTCTGCGGTGGGGGCACCCGCCGCTGCTGCTGCCTCCTCCCATTGTCCGCCCTGGCCGCCATGGAAATGGAAGAGGGGCTCTGTATGGAGCACCATTTTCCAGCTCTGTGGCTGACATCTTGCTAAAGTATTTTGTTTGAATGAAGGGGATGCCACGAGGTTTCCTTAACATTCAAAGAAAATGTAATGCTCTCAGCATCCCGGGTTACCGGATTGGCAACACGGGATGCTAAAAGCATTCATACCCTCTCCGGCATGCCAGATCGGGGGTTACGCTACCCTCAAGCTTTTAACTCAGGCCGATAACACCCGATCTGGTGTGCCGGATACAGTATGAATGCTTAATTATAGTCAAAGTTGTCCCTCCTTTGGGAGTTGTATGTCCAAGCTGGTTCATCTGAGTAGTTCCAGTGGGTCTTATGGCCCAAGCCTTGGAAGTCTACAGGCCAAAGGTTCCAGTCAGGATGGTGTGCTGCCAGTTTGTCTGTTGTGGTCTGGTGTGCCACAAGACTTTCAGGGATTTTCTGAAGACGTGGTTGAATATATGGAAACAAATGTTGTGCCGGTTAGCCAGAGTTCAAAAAATATTTATTGTCATAGTACACACATTATTCAGGAGTGTTCTCTGTGGAAAGTTTATTAAAGAAAAATATTTGTATAATCAGGGATAAAGCTCATTTCTGAGTCCTCAGTTGTTTAACACAATTAAAGCTCTTTGATATAATTATATGAATATTATTATTATTATTATTGTGTATGTGTGCTATTGTTTACACAAACCTTTCACACAACACAGCACCAAACTCATGACATCATATAACAAATAAAAACGAAATAATTGATACTAACTTGTATATGGCTATGATTTTAATATGAATAGTGAGATTTTACAGATTCAGCACTGAGAACTGCTGCAAAGCAGATACTGTCTATCTCGGAAAGCATATTCTCTTTTCACTAAACATGGACAGGAAAGGAGTCACACAGGTCAATGCACGTAAGCAACAAAAAGACCGATTTATTATGTCAGAGAGCTTTTATCAGTCACGTTCTAACACTTTGGTAGTTCATTGTTGAGACATTCATCAAGGTGACCATACATTCAGTCAGTCAGATAAACAATCTAAATTCCAGAAACAATTCCTCCTTTAAAACATCACGCATTGTAACTGTGAATCTAAATTATATATTGAATGGCATACCCTGTTGTGATGTAGTCTCGAAGTGAGTGGGAGCGGTTGGGAGCGGCGCTCCTCTACTTCTTTAAATTGTTTTACAGCTCCTATACTTTTATTTTAAAAAGAAACCGTACCGGAACGGTTTCGTTTTAAAATAACAGTGTAGGAAGAAGCTGAAACTTGCACTTTCAGTGCAACGTACTGAACATTACCTTAAACAGCAGGCAAAAGTGTTTGTGGGAGTGTATTGTGTGTGGGAGGGGGGCGGGGCAATGGGGTTTGTGAGGAGCGGGGCAGGCCCGCAGGGAACATAGTTCCACTACTTCTTTTCTTACACTTCGACCACTGGATGTAGACAACCAAACTCCTGCACAGCATTAGTGCTAGAGGGGTTGGAACTTGGCCAAAGCACTGACATAGATGTATCCACCTGAGAATGCCTTACTCCCTTCCTCTCACTTATAGCATTCGTTTTCAGCAGTGGTCAGTCAGAATATCGAGAAAAAAATGTCAAATTACAATAAATTCGAAGACTTAATGTAGAAAAAAAAAATCGAATTCTTAATTTTTTTACTTATATCTTTTTTTGGGGTTCCGCATGTAAAAAAAAAGGTCAAGGTCAAAAAATAAAAAAGGGGGGGACCAGGGGGGAACCACCCCCCCGCCCCCCATTTCGAATAAAAAATGTATTAAAAAAGAAATTCGATTCTTTTTACATTATTTTTTTGATTTTTTGACTTTTGACATTTTTGCATTTGATGTTATGACTATAAATCGTTTTCAGCTACACTAGCTATACTAGGTAGGACTTTGTGATAACTTGGGCAAAACCAAAAAACTACCTACAGGGGAAAGGGAGAAATAGATTGCAGAAGTTTTTGAAAATGGCCCAACAAAACAGGCATCAGGTCCTAGATTGCAAAATGCTGTTGGATGAAAGCCTGGGCTGACTGAAGTTGCATATGGTCTGTGGTCCCTTAGTAGCCATTTTGAAAGAGTACTTGCATGTCCCTAAATATCTTTACGAGACTTTTCTTACCCCCTTGTAGTTGTGTGTTCAGGCTTATCCGGAAGGAAATCCTGATATAACCTCTGTGGGAAAACACAGTTCCGACTGGGAGCCCCCACAGATGGATTGCTGGTGATTGTGTGCAGTTCTCTACCGAGCTCTCCTCTCGTTCCCACTCCCAATGCCTTTCACGTGATGAGACACACACCTCCTTAGTTTATACCAGCCGATGGCAGGGATGCTTTTTCAGGAGAGCAAAGCTCTGCTTAGTGCTGCGCCACTAGCACATGGTGCGTGTCAGTGTAGACGGAGGAGAGGGGTGGGTTTAATCCGCTGATTCTTCAAATAATAAGTGGACTGGCCTCACCATTTCCAGGCCTAATACAGCTGAATTGAGATGTAACATTTCAGTCATATTATTAAAATCAGGACAGTTTTCTTTCTTCTCAGTGCTTACAATTTGACACATGCATTTTGTGCTGCCGAAATAAAGATGCGGAATTAAGAGGATTTGGGCTTAAAGTTAGCCAAACATGTGAGCAGTTCATTCCTAAAGTTGAGTGGGGGGTTTACAGTCAGTTACCATTCAAATCCTTTGTTGAGGAGGAGCATATAGGGGACAAATTGGAGTTTTGGGCTTATGTCCACTTAGTTACTGGTCTCTTTTTTGGGATTCCAATTCTGTGACTGAGAGGGGAGTTCAGACTGCATTATCATTCTATTATTGCCCCCCCTTTTGAGGGGGGTACATCTAAGTGATCAGAGGAGATTATGGGTCTACGAGATAATCTCAACAACAAAAAATACTGAAGCCAAAAATACCCACTCTTTTTTTCCTTTTCGCACATCACACAATTATATGTTGGAGAGACCCTCTACAGCCCCCTATACGCCCCATAGATTATGCATTACTCTAAACCACCCCCACATTTAATTACGTAGAAATGCGCAGTTTCAGGCTCAGCTTTTTCTGCTGTGAAATTATGGGGTGATAGTGGAGAGCATTGCCTCTGCCAGGATGTGGCCACCTTTAAGAGATCAGAGAAAGTTAAGATTGCAATCAAGCAATTGTTTTGCTGTTGCAGGTAAGGTTATGGATGCAAGTACTTTGGTAAGCATTTCAATGATCTAAATTCCTTACTTTTTCTGTGAAGTAGCATCCCCCCAATATGCTGACTCTCATCAACTGCATGGGTGTGCTTGCCCCAGCACATCTCATTGCAGACAGCGGTGTGTGCACGCATGTGTTTTTCCTCACACTGGGCCATGCATGGCTTAGTCACATTCACCAACATCATCGTCACTAATTTGCCATTATTATTAGGATATTTATTGAGAGTGGACCTAGCTTTGGGAAGCAACGGAGCGCTTCACAAATCATACGCGGGAGGCGCGGTGAAGGAAGCAGTGATACAAGGGAGCGGGAAGCTAACAGCAGGAAAGAGGGAAGGCGGGCAAAGAGGTGTACCAGGGAATGCTTGCACATGCCCCCAGAAGCTCTTGAGTAATGCCATTGTATCTCTTTATGGATGTAATGCCTGGCTCTCAGGCTGTGTTAGCCTGTGACCCTTCAGCAGCGCAATATGTGCATGAACGGGCATGTAGTGACAGCGTTCCTATATTATGCTCACGCCCGCTACATGCAGTGTGTGTGATCCTGTCCATCCACACTAGGGCATGCTTGCCTAATGCACCACATACAGAGCTCCATTTTATCGGGCAACACAGATACATTTCTGGCACTACAGCCATTGCACTTTGCGCAACATACCCTTCCTGTGCCCGCTGCCCCGGGGAAACTCCTATAGTTCCTGACCTTCACAAGGACCTTGTTCTGTATTCCCAGGGTCACTAAGATTTTCAGCTCAGGGTCCGGATCTTGGCAAAGTGCCAGCTTGAGACTGCTGGTAGCACATTGCCCTCTGAAGAGGCTGGATTGGGGAGCACACTACACGTCTGACTTGGGGGGGATCTGTTTCAATACTATCAAATCCGCTCCGTGGTGGCAACCAGATGGCCTGATTATCCTAGCGAACCGCTCGAAGCACCTATACCTGCTTACATAGCTAATTGAGGCAATAGCAGGCACATTTTATCCATATTACATAGAATGTTGTTAGACAAGATGGCCATCCCCTCCCCCGAAAGCACGTTACCACCGGTCAGAGGAATCGGTAACAGATCTCACAGACACCCAATGGGCACACATGTGCACCCTCATCAGGAAGGTCTCTCTTAACTTTCGGTTTAAATTCATGCAATTTAAGATACTGCATCGTTTATATTACACCCCCGCCAAACTTGTCAAAATGCCTCCATCTACAGGGCACTGCTGCCCCAGATGCCACGGCGCAGCAGCAGACCACCTGCACATGCTTTGGAGGTGCCCGCAATTGGAAATATTTTGGACTAGAATCATAGATGTGCTGTCTGACATAACGGGCACCCCACTGGAGAAGCACCCGCCAAGGGCCTTATTTGGTTTGTGGTCCAGCACACTGAGTAGAGACAAAAGGGCCTTTGTCATCATGGGATGCAGGATTGCTAAAAGAGCCATACTCCTACACTGGAAAAATAAAAAATAAACCTCAGAGAATGAATGGCTTAAAGCACTGACTTGTGCACAAGAGAACGAGGGACATTATGCCTACACACTCCCAGCCACAGCCAGGCCCCGTGACATCAGGGGCAGCTTTCATTCCTACCTGGCCCGGGAAGAAGTGAGTGAGTGAAAATACTTAAGTATAGTTCCCCGGTTTTATTGTTGACTAAATCTGCTGTAGCCCAATTGTGTTGTTGTTTGTAATATTTGTGTTGTTGTTTGTAATAAATTGTGTTGTTGTTTGTAATATTGGCATACAGATGCCAATATTGTGTATACTGACTCTGTTGATGTGATACCGTTCTCCCTTTTGTGCCTGTAAATTGCCAACTTAAATGAAATGTTAAAAACATTTTTTTCAAAAAGAGTTCTAGACTTGATAGGACTAGATTCTATTGCTGCCTTCGCCTTCGAGTCAGGGTCGGACTAGGGCCTAAAATTGTCTCGGACACCAATGAAAAAGTGGCCCACAGTTGCAAATGGCAATTCATTCCTTTTGTGAGAGACTGTTTGAATAATACCCAAGTGGGGGAGTTTTTTTCGTAAAATGTGATGCAGATTGTGCCTTTTAAAGAATATGTATTCAGCAACACTGGTCAAAGCTACTAGCCGCATAGTGAAGTAACTCATCAAACTGGCCCACATGGGCCAAAAAAGTGGCCCACTCTGACCCAAAAAACAGGCCCACAACAGCATCTTGCGTTTTTGGTTCGGCCATTGCCCCGATTGCCATATAGGCCAGTCCCAGCCTGCTTCGAGTCCTAGGTTAGGCCCACACAGGGGTCATTGTGAGGGGCAGGGGGGAGCAGTAGCAATTCCTCACACAAAGCTGCCTGCTGGTGCTGCTGAGCAATAATTAGGGTGTCATCAAACATCTCAAATTGTGCAGTTCCTTGTCCCGGCTAAAAATCTTGAGCCTTTTCTGAGTCCTTTCCTGTCAACCATTGCAAAAGAAAAGCCTGAAAGGCATTTAACTGACACCTTGTTTGCAGTACCCTAGGCAACTGTTTTAATTGCATTATACAAACCCACCTGTTGCTGTTAGAAGATATCTAGCGATTTGCAGAATGTGTTCAACTGTGATTGTCAATAACGCCTTTACTCTCGCGTGAGGTTTGAAGGAACACCCACACAGTATAATTCCGAGCACAGGTTAAAAGAATTCTACTGGTTTAAAAAAAAGCAAAAATATGAAATGTAGTTTCTCATATTCAAATTGCCTGGCGTACACATGCCGCCTCTCTGCAGGTCCACTGTGCCGTCCCTTCGTTACTATAAATGTGCATTTCCAGTAGGTGCACAGATTCTGCATTTTGATGCACACTCAACCATGGATTTCCTCGTAGGTTCACAAGTCTGTTAAATTTTAGAGCTCAGATAGCGTATATGTTTTGCTCAGCACATACTTGGTTTCATTATAAGTATGTTTTACAAGAACATATGTTCACACCGTCAAGGGTCAAACTGCAGAGGCCGGCCACTGAATACACATGTGCGTTACAGTCCGGGAGTGTTCAGGGCCAGTGGCCTGTCCAGACTGGTGCGGCCCAAGTGGGGGCACTGACTTATACAGCAGTGGCATGAAGTATGAGCGTACACACACATAATGATCATAGTTTAGGATAATGGGGTGGCACCTGGGGTGGCCAATCATATTCCAGGGATTGCACGTGCCACCACAGGCCACGCCCTCGACAGGCCACTGTTCAAGGCACTGGATTACAATCCCGAGGTGCTGCCTTTCAGTCAGATAAAGCACATGGATGTGTGCAGATGGCAGAAACACAGACTTAGTGGCAGCTTGGTATTTGTACTTAGCCGTAATCCCTTTTTATAGTTGTGCCTGGAGCAGACTGGGTAAAACAGCAGCACCCTAGCCTGGACAGCGCTTTGTGTTAGGGAGAATTCTCTTATAAGGCTAATTTCCCAAACCTAGTGAGTCCCCCAGCAGCTTTGCTGGATTTTTGGGGTTTGTTTTTTTCTCCTGCTAAGAGTGAGACTCTTTTTCTCCCACTCTTAGGCATGATTTGAGGTATGTCTTTGACTTGTTATGTGCTTATGGGCTATGGGGTCTTTTACTCCATAGTGTATCATCTGTTTTGGTATATGTGTTACACAGCACCCTTAGTGCAGTAACACAGGGGTGTCATAGTGACCCCCAAACATAGACTCCATACCCTGGGACTGACTACTGTCTCCCAGGGCATGTAAAGTCACCATTGGCTTTATTAGTCCAAAATTGTGAACAGAACCAGTACCAACCATCATATTGTGGAAGTACTGGAAGGGGTTAATTAGATTACCCCTAGGTCTGTTTCCAAGGGGGCACTGTCCAGTCCCCCCATGTCGAGTTTCTGGCTGGTGGCAGTGGTTACCATGCAAAATATTCCACCGGAATGTTTCCTATGGGATTTTACCATTAATTTTAAATGCACCACTTTTTTATTTAATTAATATAAAATCGCCGGTTGGGTCTTTTCGCCTGAACTCTTTTACAAAATGGTGTATGTGTCTGTCTCTGTAACTCCAACCAAGGTCGGACCCTTTGTTCCACTTTTTGGCGGGCTTCTCCACAGAAGCCCTCCAACTGGTGCCACTCTGTCTGGGATTCACAGGATGTGTGGGTGGGGGAATTGGCACCCTGGACTGTGTTGCCTTAGCAACCCAAGTTGCACTCTGTTCTGATTGGCCCAGTGGTGAGCCGCCCGGCTCACCACTTAGCATGTATGAGTGACAGCTAGGCTATTGAATGGGGGGTTTTCTGCATAAAAGCAGGGCTTTTAGGACTGGAACTTCAGAAGTCGCCACTGGACCTGAGAAATCTGAAGAGGGGAGAAGCTGAGCCATCTGCAACGACGACACCACCGGTGGAGCCCTGCTGCAACAACCTCACCACTTCCCCGACGACAAGAGAAGATCTTCTGCTGCAAGAGTCTTCTCCCTCTGAGCTGGTGGGAACAACCAGTTCAACATTCGCCTTCCAGGGCATCCCTTGGTCGAATCGTCAGTGCCAAGCACTCAGCGGCTGGATAGCCAAGCTTCAGTCCAGCAGGACCGCGAATAAAAGGAACGCACCTTTTAACCGAACAAACTCCGCGGCTGGTTTTATCCCTGGGCAGTGCAACGACTCCAAGTTTCCTTCTCAACGAGATCTTCTCCTTCCCTGGTCGAAACCACGAACTGCACCCGCTGCCAGGAACAACTGCCACCGCTGGAGCTTCCTTACTTTTAAAGGTACTGTGTTCATCGGATTGCTAAAGGTGACCCTTAAATCCTTGGCTTTCCAACTGGGTTGGCCCGCAGAACTTCCTAACTTTATCTTTCACACCAAACCAACCTCTTCTGAACAATTTAGTAAAGACGTGAGTGCATTTTTAAACTGTGTGATCTTGGGCACATTTCGCCTTGCTACATTTAAAGTGGCCCTGGCCTATGAACTTTGGCTCTACAGTAGACCTTGCCTTCACTAGCTTGCTGTGATCTTAGAAAAGTGTTGGGACCTGTTTTATTTTCATGACCTGTCTTTTTCTCTCCCTCCAACTTAAATATTGGAGTGCCATCTGAGTTAAGCGCTCGCATCTGTTTTACAAATAGTGGTGCTTTGACCTAGACTTGTCTAACAATTATTAAGGGAGGTGTGTATACTTTTTCTGATTGTGTTTCAACTTGCATTGATCTATAGTGCTTAGTGTATTTCCTAAAGTGTGTTTTAAATAAATAATTATATACTTTTGATACCAAGCTCTGGTCAGTGTTTGTTTGCTCCACGGTATTATTGGCCCTATTGTGTATCCTCTGTATACTGCCCTACTCATCTTGAGAGAGGTATGACTGCTCAGCCACAGCTACCAGGTAAATCTGGGTGGTGCAGATTGCTACCAATTGGGTTTACTGCTTACTCCTGTAGTCTTAATCTTTTTGCAGTGTTCCCCAAGGGAACTGCACAGGATTCTGCCTAACACTTTGCACAGCTGGTTCTCTCTTTGTGGTACCATTCTGAGTAGGATTCATGTTTGGGGGCATGCTGCCGTGGTATGACAGACAACTCTGTTTTAGGGAGCATAATAATACATTTCTGGTTTGGTGAACCCTTCTGTGGTATGTTGCAGGATAAACACTCTGGACCTCATAACTAGAATTCCTGTGGCATTATCGCCAAACTTGATTACTGTTACTACCACCCAGTACTGCAGTAAATCTGCCTGATTACGAATGGCAGCAAGGCAATTTTAGTCCTCATTCATGGAGTCCCATAGGACCCCATGTGGATTCTCGTGGAATTACTGGTGGTGACCATTCAGGCTACAGTTCCGCCAGTACTTTGGGGTTAAAGTAGAGGAAATAGCTCCAGCAGTGAGCTGCAGGTTAACTGTGGGGCGCTCCTTTACCTCCAAACTCATTATATGGCAGTGTGGTAAACGTGGCAGTAATTCCGTTACCGCTACTTCTTACTGCACTGATATGCTTGCAATAAGCCTCTCTGTATCATGAATGGCTCTACAGCGGTACGATACACACCGGTACGATGCGCAACTCGTTTTTTTTTTTGGGTGAGCTCTCACCAGAATGGTCCTACACAATCTGTGTGAATTTCATTGATTTTGCAACACCCATTGCGCTGAGTCTCTTAGCTCAAAGGGAATTGCAAAATGGATGCTTTCTCACCCCTTGTTGTGGCCACCCGCCCAGTCCCTCACCTCCTACCTAAGTCCCCTATGGCATTTAGCGTGATCTGGGGGCCCCCTTCAGTCCCTGCCACTTCAAACACCTTTCCCCCCACTCCAGAGTATGCTCCCCCACCCTTTCCAATTTCCCGACTCATCTCCTCTAAACTGCACCATTGGCCCAGCCCATCCCCCTATGCAGATGACGCATTTCTGAAAGGGCATTTCACACTCGACTAAATGCAAACATTCTTTCTGCAGTGTGAACCAGAAGCCTACTGAACACATGGCAGTGATATAATGTAAGCCGATCTTTTGGCACCTTTAGTGGGATGCCCATGCGTCTATTTATTTCAACAATAAATGATAAAACAGAGATCTTTGTAACCAGAATACATAAGTAATATTTACATATTGTCTTAAAATGCATCGATCTGCAATTATTTATGTAACAAAAACGTACTTGTATTCAAATAATTCATATTGTAGAGCGGCATTCGCAGCCATATAAATAAGAAAAAACAATTTGCATTGACTTTTTCCAAAATTCTATTACTAATATTTTTTGACCGACTGGACAGATAAATATTCCAAAATAAATGTGTGGCGCGGGCCACAACAAACTGAAAACTTTGGGGAAAATACATTTAATGGTTCAAAAGTTATTTTAAAAAAATAATGAAAAGCTATTTTCAGCCTAGTCCCATTCATTTTCCCATAAAGAAAAAGGTGCTTCCATTGACGGATATTCCCCAAATAAGAAACAAGTTGGACGCAAAGTGTCATAGATGTGTCTTTTTTGGTTTGGGGTAAATCCATGCATTCGTTTTTTTTTCATATCTATGGAGAAGGAGGTAACCCTAGGCCCAACATTGTTTAATATATTTCTCATGGTGCATTGCAGTACTGAAGCTTTTCAGAACTGAAAATCCATCATTTTCTTTCTTCGGTGCAAGCTTTTTCTGCGGTAATTTCAAGTGCTCAAGGGGTGATTCATGGAATTTGTGCACCGAAAAACGGGGATTTGTGTGCCATTCTGCCTGCAAATCCCCATTTGTTAAACAGGGATTTGCGGGCAGAATGGCGCACAAATCCCCGTTTTTCGGCGCACAAATTCCATGAATCAGCCCCTCTAACTATATGTTGAGGAGGGAAATGGGTGGTTTACATCAGGGAAGAGGTGGGGAGGCGGAAGAGAATAACATATGTAGTGGGAGAGTAATGGGTGGGCTTGCTAGCCCATTATTGCAGATAATTTTCTTCTCAATGCCGCGGGATAGCCATGGGATTTTCACGGAAATATCGCAAGACACTCTCAAAAACAAAATGTGTCACATGAACTGGCAAGTGAAATTGGGTAATGAGAGGGGGTCCGGGAGGATTTACACAATAGGGTGCGACTAGAAAGGAGAAGAGATGGATAGGGAGAGTTGCAGTGGGGATAGGGAAGACTTTTGAATTGTCTGACATTTTTTCATTTCTGCAGTAAACCGCCATCTCGTTTTTTTCATTGATGCCAGCAGTTTTTTTGTTGTAAAAATGTGGTAATGTTACAGTAATTTTACAGTACATTTATGCGAGAACAGAAGAATGCTCCAAAAAGATCTTTTTAAAATAAATGCTGAAACACAAAGTGGAGCATTTAAAAAAAATGTATTGCATGCAGGTGACCCCCAACGTTAGTACTTACATGCTGCAGGGATCCTTACTTGCAACTGTAAACATTTACAAAATAAAGTTTACAACTTAAAGTAAAAAAGGGTGGTGTTCACCCAGAATGCAACAGAAGCACCAGTGACAGCACCAGCCAGTGGGGATCTGATAATTGGGTTGTTAGGAGGATATGTCCCTTAGCTGTAGGCTGGGCCAAGTAGCATGGCTGACTTTTTTGTCCTATTTGGTGGAACAGGGCGCATGGACACGGCTGAAGGTCGACACCAATGGACATAGCTGGTGGGATCAGGTTAGTGGGTCCTGGAGAAGATAAAGCCTAACAAAACCTTTGAAATTCAGTGAAAAAACCTTTAGGGCCTCATCACGAGTTTGGCGGTAACCCTTAAATCCGGCAGTAGCGCTATTACCGCCGGATTTAAGGGTCCGCCAAATCAGGGCTTCGCCGGATTTCTCCCCAGCTCTGAGTTGGGGGGAAATCCGCAGAAAATTCGCGCTCATACGGCCGGCCGGAAATCTGCCGGCGGTATGAGCGCGAAATTTCCCCATTGAGCCCAATGGGGAATGGGGCATTCCCGAATGGGCTCAATGGGTAATGGGGAATTCCAAATCCGCCAAACCCGTGACCCGGCGCTAATAGCGCCGGTGGGTTTGGCGGTAGGGCAGATAGCGCCAGCGCTATTAGCGCCGGCGTTACCGCCCAACTCGTGATGAGGCCCACAGTTAGGAAAGAGTTAGGATGATTCGATTGATGCAACAAAACCCATGAAATTCCACAGGTGTCGGAAATTATGACCATCTTAACTCGGAGTCCCCCCTCCCCAGGTTGCTCAGCCCATAAGCACATACATGAGATCACAGCAGGGACCAACAATGACATCATTAATTGCCTCTATGGGAGTCTCTGAGTTAAGATGGTCGTCATTACCCATACCCTCTAACTTTCATTGGTTTTCTTGCGATACATCTTAACTGTGCCGTAACAGTTCTTTCAATAAATATTACTACCAACAAGCAAAGGTAAAAAAACGATGGTCCGTCTCTATTTATTCGAAGAAATACAGAAAAAAAATATAAAACAGAGAATGAGGAAGAGGCAAGAGAGGACGAGAGAGTGCAATAGAACACATCTGGCGAGAAGGGGGAGACGAGGTTCCAAAAAACAAGAGGGAACATACACCCCGAGATCATTGGATATGCTTGGAGTTCAGAGGGCAAAACAGAATAAATTGTTATCTACAAGAGATTAACCTGTCCAGCAAGGTAATTTATAATAATGAGCAAGATTGCCTGGTTAAAGGGCTGCAGTTCTGCCCTTATGCCTAAAAAAACACTATGTTTAAGGATGGATTGATTTACACAGATTCACAAGGAAGGTTAAGCTTGCCAAATCCAAATATTATGCCAATCTGGTATATACTATTAAAAAGAAAGGGGGGGCTTGGATGCAGTCAGTACTCTGATGATAAGATACATGCCAAACTTTATAAACAAGTGCCAATAGAGGAACACAGATTGACCACGAGAAAAGAGACCCATTGGACGGTTGGAATATAGGAAATTCGAAAGATATGGTATAGACACCATGATATCTGTTGCTAGTGGCCTGAAAAGTAGGTTGAAATTCAGTCTGTGTTATCTAATTGTGTAAATTTAGGAGTGTTTGATGAGTTGGCACTAAAGGACTTAAAAAGACTGTAGAAAAAAAGAAAATTACATATAAGTGTGTAAGCTTGGCAAGAAACAATATGAAGTGATACAAACTTTTTGAAATGATGGTTTCATTGTTATTACACCCTTTGATAAAGAAGGCAATATAGTTCTAATGGTACCAATGATTACATATAGGAGGCTCAGCAACAATTGAGAGGTAGAAAGTGTTATAAAAAGCTTGAATTTGATCCATGTTTAGAATATAACAATTAATATGATGGTTTCCTGAGTCCTTGCCATTATATTTGAAGGATGCAACAGGAGTAAAACCAAATTCTTTATTAAGATTGAAGGGATACCATGGTAATGACACCTATCTTTTGGTTACTCTTGATGGTGTTTCAGTCTATACATTCATGAATCCTGACCAGGGACTTGCGGCTGTTTAATACCTTATCTCTCTGAGATCTGCTAGCTGCAGAGAGCACTCCCAAATGATAGTAGACATGCAGACTTATTTCTTGGAACACAATGTGTTCCTGGTCAATGTGTAATATTATCATCAATTATGTGGAATAACAATGGGTACAGCATTTGCACCAAAATATGCCAATCTATTCATGGGACCATGTGAGGAAGATATTTTGCATTCCACAGAACATTGATTCCATGCAGACAAAATGGTCTCATGGAGTAGATATATAGACAATATTTTACTAATTTGGAATGGTACCATCAAGGAATTTCAAGAATTCTTGACGATCCTGAACACATATGACAGGAATGCATGTTTCACTGAGCTATGCATAGGACCTGCATAAAGAGAGCATCATAACAATGTGATCAACAAAGCATATAACAAGGTGTGTACATTTAAAAGAGAGGATCTATTGGCTATGAAAAATTTGAAAAATTCCAAACTATAAAAAATTCAAAAGATTCTAAAGAAAAACAATGTAAACCCATTAGATTTATTACCACCTTAAATAATCTGGGTAATGGTATTAGAAACATATTGAATAAACAATGGTGACATTTGGCACAAGACAGAGACTTTTTGATGGGTGACCATGTTTCTATGACATTTAGAAAATCATCCTCTTTGCTATCCTTGGTTGCACCCAGTTTCTTTGAAGAGAAGTTAAAACAAGAAGTAATTGTTTAGTTAACAGACATATGAAGGGGATTTATAAAATGCCATACGTGCAAAGCAAGTCCATATGGAATTAACCCCAAGGTATACATCAATTCAAGGGCAGGTTTAAAAGTTAACATATGCCATCATGCAACCTATGATGGTAGATTTGTAGTATAAAAGCCAAGTAAAAGGAACTAGAACTTATAGACTGCTGCACTGATCAATACACAATTGTAAGTGGACCCTGCTGCATGTGTGGGGGTTCAAGAGAGACAGTGCCCTTCCGTCCCAAGTTTAGTTTAGACAAAAACAGAGGGTTAGAACCCTTATCGCGGTTGCGCTGGTTATGATTGTTACCACGTGATTGGCCAATTGTCAAGTCAAAAAGTCGAACATTACTAATTATGTCAAGAGAAAATTGTTAAATTCTATTTCCAGCCGACACTAGTTTGAACACTCATGGGTCTTTATCAAGGCTACAAAATGCATAATGTGACAGCAATATATGTATACATCAGGCGCAAGACCCAAAGAGTGAATCCCCAATAAAGAAAACCCAAGAATCAATAGTGAGGTCCCCAGTATAAATTGAGTATTGGATGATTAAACATATATCCAAAACACAATTGAACATAACACACCAATAACGCAAACTAGTTGGTATCATCAAATAACAGAATATAATGGAACATAAGATAATCATTGGATTCAAAGAACACATTTCAAGGATTACAATATAATGTAGGCAAGGGAGAGAGCCAGGGTAGGAAGAGAAAACTAGGAACATAATTAGTATAATTCAGAACTTTATAGATGGCCCCTGTGGGCCTAATGTTTAATGCAGCATTGATGCTGACAGGGCATGGCGGGCGCTGCTTACCAATGAGTCAATTCTGATGTCCATTAACAATGGGATTGGTAGTAGAGGTATCAGGTTTGATATAATGCTGATGTGCGATGTAGTTCTTTTCAAGGAAATAGAATGAGAAATGACTGGATGCATCAAGATAACAATGTGTAGCCTGAACATATCTTATACATACAGAGGTAGCAAGAGTAGTAAGTCTCCTGGTTAGGTAGAAATGGTAAGTGGTCCGCCCTGGAAAGGCAATGGATGATTATATCATGGATAATTTCCTGTGTAGTAGTTACTTACCTTAATGGTAATATGCACCCTTCATCTTTCGGGGAGAATGGTGCTGTTTTAAAAACAGCTCTGTATTAATAAGGATATTAATTTATAGTAGATCTGGAGGCCCACTGATATGGTCAAAATGCGCCATAACCATCGAGTCACATGCAAGGTGATTGTTTCCACTAGTGGGATAGGTACATTACATCCGTGAACATAACGTACGTGTTGCTGTTTGGGAGATGCACAATATCCAGTCACGATAGTGCATGAGTACCCACAATTATCATGGTGATACTCCATCACCAAGAATCAGATCCAATAAACCTAACTTGATAAGGCAAGGAAGAGAAGTACAGGCATTGTGAGTGTAATCACTATCTATATAGTGCAGTATAGAAATTTAGTTAAAAGATGACACCGCAAAGTAGTAAGAAAATGTAATATACTAGGGTATAGAAACTCTATGAATTGATCGCTATCTGTATAGCGTCATG